>NW_022170249.1:34594475-34595249 GCF_008802855.1 Photinus pyralis
GAAACTTTGGCTTCGCAGAATGCTCCTTTATATTTCGCACTAACTGCGGTGCCCACAGATAAGTAAGGAGGATCGTCTCCTTGCTAAAAATAGTTAATAAGGGAAGGTCTGGCGAATGATCTATACGTACCATTTTCATTAAAGACCCGAGCGTTGAGAAAATAGCACTTGTACATTCGTGTTTAAAATCCAAACAATACGATTAATATTCACTGGTAAAGAGTTTTCTATTGGAAAAGAGTATAATAAAGCATCACAACAGATGCTGAAGTGAAACAATTACATTAAACTTTATATAACGAAAAAGTGAAAATAGCGCGTTCTACTTTTACACCACATCGTACTTTGGAAGTCCTAAACTGTAAGCGGATAAGCACAAAACTCATCAACTTTATTTAGATGTTGTTATCTGCTGACATTTCGTGTGTCGTAAACAATCCCACCGCACGGAACACACCAAAAAGCGAGCGAACCTAGAGCGAACCCAACTCCAATCATCAAACACAAAAGTCCCTAGAAAAATACAGCAATCCGTCGTTGCCGATTTTATTCCCACATTGCCAACTTAATCGTAAATGTCAATATACGGTCCAACGCGGTACGGCGGTAGCGGGAGTGGGAGCGGTGCTGATTAAAAACCTATGGCGGGATACGAGATACGAGTGACTTCAAAGCTAAGGCCACAGCTTACTTACTATCCAGCTGCACAACTCTCTTGGCGGGAGCGGTTTGCGCCGATCTACGCGCGCAGCGCTTATGCCCCGCCTCTTGGGG
>NW_022170249.1:34595349-34829691 GCF_008802855.1 Photinus pyralis
AAAAATCCGCTGAATCGGAAAATCATAGTCCCCCTGGCCGGAAACGCCCAGAACGTATTATTATTAACAAAAAACGAAAATGTCGTATTTTTTCGTATTTGACTTTGAATATCTCGTTAACTATTGCTCTGAGGGAAAGAATGAATAGAAATGAACTCGTTTAGAATAAAATTTTCTATAAGATAAAGTTGGTCTTGGTCCAGAACGCTCATTTTCAACTGTTATTGTTTTTTATGGTAAAATGTAAAAAATTAAGCTCGAAAATTAACAGTTTGTTATTACCAAGTAAAATTCATCCGATCTTGTTGAGAATCCGTATTTAGTAACTTCTTTTGATAACAAAACAATGTGACAAACCCGATCACCGTAGGTTTCATAGTAATTGATTAATTAAATAAACAAGTAAAGAAAGGGGTGCTTTGTCTTTCAAACTGGGGGTTGTAGTCCCGATCTCAATTTTTTTTATACATAGTTTAACCCTGAAACAATCTTTTCCAATAATTGTCCCGATGATTCTTGCAAATCGACAGACTGTAGAATTTTTTTCTGGAATTCAAAGAATTTTCTTAGTTAACAAATGGAATAACTCCCGCAATAAAACAAAAAATTAACGCTATAATAGGCGAATGGAAAGCTCTCGGAAAGAGGTATGCATTAAAAAAAATGCGTCCAAATCCGATTAATAGTTCCGAGAAATCAGCTTTTGACTTTGAAGCCAGTTTTCGAAACAACCAAAAATGATTTTGCAAATCGGGTCGCACCGATCGATTCTTTAAAGCGTGAACTTTTATGCTTCTATTTCACCAAAATAAGTGATTTTTATTAATTCGAGTGCCAAGGGCCGATATTAGAGTTAATTTTCTTGTTATATCTTGGAAGCTATTCCATTTGTTAGTTAACTAAAAAAATTCCACAGTCCGTTGATTTGTAAAAATTATCGGGATAATAATTGGAAAAGATTGTTTTAGGGTAACATTATGTATAAAAAAATTGGGAACGCTCTTGTAGTCCCCCAGTTTGAAAGACACGGCATCCCTTTTTTTAGTTGTTTATTTAATTAATCAATTACTATGAAACCTACGATGATCGGGTTTGTCATATTGTTTTGTTATCAAAAGAAGTTACTAAATACGGATTTTCAAAAAGATTGGATGAATTTTACTTAGTAATAACTAATAACAAATTGTTAATTTTAAAGAGATTAATTTTTTACATTTTGCCATAAAAAACAATAACAGTTAAACATGAGCGTTCCGGACCAGCTGTATCTTATAGAAAATGTTATTCTAAACAAGTTCATTTCTATTCATTCTTTCCTTCGAGCAATAGTTAATGAGATATTCGAAGTCAAATGCGAAAAAACACGACACATTCTCATTTTTTCTTCGTTTTTTGTTAATAACAATATGTTCCGTCCGTTTCCGGCCAGGGGGACTATGATTTTCGGATTCAGCGGATTTTTTTACATAGGATACGCTTGGTTTCGTTGAGTGAAATGACAACATCCAGCCCAAACTGTAATTTGACTGGACTATTAGTTCTGACTGTTGGCATTCAAAATTGTATCCTGTTTCATATGTTTATAGTTTAAATTGTACTGTAAAAATTTAACACCCTGTAGATCAGTATCAAAGCGTTTGTCCAGCTATGTTTATATAAACTTTTAGTCATAAAATAAGCCAAAGAATTAGGCGGTTATACTTATACTGCAAAATTACAAACGATTTCCAGATGAAAAGTGCTATATCAGTAGACAATTGTCGCTTGTTGCTATTTATCTGTGTGTAGATGATAAAATATTGGTACAAAGTTGGGCACTATCGGGAGCCAAGTAATTGAGGGTGAATGTTCCCACATGCTTATATAGATACCTATAGCACCTGTCAAATGTGGTCCTGATAGCATTATATACACCCCACAGCTCGCAAGTATCGTACTTACTTTAATAATTGTAATTCCTATTACAAAGTCATTGGCGGTTTCGGATTTATTAAATGCATCCATAGAAATAATTTCGGCCCCTTCTACAAGAAACATTATCTAATCAAGTGCAATAAACTTACTACTAATATACCTACTTGGTAGATACGTAAATGAAACTTCTTTGGTACTCGGTATTAATATGCCGGTAGGACCTTGCAAATATTCAAAGTAGATGATTTCTCTTCGTAAAGACGCCACCAATAATTTGTTTGTATTATTTGCTAAACGAAGTATCGTAACTGTGTAGATATTCCCTTGGGAAGATAATGAGAAGTAATGGGCATTATGCATCTTCTCCATTTCAGTTTTAAAACTCGCGCTTTTTTCAATAAATTTAATTAGACTCTTTTGTGTTAATTATTGCGTAGGTATATGTCAATTGAATAATAAACAAAGTATGACACATTAGAAACAAATTAACAAAATACGTGTACTGAATATTTTTTGAGGTTAAGTCATACAAAATAAGGAAGAAGGCATATGCTGTGTTGAGACACTTCTGTTGGTATTTAATTAGTGTAATAAAAGGTGGGTTTAAGAGTAAAAGTACTCGTACTTATTTCAGTATAACATTTCAGATGTATGATATTGAAAGTGAGGCAGATGATCATTCCCGAGCCATCATTCACATCGACATTGATTGTTTTTATGCTCAAGTTGAAATGATTAAAGATCCTCGACTATGTCAAGTACCACTGGGTGTTAAACAAAAAAATATTCTCGTCACGAGTAACTATATCGCACGAAAGCACGGCATAAAGAAATGCATGCTAATTTCGGATGCGTTGACGATATGCCCTAATCTGGAAATTGTAAACGGAGAAGACTTGTATGACTACCGAAAGACATCCTATCAAGTGACATCTTATTTGCAAAAGTATTCTGCCTTAGTCGAGAGGCTTGGTTTGGATGAAAACTATGTTGACATCACGCAATTGGTCAATGAACGTTTGAAACACCAAGGCGAAAACGTACATGCTAAAGGGAATCTGTTTAACAACGATAACGCAACTTGTTTGTGTGGTTGTACAGAACGAATTAAAATGGCATCCTTAATAGCGCAAGAAATACGTGACGGTATTCTACTTGAACTTAAATTAACAACGTGTGCCGGAATTTCGTACAATAAACTATTAGCCAAACTTGCATGCTCTTTACACAAACCAAATCAACAAACAACCGTATTACCAAACCACGCAGTTCCATTAATTCTAAGTTTAAATAACGTTAGTGAAATACCGGGTGTCGGAAGTGCTACAAATGAAGTTTTGGAAAAGATTAACATTAGAACCGTTGAGGACTTACAAAAGTGCTACTTTGAAACATTAGTCCAAGCTTTAAATGCGGACAAAGCCAAATGGTTAATAGATTTAAGTTACGGTAGAGATAATTCTGTAGTGAAAACTTCGGGAAGACCGCAGAGTATAGGTTTAGAAGACAGCTGTAAAGTGCTAAACGTTGAAACTGAAGTCAGAGACAAGTTTCATCAGTTACTGATGCGACTAATCATTCTAGTAAGTGAAGACGGTCGCGTTCCTACTACAATCAAAGTTACCATTAGAAAATTCGACGGTGCTTCCAGAGTTAGTCATAGAGAAACGAAACAGTGTAACATCAGTCCCGGTCTCTTCAGTACCGATAAAGTCACACATATGGTTTCACTGAACGAGCCCTCTGAGAAAAAGCTATTGTCAATCATTATGAGTTTATTTAAAAAACTAGTTAACACCTCCCATTCCTACCACATTACTCTCCTAGGTTTGTCGTTTACCAAATTTAAAGAGCGCATCGGAGGGAAAAACTCCATCGCTTCCTATTTTGTTAACGACCTAGCCGTGCAATCGGTTACAAGTATTGAAAGAAAAAATTCGATCTCGCAGCCTCGCACTTCGTTGCAGACAGCTACTTCCACTGGTGGAGTTGAAATCGAAATTGAACCTCAGCCCAAAAAATCTCGACTGGGATCATTAAGTACGAGGAACGCACGATTGAGCGAGTCAGATTACTCATCACCTTCCAAACTGAGAGTTGCGGAATTGCGACTGAACTCGAGAGATAGTGACAATTCAGACAGTGTTTCGTCAAATCAAGACATTGAATGTCCTCCAAATGCGGACCAAGATGTTTTCAAAGAGTTGCCTAGTGATGTTCAACGTGAATTGTGGGAAGACTGGAAGAGGAGTCGCAGCCATGACGAGTCTAGTGATAAACCTTTTAAGAAAGCTAGAACTAACACTTTACTTAATTATTTCCTTAAAAACTAAGTCATTACTTATATATTGTTTTTAAAATTTTATTTTTTATAAGCACTATTTTTAAATTATACAATGTATAAAACCACTGCATGAAATTGTTTTCCGAGGTTTATTGGAAATCTGTAGCCGTGCATTTTTACAACAATAAATTATTTTCATCCTAAAATGAGAAATTCTATTTATTTCATCCATCTCTGAATCCAAGGTTTATCCTTCACGGCTGCGTGGAATAGACATAAATTGCCTACCTTTGCCCAGGAATTCTGCACCTCCAAGCGCCACTTGACAACCACCAGGTTGTCAGTGTTATGTAACTATAGCACTGATTCTTGAACTCATAGAAATCGGCTAGCGAAAGTTTGACATCGCCTGTCTCTTTTCGTTCTCGAGTTACACGCGAAACGGACAGACAAACAAAACCATCACATAAAGGGAATTTTGTTTCTCTCGAAAAATTCCCCTAAAAATTGACGAATCACCTCCTCTTGAACTGACAAATATAAGATTTCGAGACACCGGAAGACTACCGGAAAAATGCGTATTTGAATTTAGACGCAACGGACTGTTACGTACGCTAAGTCAAATGAACTGACGTCGCCCAGTTAGATCCGTGCTCAGCCTTCTTAAGTGCAAACCATCTTCATCAGAATTTTTCATCTTCGGTAAGGGCGGACGAAATGCGAGCACTTATCTACAAACTTTGCACATGTGCCATTGTTCATCTAAATCAATTAAATGTTACTTTGATAAAGTCCCCTTATAAGACATCTACAAAATAATTCTCAAATAGATGCAATACTTAATTCAGTTAACCGCATGTTTCTTTACGTTTATATCTTTACAAAAATTAAAACCACTGAATTATTTAACAAAATGTAGGTATAGTAAATGTAAAACTACCAGTAGAATTAAATAAAATTCATCAATTATGTGCCTATTTGTAACAAAATTACACCAGAATTCCTGATCAAATTGGTTCCCCGGGACACAGATGGCAACCTTGCGGAGCCTAGGAAGGCAGTCTTCCTCTTTGATTATATAATTAAAGGTCTACCTGCATAGAGTAACATTATTTACTCTATGGTGTGCAGCCTCCCACCTCCTTCAACCACCCACGCAATGGAATGGTTGTTCTCACTACCACTATATATTCTTATTAGGATCTCGCCAGAGTACCTCCACCATCGGAACGTGGGTGGTAGTGTAGCGCCTTTTAGTGCGCACAGATCCTGGTTAAGAACCTTGGCCAGGATGATTTTGTACCATATCCGCCTGGTTAACCATTAGCCTACCCAGAGCGTTATTGATATCTATAATCGCCACTCTGAGTTGCCTTTTGGCAGCTTGCTTGGAGCTACTACATGGTGCTCCAGCCTTACTGACACCCGCCTTTGGTTAAGGCTTTTCTACATCAGCGCGGTTGTGTCAGTGTTGAGTCATCCTACCTCTGCCTCTTTTTCTCACTACCTACCCATTTGCTCGCCAGACCGCAGTTATAGCTCTAGGAGCCTGCCTCTGGATCGAGGTTGAGTCAGGGAAGGGGGATGGGGTTGCACCCATTTGGGCCGTCCATTTATAAACTATCTATAAATTCAATGCTTATAATATTGCATATACGAGGGTTGTCCAGAAAATAGCAGACGTTTTGAAATAAAAAATTGTAAACTTGTAAAGAAACTCTCTTATTATATACATTTTGGAGCTACACTCTTGGGCTATTTATCAAAACAGGCGCAATTCAAATTGAGGCACTTATCATAGCGTGGCACAAGTGTTTTGACTCCAACTTTGTATAAATCCGCCGCCTGAGATTTTAACCTGCACTGGGTAACGGTAACATGAAGTTCAGCGTCCCTATCGAACCGCTGCGTTGCGAGCCAGGTCTTCATCGCTGGGCCAAGGTGGAAGTTTTGTTTTTCGACGACAATGCCCGCCCGTACTCAGTCAACCATACTGGACAGTTCTGTGGATGATTTTGGATCACCCTCCATACAACTCGGATCTAGCGCCAAGCGACTTCCACCTCTTCCCAGTGATGAAGACCTCGCTCGCAACACAGCACATGGGCAGTGATGCCGAATTTCAAACCGGCGTTAACAAGTGGTTAAAGTCGCAGGCGGCGGATGTATACAAAGCTGAAATCAAAACACGTGTACCACTTTATGATAAGTGCCTCAATATGAATGGCGACTATGTTGAAAAATAGCCTAAGAGTGTAGCTTCCAAATGTATATAATAAAAGTTGTTTCTCACACTTTCTTAATTTTTTATATCAAAACGTCTGTTACTTTCAGGATAGCCCTCGTATTAGGTATATACTCCTTGTACATTTTAGATTTAAATTGCAAATATTAACCAACCATATCACATCCACAATGTACATTTATAGAATATCCATACTGGACATAAAATACATATTGTCCATAATGAATCTACAGGGTGAGTCAACGATTGCGCGGAGTAACTTAATGCCTTGAAGATAAGATTTTTCGATAGAGTGCTTTTGTAGTATGGTATGGTTGAATGTTCTCCACATTTTAAAAATATTGGAATTATACAGGGTGCGGGTGGGGCGCCAAAATGGTACATTTTTTAAAATAGAATATATATATTTTTTTTTAATTCTACGTGCAATTGTACGTCTTTTTTATTATATGGTTAATATCCGAAACGCTAGTAGTTTTAAAGATAATTCAATTTGTAAGAAAAATTGGGCACTTGCAAGCGTCAGTATATTGTCAAAATTATTACTTAATTTTTGATTCCAGGTTTTATATCTTTTATCCTTACTTAACATAAAAGTCAAATAAATACATCTACTATGAAATATTTAAAAAATAGCTTACAGTGTGTTTTTTTGGTAGGTCCAAAGTTGCAAAACTTCATATTAAAAAATCTCACTTTTTTTTACATGGAACCCCCTGTATATTTTTCTGTCATCTTTTAGCTCTTCCAAAAACCTTCAAATTTTTGATAATAATGCCCTATACCTATCTCTGATATTTTTCAAAACATCTTGGTTTTTCTGGTTTTTATATTCTAATCTTAAATAAGTTATATGTAATTTACATAGTAACGAGGTGACCATCCAAAAAAAGGCAATTTTTATCTATCTCGTCCAAAACCAAAATCATATCGATTAATTTATTTTTCAAACAATTTATTCTAAGTCCAAAAACTGGAGAATAAGTAAAAACATTTGACTACACAGCAAATTTAATTTAACTCCTAATGTCATCCAGTCAGTGATATTAGTTTCATTTTTTTTCATATTCACCTCGTTATTATGTAAATTAGAACG
This sequence comes from Photinus pyralis, assembly GCF_008802855.1. Classification (NCBI taxonomy): domain Eukaryota; kingdom Metazoa; phylum Arthropoda; class Insecta; order Coleoptera; family Lampyridae; genus Photinus; species Photinus pyralis. Next base: position 34,602,889 of record NW_022170249.1, read on the forward strand.
TATTTCAGATTAAAATATAAAAACTAGGAAAACCAAGGTATTTGTTTATGTTTTTACTATCAAATTTATTCTCTAGTTTTTAGATTTAAATGAATTATTCGAAAAATGAATTAATAAATATGATTTTAGCTTTGGACGAGGCAAATAAAAATTTCCTTTTTTTTGCATGGCCACCCCGTTATTATGTAAATTACATATAACTTATTTAAGATTAGTATATTAAAACCATAAAAACCAAGATATTTTGAAAAATATCAGAGATAGGTGTAGGACATTATTATCAAAAGTTGAAGGTTTTTGGAGGAGCTAAAAGATGACAGAAAAATATACAGGGTGTTCCATTAAAAAAGTGTGAGATTTTTTAATGTTTCATAGTAGATGTATTTATTTGACTTTTGCTTAACCCAGGATAAAAGATATAAAACCTGAAATCAAGATTTAAGTAATAATTTTGACAATATACTGACGCTTACAAACGCCCAATTTTTCTTAAAAATCGAATTATCTTTAAAACTACTAGCTTTTCGGATATGAACCATATAATAAAAAAGACGTACAATTACACGTAGAATTCAAAAAAGCATTCAAATACAAGGGCTTCTATTTTAAAAAATGTACCATTTTGGCGCCCTACTTTGTGGGCGCACCCTGTATAATTCCAAATATTTTTAAAATATGGAGAATATTCAACCATATCATAATACAAAAGCACTCTATCGAAAAATCTTATCTTCAAGGCATTAAAGTTACTCCGCGCAATCGTTGACTCACCCTGTACAAGGTGGCCCAAATTGGACACTTTTTTACGGAAACGCCCTTTATTTTAAGCGATAGAAAAAATGGGCCTAGGTGTCTGGAAATCAATTTTAAAGAGGAAATTACTGGCGCACATACAATTCAGCTAATTGTTTGGCAGCTAGGGAGTTGCCTCATACCTTTCCTATTATTAAAGATAATTGATTTTGACAAAATCTTAATTCTTGAAACACTTTAAGTAGAATCCATCGCGATACACAGTTTTTGGAAACCTAGATGTCTGTAATAAACATATTTTAACGTATAAAATGCAATATTGCAAATAATATTTAATACAAATATAACAAAGTGCTACCTCAAAATGTAGGAAATTTTACGCTCTTTTCAAAAACAAAATCAATATAGGGTGGTTCGTATGAAAAAATGTACTTTAGGGTCGTATCAAGATATCCAAGCACCCTGTATAAAAACTATGTAATGTGATCAACATGTTATTTTCACATGATAAATCAGAAAACTCAGTGGTTGGGGAAGCGACTGTTGGAAAGGATTCCAGTTGTTCAATGATCTTTAGATGAAGTTTTGTGCAAATTCACTGAATTTTGAAGGGTAAATATGATTTCGCAAAAGGAAAAAACGAATTTTAAAATTTGAATTAGGAGAACAAATTCCATTTTCACAGTTTCTGCTCAAATAATTAGCATACTTTATTCCAAATGACTGCGGAATTGCATAATTTAGTAAGGCTCGATGGTGAATGTGAATGGAATGAAAAACATGAAAAGGGGTTCAAAAACTTACACCTTGTCATTGTTTCTGAACGGGTGATTTACCAGTTTATCATCCTAAGGTGCCTGTTCTAATAATTCAAACAGATGCTTCCTAAGATCGATTAGGTTGTGTCTTAGCTAAAAACAAACATCACATACAAATTTTGCTTCACATACACTGAATTGCCAAACTTCAATAGTAACTTTGGTCACCTCACAAGAAGGAAACCAATTCACACTTCGACACACAACTTTCTATTTCAAGATTAATAGATTTGCATTGAACTGAAGCTTTTATACCTACCAAATGTCATTTTCTCTTCATGATTGTGCAACATTCAGCCCTGTGATGTATCAGAAACGTTACACTTAACGTTCAGGCTGCCAAAAAATTATTTTTACAGGGGTGAATGTTCATATGAATACCAGCCTGTCGTCACAACTTACACAGTGACTTTTGGGGACAGACAACTATTTTTTACCAACACGTCATCCACACACCTTCTTGAAACACATATAGGTATAGCACTGTTATGTATCCAACACCAAGATGTTGTCATGTGTCTTGGAACATTTTTTCCTTCACCTTGTTCATTTTACTTAATAAATGTCCTATAAATATAAGTCATTTTATTTTAAGATCTCTCGTTAATGTTCACAAGAATAAATTTAAGTAATGAAATTTACATTATTTTGAATCACATGTCGTAAAGGCTACACTCAAGAATAATGAATTATGAGAACTTAAAATTTTATCAGCAGTCTATTGTAAAGCGACAACTAAAAAGTTATATAAATAGTATAGGTAATATATTAACTAATTATTTCTAACAGTCTTCCATTTCACACATTTGCACTTCGATTTAAAATTTCATTAAGCAGTATATTAAAAATACGGTAGGTATATAACTGAAGAATGTTTTTGTTATTTACATAATATACGTAGCTAGTACACAATAATACCGCTAGAGGATATAGCCTATCACAGACCAAATTAGCAAACGCAAGAATAATAATAACAAAAAGACATTCAATTTAGGTTGGGTGTCATTATAAATACTTATAAATACTAAGTTAGTGACACTGTACAGAGATATACGTATTTTGTGAAATACTACTTAGACAAAGATGTATGCAGTACACATATACTTGCATCTCTGTTGCACCGTGACTCTCTCGGTGGCCTCAACACTGCGCAAGCGCACTAGAATGTGAATTTGCGTTGAACTGTCTAACTAAGGGTAAGGGGTAAATAATAAACAGATGTGCGCATCTAGTTTTTAGTGTGTCTACTTAGATTGAACTGTTTTGTTTAGTAAATGTCTTTCCACATAACATACAAATGAAGGCATATATTATGTGAATTAAAAATTAAACAACATGCAAGCGTTCTCGTTCATCATTAATAATTAATAAAATTTTTTTGCGTAGTCAGCTGGAAACGTGGTAATATCATAGATCATGATCTAAGGGTAGTATAAACAAAACACGCGTTAAAGCAAATTCAAATTCAAGCGGTTGCGCATTGCTGAGGGAGTAACGGTACAACAGAGATGCAAGTCACACGTTACCAGCTTCAACTTTGTACAATAGTTCCCTTCCTCTTAGCCATTAACTTGCATTAATAAAAAATATTATACATAAAATTAAAAGACATGGATCCAAAATTTCAAAAATATTTTCAATCACTAAAACTTATTACATAAGAACTCATGGCAATAATTAATAGGTCCGACCCTAATTTTTGAGCATTAAATTAAACATCTCAAAATTACTTCAGCAGATATACCACATTATCGTTATGTACAAATATAGTTACAATTACTTACACGATATATAAATATGTAATGCATTCTTGAATATTTGTACAAGATTTTTATGATATTTAGTATCGGAAAAAAATTGTTTCCATAAAAAGGGAATTAGATTTGTGATACGCAGCCGCAACTGCTATTGATGAACCTTTGGTAAATAAACCTATACATTCTCACATGCATCGTACCGAATTATACAGATACAAAAATGTTCAATTTTAACAACAACTTTATTATCTAATCAACATTATCCTGAAAGATAAGTTTAACGTAACCAGGAAATTCGCCCAACGGGGATGCACAGAACGGACAAATTGCGTGGAACCCATTCGTTCCGTGCGGAATGGCAAGATTGGCCCAATACCTGAAAAATTTATAAATTTACAGATGGGCCTTACAAAATTGATAATTCTTTTTTAATTTGTGTCGTTCATCATTAAACCAGTCAAATTTTTTTTGGTTTGTTTCCAGGGACTAGTTTTCGCGTCAGGTTATATAAACCTCCAATGCGAGAGTTGAATCTTTGCCTTGTAAATCAAGACACAAATTGGTTCTTAAAATTAATGAGCTCTTGATATGTAAATAGATGGCGCCATTTTACAAATATTCTAGGCAGCTCACACGAGCATCTCTAGCTTTGGTTTTGAGTTGTAGGCATTTATTTTCATACTAGTTGATGAAGTCGTTCTTGAGTAGTAGATCTCAGGTCTATATTGAAAACAGCAGCAATGGTTCTGGAACACTGTCAGAGACAACTAGTTTAAACAAAGGGGTGCCACAAGGGTCCATCCTTGGCCCATTGCTCTTTTTACTCTTCGTCAATGATCTAAAACCATCACTACAAATTCCAACACTTATTCAGTATGCCGATGACACGTCATGTTTGTTTGCCAGTGAAACTGCTCAGGAATTGTCCGACAGTTTAACATTAATCAAAAAACATGGTAGAGAATGGTACACCATTCTAACAATAATAACAATTTAATCCTTAACACACAAAAAACTGCTCTTATAGCACATGCGTTAATGACCAATCCTTACTTGTAAAAATGTCTGGCAAGTCCATTCAACAAACTGAAGTGGCCAAATTCTTAGGGGTCCATATTGACCAAAACTTGAAGTGGTGCAAGCAGGTCTCGGATCGTACGTGGCAAAACATAACTGATTTCAATCAAAATAGCCATATTTACAGCGCAATGAATACAAGGAATGGTGACAATTTGAGCATACCCACTCACTGAACAACTCGTTTTGAGAGAGGTTATTACTATAATTGCATCAAAGTGTTTAACGCTATACCAAAGGCAATAAAACAATCAAGGAATCTTCAATTGTTTAAAAAAAAGTTAAAATTACATCTAGGTACTTGAAAAAAATTACTACTCCTTTGGCGAGCTTGATGCGAATTAAACCGGACACACTAACAACTTATTTTCCTCAATGTATAACGTTTGTCCTTTTTATGTTTTTAGTTTTTTCTACATTCATGACAATGCCAATGTAAATGAATTTATGCATGGCAATAAACTATTATTATTATTATTACTAATGTTATTAGAACAAATCTTCGCTCTAGTTCCAATAAAAGTAACTGTCTCACAGTACCAAGAGTAAAAGTAAAAGAGAAATCCAGAGGAATTAGGAAACTTGTAAATATGATCATACAACAGACAAAAATTAAATGGCCGATCAAATAGTCCAACGTCTGTCGTTTATCGGCGTAGACTCTAGACTTCACATATCCCCACAGAAAATAATCCATAGATTTGATATCACAAGTTCGTGAAAGCCAATTGACAAGTCCATTATGGGGAATTATGCGCTCATCGAAGAAGACAGCAGTGGAAATCTAGAAGAAAGCAGCATCCCTGTGTTTGCGTCAAGTCAAAGGCATAATTCGTACAGACAGAAAAAAGAATGGCCGACAGCTCCATCATTTTCTTCCTATTTTCATCTGTGGTGTTTGATGAATATTAAATTTGTTTTGGGTAGATTTAATTTTGGTAGTATTGGGGAAAGTAAGGGTGTTATCTTAGATTTAAGGTGTTTGTAATTGTTTTTAAACAGTTTGCTACATGTGTTTGTAAACCCAGTAAATCTTGGGGCTCTTGTAAGTTTGGGTAAGCATGATAAGTCAAGTGGTTATTTGTGAAATACAAATTTTAAAAAATGTGATGGTGAAAATATAGCAAATCAATTTTGCTTGTAAATCTAGTTTTTCTGACCTTTTGATGTCAGTGATCACTTTAAAGTGGAACGCGCACTGCCGGTCTTTGCCATAGAAACGTAGCGCGCCGAGAGAGATTATATTGCAAGAGGGATTTCTGTCACTGTTACTCATTAGGAAACTGATCATTAATATAAATTCAAAACATATCAAATGGGTTGCTCTATGCATGCGCGAAAGTAGGACAGAGATGCTCTTTGTGGCCCTCTCTCTCGGATCGCGCTGGCCAACGGAGCGCGCGTTCCAGTATAATTATAGTTGAGTGCTTAGATATATACATGGATAGAGCTATCTCATAAGCATAAGCATAAGATAACCGTTGCCAACATTCCAACGTGCATTTTTATACTTGTCATCTTTTTCTATTAGTAAGTTGCAATGTATTTATCCTTTGCCGGGTTGATTGTAAAAGTGCGCAAGCTTGGCGATTGTAAGGACGTTTGTCCGTTTGACATGGTATCTTTGCAAACAGCTGTTTTTGTTATTTAACTTTATTTGCTTAACTTTACATGGTTATATATGAAACTAAAGTTTTAATACAGTTCTGTACCACTAAACTGTCCTATAAAGATGTATTTATTCATGTATTGAGAACCATTTTTACCCTAAATAATAAATATTGCATTGTTTATTAACATTGTGAGGTTAAAAATTTGAATTTTCTGATTGGTTACCATCACTGCAACTGTACAATATGGAATAACAAGTTAACAACATATAAATAGTACGTCGACAAGAGAGATACAGCACAAAAGTACGTAGAGTCCCCCAATATGGGCACTTCGCACAAGATGTTAGGAGGAAAATAAACTATTCTGAATCTCACTGAGAGGCATACAACAGGTCAAGGCACAGGTTTGTTGAATGAAGAGAAAATGCAGCTGGAAATGCTACAACAGGCTGCTCCCAGGAGAATTCTAGATTGGATATTGACATTCTAAGGGAGTGAGACTACAACTAGAGGGTACAATAAACTACCTCTAAGAATAATAATATTTATAATATGTATTCAATTCAGCTAAAATATTGTCAGCTTTCCACAATTTCAGATTTTACTGTTGGTTAACCCGAACTCATTATTATAATATAACTGTGATGCCCTACTTTTTATTCATTCATTTAAAATGCTGTCAACGTGAAAGACAAAATACAAACGACTTTGATATTTAAGATAAAAATTAAAAACAATTACAAACAATGGGCAAAAAAATTTTCCAGTTTGATATATTTTTACGACTGGTAAAATTTACAGATCCATTATTACATTTCTTTGGAGCATTCTGCATGCATAAAATATCATTTCCATTCATTTTCTACAAAAACCGTAACAAATTGCCCTTATTTTTTTTGAGTAGGAATTTATTTTAGAATAACGAAAATCAGTTAACACCTAAAAAAACTCAAAGTTTTTGCATTCTCATGTGTCATGAATCACTCTGTATAACTTTTTTAAAGTTTTTGTATTAAAATTTCAAAAAATGTCTTTGTAAATAGGAACGGTTGCATTGTGCAGTTTGCGCATGCGCACATCTGATTTTTACAATATATGATATGAGGGCTTTTACTAGAAGCATCTGTTGTTAAAATTTCAACACAATATCTCTACAAATAAGAAAGTTAGTATTGAGCAGCTTGCGCATGCGCACGCCTAGTATTTACAATACGCGATGTTTGCCTTTACTAGAAGTATCTTTAAAAAAATGTATCTCTACAAATATGAAAGTTGACATTGCGCAGTCTGCGAATGTGAACATTAATCGTCAAGATTTTTCTTGCCTCAGGTCTCAGAGTTATAAGCTACTTACCGAATGCAAAAAGAACGAACTAAATATATTGAAAACTGTAGTAGTGAACGCCTTGGACGGACGGATGAAGAAAGTGACCATAATACCGCTTTCCAACATGAGTTGGAAAATGCACCAACAATAAAGCAACTCAAATCTACCCATTACATATTTAGATGCTGGGATACGGAATAGGGTTCTAAATTATGAACAAATCTGTGATCCCCTTTAAAAGTATTTTGATACGTTTGTAGTTCTTGTCTAAGGAGCATTTCCCTCTACTAATTGATCTATGAAGGGGCGTGTTGTAATCAAAAAATTGATTACGGGTGCTGTAAATATAACGTATTCTGAAATTTAAGAATTTAAGAATTATTTCAAAAAAGCCAAAATAATTCAAGAAGCACATATGAAATGGGAATGAATTCAAGTATTGAATTAACATGTCAACGTCACGAATTAACTAGTCCTGGCTAGTACCTACTTATTTACTTTTTCAGATGCGAGTATGTACATTTTTTATGCATACTACATTTTGCTTTTCATGTCTATTAAAACATGTGAACGAACTATACAACATTTAAATATACTCACTTTACAGTCTTTTCTGTAGCCATGTGTCCACATGGATTAAATGCGAAAGTGGGAGGACCCGAATCAACATAAAAAGCTGGCTCTAATCCCATACAAACTTTCACGGCAGGACCCAACTGCAAAATACGATTAGGACATTATTTAATAAACAGAAAGCAAGATTACCTTTAAGCAAATTGGACACTTTCTAGCTCCCGAATCCTTATCCTGTCCCCATTCGTGTAACCCCTGCACATGACCGCATGTGAGATAGACGTACGGTTGTTGTTGACTTTCGTTGCCTGTAACCTTTCTTGGTATTACCAACGTATTTAGACCCACCGGACATTGCGGTCTGCCAGCATTTATTTCATCAATTTCCTTTTCTAGATCTCGTTTACTCTGTAAACAATACGGTTAGATCCGCAAGTGTTATTATGTCAATAACATACCGGCGATAATGCTAATCCTTCGGCCGATCTCCACAGAAGAGTGGCTCCGCAGAGATCAATAAGAGTGCCATCTTGTAAGCTGTTCGTTGCCCCTTCCACCTGTAATTTAATACAAATGACAATACTACCAGTCCGGAATACAAAATTCACTTACCACTTGACCCTTTTGTTGCGCCGATCTCGACTCCCTCAATGAAAATACGCCGCCGCCAACCGATGTTTCCAACCAAAGACCGCACTTGCCTTCTCCACCACAAAAACTGCCATTGGGATGCATAATAAGGACACCGTTTGTGATCAAACCGTCAATATCTCTGCCGTTATCCTGCCATTTAGTTGCCTTTTCCTAATACAAATAATATTGATTGAAAGTCTCACAGAATTGTGCACTTACCCCTAAAAATATATTTCTAGAAGTATCAAAACCCGCAGCATATATTCTACATATCTTCGAATTACGATCTGCTAAAATTCTGCAGGCAAATCTAGATATTGTACTTTGCACAACTTTGTTTTCTCCTATTTTATCACCAGGTATTGTATCCATTACTACAAAGTCTATAGGTGATTCGGATGACCTTCCGATCTACAAAAAAATTAAAACATTAATTTTTTAATCGTTTGTACATACCTAATTACAATGGATTTGCATTTGGACATGACTGTAGTGTAGCAAAAAGTATTTAGACTCAAAGAGTTAACTATTTGACAAATATACATCAAGGTTGTTCTACACTCATTTAGATGTAACAAAACTACCTACCCATGCGACGTTGGCCCCGCCCACATAAAATAATTTGACAAAAATGTGTCGACAGTTAATGCAACGTTAGTGCTCGAAGGCTATCGTTAGCGCTACGACATACCATAAAATAAAAGAAGTATAAATTGTGCGCAACTCTTGTACAGATAAAGCGCATTTTTTTAACCGAAAGAGCTTTTGTTTTATCATCACCAATGGATATATTTCTTGCAGACGTCTCGATCGCCCTTTGTGAGTACCCTCTTCAGACAATCTGTTCTTGAGGTATAAGGGAATATATCCGATCACGATAAAAGGTCGAGGAGAAGGGCTATGGTTGGTAGAAATTAATTCCTTTCGTTGAGACCTTTCATTACAATGTTCAATGAAGGATAAAACTAATTCCACTCCCCCTCCACTCCGTACTTTGATAACAGGACAGAAAGAAGGGCAATAGTTGGTAGAAAACTATTCCTTTCGTCGAGACCTTTAATTAGAATAAAATGAGAGATTTTTAAACCCCCCGACCAGTCGTACGAGGAAGTTATAGTTTGTACAAACCAATTTTTTTCGATCAGACCTTTCATTAGAATACCATTCCCCTAGAAGTAGTTCGAAACGGCAAAGGTGGGTCCGGACGGACAAAACGCAATCAATAGCACATTTTTTTTGATTCTTAAAAAATGCGCTAAAAAAACGGAGAGGGGCCAACTTTTACTTATCGAAATAATGAACACACACACTATTGCTATTAAATGCCAAACCAAAAGATTCTCAAATTTTTTCGCTGTTCTTAAAAAAGTCAAATGTGAAGTTAGCCCCGCCCATACATTTTTAATTAGATGAAACCACATGTGATTATTATTGCTACGTTAGTGCTGTTTTGTGCTTGAAGATTACGATTCCAACGTTTTTCGTTTCCGAGGAAAACAAAAAACTAAAATATTTCGTGTTTTGAGTCATTATAATAAATTACAACACAGAATTAAAATGTGCCTCCACGCTTTTTAGCGCATTTTTTCATTTCTTAGAAATATAAAACGTTAAACTCGAAATATTCGAACACTAACGATCGCATGTGCGTTTCTTTAACCTAAAAAACCAATGTCCAGTAGTAAGCTAAATGAAAGTAAAATTTTTAAAATGGTCCAGTAGGCCCTACCAGTTCCCATTTGAAATTGTATCTTGTGTTTGTATATATAAATTCAAGGTTTAGTGTGTACTGTGAAATTATAATTTTAATGTATACAGTGCCTCATATATAAAATGCCTTATCGTTTATGGAGTAATTGCATAAAATATGTCAGTCTTGTAATTGCTCTTCAAGCCATTTTTGGAGCAAAATTTTGCGATTTGTTTATGCTGAAGACAAGTAACAGTTTTCGATCAAGGCGAAAAGGTTTGAGTATGAAAGACCCAAATTGTCAACCCCTATAGGTTCAATAAACCCATAAGGAGCGTTTATTTTACATGACTAAATTTAGTTCTTGAGAGAAGCAGTAATGAAAAAATTAATGAGTATTTTCTATCAATATTTTTACAAATTACATTTATCTTTGTAATGCGAGACATCAATGAATAGAAATTACATATTTGAAATTGATTGCATATCACATTTCTAGAAAATTGATAAGAACACACCATTCTTTTTGTTATACTTAATAGCAAAGTTCAATAGCACTATTCCATTTCTTAATTTATAACTTATGGAAAAAAACATTATCAGACTATTAGGATCGTGTACGAAATAGGCTTTTAAAAAGGAAACTGTGTATCATTTTTTTGAGAAAGGAACATTAAACATATTTTCATTTGTTTTTAAGTGGTGAGGGAAAAAGTTGTCTTATCACATTACCTGATAGAAAATGTCCACCAATGGGTGTCCATGCAGCCAGAGGTATTAGACAACTGCTGCATGGAAGACACAGGTGCGTTACACAAGAGGCGGACTATGTCAAAAAATAATGTTAAGTCAATGAACTTTGAAGATGTGCTGTATTTTGTTTGTAATAAATAAAATTATAATTTTAATGTATACAGTGCCTCATATATAAAATGCCTTATCGTTTATGGAGTAATTGCATAAAATATGTCAGTCTTGTAATTGCTCTTCAAGCCATTTTTGGAGCAAAATTTTGCGATTTGTTTATGCTGAAGACAAGTAACAGTTTTCGATCAAGGCGAAAAGGTTTGAGTATGAAAGACCCAAATTGTCAACCCCTATAGGTTCAATAAACCCATAAGGAGCGTTTAAAAAAGCGGCAGAGCACCTCGGTGTGACCCCATGGAGTCATTGGATTTGACTCATTTTCAATAGACTTGTTACATGTGGCATATAGGTCTACTGTGCAAAGTTTCAACCGAATAGGTTCAAGCGTTTGGCAGGGACAAAGAAGTGTGACTCCACGGGGTCATTGGATTTGACACTGTGCACACTTAAGTGCGCGAATATTCCCCGCGCACAATAGCAAATACTCGCGCATTTGCGCCACAAATGTGCGAGCACATTGCATTTTCAACATACACCGGCAACAGTGCGTGTGTATTTTTATGAGAGACGTTTGTCAGCGGGGTCAACGCTAATAAGCGTGCTCGACTTTCGCAGTTTATCTCAACTTCTCGATTCTGGTAAAATAACAATACACTAATGTACCTATCTAGGTGTATGACTGCTTCCAGAACAAATATTATGATTTTGATAACACCTAAATGTGCGCGAAAATGCGCGAATTTTTTCAAATAATAAATGCTTGAACATTTTACAACACCTACTTAAATTTGATTTATCATTCCTAAAATTTAAGTAAACATCTGATAACCCGAAATACTTCCAAATGTTTAAAATGTGCACAGTGTGATTTTGCAACACATCACCACCATGTCCTACATGTCTCTTAACTCACAAAATCTCAACGGACTTAAAATGTGCATACTGTAATGGCATTATATGGGAATGTCTGCTATAGTCAATATAAATAAAATATGTTTGTCTGTATGTCTCTTATAACTACCTAAAACCGCTAATCCAATTGCGATGAAACTTTTTGGAATGGTTAAACGTATGCCCACGAGCTTTCTAAAATTCCCACAGGAACAGGATTTCAGGTACGAAGTTTCGCCGAAACTGCTAGTATAAAATAAATACATTTTTTGTTTGTAATATAATCTACCTTTTCTTCTTCTATACAGGGTGGTGACTTGCGTCACGCATCATAGGGATTTCAATGTAAAATTCATAACATGCGATTATTGGCTCCCCAAATTATTTTAGAGCAAAAATGTATGAAGGTTTTTTGTAGAAAAAAATTTTTTACGTCAATAAACCGTATTAGTTTTCAATTTTTTACATAGTAAAGACGGAAAATTGAGAAAATAAAACCCGCATCTTTTTGAATAATCTGCGATGCCATGGAATTTTCTAAAACAAAAAGATGTCAAGTTGTCAATTAGCAGCTGGATTTTATGATCGACTTGGTTACTGTCTTGCAGTTAATGGTGACTTATTCGAACATTTACTGTCAATTGTTGTATTAGCAAACCGTTTTTAGTAATTTGGTCTTTCTTTATGTTGAATTCGCTGTTCTAAATATAAATACTTTTTGATAGAATTTGATTTGTTTTATAGCAGACATTCCATGGCATGACGGATATTGTAGTTTTTGTATTATAAAATTCCATGGCATCACAGATTATTGAAAAAGATCATTATGTAAAAAATTGGAAACTAACGCGGTTGATTGACGTAAAAAATTTTTGTCTATAAAAAACCTTCATACATTTTTGCTCTAAAATAATTTGGGGAGCCAATAATGGCATGTTATGAATTTTACATTGAAATCCCTATGATGCGCGACGCAAGTCACCACCCTGTATAACCGATTTCATAGAAGGAATGGAATAAAATAATTTTGACAGCAGAATAAATAACCAATTAATAATGACGGTCAAATCATTTATTTTGTCATGGCAAGTACGAATTGGTAAAACAGTTTGATGATGTATTTATAAATACAAATATTTCAGAAACGGCTAAAGCAAATGTCAACATATACATTTTTGTAATCGGAAAGAAAAGATGTATTCAATTTTGGAAAAATATACAGGCCGTTCCATTAAAAATTTATCAAATTTGAATTTTTTACTAACGTTGCGATATTCATTTGTTTTTTACTTAACATTTTCTGGCGTTTTCAGAGAAACCCCATAACTTAGGTATTTAACTTTTTTTCTATCTCTTTTCATTTAGCTAAAATGAATTTTCGTGGTCATGTAAAGTCAATTAATAACAATTGTGGTCCATTTATGGTCACTTAGATTACAAAATAATATTAAATTAATTAGTTTAATTTATACAAGGTATTAAGCCCAGAAGATTTATTTCTCATCGTTATGCAGCTGGGATCAATTTAATTGAATCCAGTACTTCCACTATAGCCACCATCCAGTAATCGAAGGGCAGATCCGTTGGAGTTTTGTACTATGAAGTACTGTGCAGCAAATGGTATCAAATCTGTTTTTGCTATTTTGTAGAAAATTATCAAAGATGTGCAGCGACTATTTTCATCGCGATCCCATGATTGATACGGAGTCAAGGTTAGGGCAAAGGCTAAGTTCACAGCTGTTTCACTTATAGTCTACAGTAATATGAGTATTTTTTGAGGGAGAGTTAAAATATCTGTATGCTTTAATCTATTCATAAAAAAAATATCAAAAGGTGTCAACATCGTTTCTTATGAACAATGTGTAACTAATTAACGCAAGCTTTAGCTTGAGGGAGTGTATGAAATGCATTCGTTGATGGAGTCAAAATTTCAAATTCTGATTACTTAGAAACCGACTTAGAAACTTAGTATCTGAAGAGGTTACCCTTAAAGAGAAAATGGAAGGTCGCAACAAGATGTAAAGATTTATTATGACTGGTAGGCCGATAGATTCACCTGATGACTGTTTTGGTAGATCACGTACAGTGAGAACCAGACATTGCGCATGTATTTTTCCATAAAATACTGCTTCAAATTAAAGTACCTACCTATTAAATAAACGGTGGGCAGATAACAATACATACCTGGAACATATCAGTCTCGTCATCAGATGTATATTCAACAATAACAGCGTGACTTCTCGATAATGTATATGATATAGAATGTTGTGTAGCATCTAATATAGCTTGTGAGGAGTGAGGCGTCTTAACTACATAATGTTTAGATTTTTTAACTCCGTTTGGATCCTGCCGCTTATACAAAACAAATTTGCTTCTTTTTCTACCCCGATCACCTTGCGGTAAAGAACCATTGTATCTGAAACGATTCAACTTACTTCGGAAACGTGACCAAACAACACTTACCCTAATATGACTAGCTCCCCATATTTTACAAGCTGTTTTGGTTTATCCGAATTTGTCGTTTCTTGTTCTTCTAAAATTGGCGACTCTGTTCCGTCGGTTCTAGAATAGAAAAGAAAACGTTAAACTTTGTTTTAAAACAACAGTTTATTCAAAATAATGTTGACCATCACTGAAATGGTTGTTAATAAACACACAGTTGCATTAACGATGAAGATCTCTATGTAAATATGTTGATGGGGTATCGCCCACTTTCGTTTGAGCATTTTAATCATATTCCCAAATACTAAACGTAATAAATTCTCTAATGACAATTACATGATATAGTGCTGCTTCAAAGCAAATTGAGAAATCAAATAACACACACCAAGTGTGCATAGGGGGCAAGGTTACTCAAAGCACGCTATGCGTAGGTTAATTTCATTGACAGATAGAAGTACGCCCCAGAAAGCATGAAGCAAGTGCACATTTAAAAACATAAATCATATGTACACCTACAAAGATCGTGTATGCTAATTGTTTTCATTAGTAAGTATCATAATATGGCTAAGAAAAGCCCAACATAATTTTAATGGAAATTTATGAATTCATAGTCACTGTAGCCAATTTCTGTACATTGGACTACTAGTACTGTATTGAATTGGAAAATTCAAACATTGATTATTATGTAATTTTTTTGACATGGCGCAGATATCACCCGCAGGCATGCGCGTTCTGTGCAAACGATTTTTAGCTGTTCCTTTTATTCCTGAGAATATGTGTTCTAACCGGTTCAGCCGTTTGGCCGGAAATGGGAGTACACACGGACCGACCGACTGACATCATGGTTGGCTTAATATGACGCAAAGGCGTTTCTTGCATACGGCTGCACTGTATCACAACATCATAGTTACCAAGTCACCGACGTACCTGTATCGGAAAATCTCCTTTAGAACTGATGTACATAACCTCAATTTAAGTTTTAAAGGACCACTAACGCCACCTGTGCAAAGAACGCAATTTTTCAATAGATAGTTTTCATATAGGATCACAAAGGTCTATAATAATCTTCCTGCAAACCTTAAGTTGCTATCGCTTAAATCATTCAAGCTTAAGACCGCGGTCCCGCTCCCTCGTGTTTCTTGCTAAGCGTGGAAAATTACCCTAAACATTAAGATTGTACTATACATATACAGATGGCAGTTGCGAAGTAAAATGTTAAATATTTGGGTTATACCATGGTTATACAAAACTAGATGCCGCTTTTGGCGCTTCATAAAAGATAACATTGAATAAATTTATCTTGAAAGCTGATAGCTGCACTCAATGCTGATAGCAAATTATACCTATTTATAACGATTGTAAAAATGAAATTCAACTCGCCGTCTACGTCTGCACGAATGAGCATATTATGTGAACACTCATGCAGTGGTAATTTATTTATCCTCGAATTTATAAACTATCAAAGGGACAAATATCATTATGGATCTATATTTCGGAATGATTTTTTAGCGACACGCTTGTTCTGCAGGTCCTTGTACGTACGCGATTATTTTTTATATAATGATAACGATTGTCATGTTATAAAGCGCATTTGGTTGATTGCATTATTTAAAAAATTGTACTACACTTTTTTGTTAGACCAAGCAAAATATATTTGCTTCCCGGTCGCCTTTGCTAATCAATCAACTAATCGAACTAATCAACGATGTTAAAATTTGGTTAAACCAAAACTGTTCCTCACATGAAAAAACGCTACTTAGGTGCTAAATTATTAATTTATTATGCCGGTTATTGAATAAAGTTCAGATTCTTTATTCAGTGGTAAAATTAAAGGTAAAGAACGCATCGCATGTTTACTTCATTCTCAATAATCTGTACAACAGTCAGACCCCGGGCTATGTTTTTAGCGCCCTGGGGTATATTTAGCTCGACTGCCCCCGTAACTAATGTTTGTATTAGTAAAATTGTTTACTTAGTGACCAAGTTTCAGACGGTTATTTATCTGTATTGATTTTGAAAAAAAATTCACCAAGAACCACAGAGGCGGGGAATTGCAAATAATGCAAAAAATATAATTTAGCACATCTTGCCGCTCCCTTGAAAGTGGCACCTTGGGCTATAGTCCAGAAACCCTATTTATAACTCGGAAATGAGAGTACAGACGGACCGACAGACAGACATCATCGATATTTTGTTTGATTCAGATTCCCGGTGCTTCAAAACGTGCATTTCCGTCAAAAAAGTGGGGGGTCATTTTTTACCCCGATGCAATAACTCCCTTACTAATGTACGGGTGGTAAAAACAGTGCACAAAAACCATTTTTAGCGCATTTTTTAAAAATTAAAAAAAATTTGCTATGGTTTGGGTTTTGTCCGTCCGTCCGGACCCACTTCTGCCGTTTTGAACTACTGGGGGAATGGTCCTAGAGTCCTGGAATTTTTTGCAGTATGCCTATAACTTGAAGGTGTGCCAGACGGCCATCAAATTTCGCTGTCTAAAAGGGGGGCCGCCCACGAATTATTTCCTGAGATACTGGTTTGAAAGTAAAACGTGCATAACTTTTACATACGACAACCAATTGGTCTCAGATTTTCCATACGCATGCATAGTGGTGCCAAGTTAAAATTTAGAATAGGGGGGGGGGGACCCATGTTCTACCCTTCATGGTATTCTAATACAAGAACATGGTGTGTTTCAGCTAATCACATTATCAAAAATAAAGCATTTTTTATTATAGTCTAGTATGCGTGCGTAACTTTGCCCATTTAAGCGACTTTGCATCTCGTACGAGATCCCCATGGTGACAATGAAAAAAACTCCCCCTGTATTATTATCATTTTATCATCTTTGTTACCACCTGCAATACGTAGTACAGGCATAAGAGAGATCCGAGGAGAGATCTACAAATTACCTCCAACTTTTTAAGTGGATACGATACACACATTTCTTCGGCATCGAGTTTGGTCTTTTTCCTAAAAAAATTGGTTGTTAAATAAGGATTTAGATCGATATTGGGTAATAAAGTGATTGCTACTAAAATTAATTCTTGATAGTTGTCCATCTGGAACCATAAGCTTTCTTATAGCGAAAACTAGTCTTCCCAAGAAAATCGGTACATAAATAACGATTTTGACATTTTTTGTGAACAAAAAGACACATGGATCACTTCTTGGGCATTGCGCAATTGAATTTCTCAAGAGAATCGATGCATAAATAACGATAAAAATATTTTAGTCGGCAAAAATAGGCATGTATTATTTCTTGGTCATCGAGCAATCGAGTTTGATCGTTTTCCCAACAAAATTGGTGCATAAATAACAATTTTGACCAATTTAGAGCTATAACACGTGATGAATGCCAAAGTTAATTTTTGATAGTCGATACGAGGTCTAGCGACTGAGCTATAGTACGGAACGACACGCAGACGGACAGAAATGTGAAGTCATCAGCGCTCCACTTTCGTGGATTGCGTTAAAAACGAATTCCTTCACCAGAACACAGAAAATTATTAATATTTTTCCTGCCCGCTAGTAACTGATCTGGCTACGGCCCGAGCAGTCAGAAGGGGCGAATCTTGCAAAAGGTGGTGTAAACGATTTTATCGTTTTAAATTGTCCATTTGGGTCCAAATAACATGTATTTGAAGAGTACACACCCACTTTCTCTTGGCACAATTTTTGACAGCCAAAAAACCTCAAAATGTTCGGATTTTTTTCAGTTTTTCGCTTAAAACTCGAAAACGGTCCATATTTTATATGAAGAAAACTTCTTTAGTAAGTATATTAAAGAAAACACAATTCTGCGTCGATCAAAAGTGAAAAGATGAACAAACAAACAAGCAAGGAGCCACAACGCATTAAAAAAAGGTTAACTCAGTTTTTTTTAGAAAAGTTGGAAAAAATCGGTGTTCTTTGATCTTGTAAAAATTTTTCTATCGGACCGATTTTGTTTGTTCATCTTTTGATCACCGCAGAATTTTGTTTTCTTTTTCACTAAATAAGTGTTATTCATTAAATATGGACCGTTTTCGAGGTTTAAGCGAAAAACTGAAAGAACTCCAAACATTTTGAGGTTTTTTGGCTCCCAAAAGTTGTGCCGGGAAAAAAATGGTGTGCACTCTCCAAATACATGTTATTTGGAGCCAAATGGACCATTTAAAACAATAAATACTTTTACGCCACCTTTTATAGGTCAAAATTAACTGCATACTGACTATGACAAAATTAAAATAATTAAATTAGAAGAATTCCGGGGTATTGAACTTTTTAGGTAATTGTGCTGGGTTTTTGCAGAGAGTCTTCAAATTTTATTGTTTTAAGCCCCCTCCCCCCATGAATTGTTTTCCGAGATGCGGTTTGGAAGCAAAAGGTGCATAATATTCATTTGCGTCTTTTTGTGTCAGATTTTGTATACGCTTGGCAAACAAAATTTTTGAAAATGGGAAGTGGGGTAATCACACTTTTTACCGTCCATGGTAGTCTAATGAAAGGTTTCAACGAAAGGGATTGGTTTCTACCACTTTCCTCCGCGACTGCTTTTAGAGATAAGAGTGACGTGGGAAGACGGAGTTGGGGGGAGGGGGGGCGGAAATGTTTTTACCTTTCAAGGTAATCTGATTAAAGGTCTCAACGAAAGGAACTGTTCCCTGTCAATTACCACCCTTTTCACCCACATTTTATCAGAGTTGGGAGCCGGGGGGGGGTTAACCGGTTCTCCTCGACCCTTTATCGTGATCGGTGATAATTTCTTATATCCTAAGAGCGTAGTGTCGGACGAGGGCACTCAACAAAGGCCGATTGGGATATCTGGGAGGAGAGCATCCACAAAGGCAAAATGGATCGTCTCACGTCTGGATACAATACAGGGGGTAGTTTAAAAAACGCTTCAACCTGTAGCGCCTACAGTTTTTGTCCGAATTCAATGCAACAAAAATGTTTTAAACTAGGTTTTAAATTATTATTATCGGGGGCATCGAATGTAACAGAAATCGTGAGAAACTTTACTGTGGTTGCTGGCTTAATTTTTTTTAATGGATTTCAGTCAATTAACTGATATGTTGCAAGTGTACCTCGCGTGCAATAAAAACCGTGCATCTGTATTGCAAACGATTCCCTAATCAAGATCCTGCGAACCGCGAAAGTTTGCTAGGCCGAAAGAAAACATGAAATTTAAGGTTTAACAAGTACAAATTGTGCACAACCCTTGGTAAAGCGCATTTTTTTTAAAACACCCCTACGAAATTTCTTCCATAAATAAGAAAGTTGGCACTGTACATCCTGCACAAAACCAAATTTGAAAAATGGCGCTACATTTGCTTTATTCCAAGTGGCTATGTATCAAATTTCATTTAACTCCCTCCATAAATAAGAAAAAATTTTGAAACTGGTGTTAAATTTTCTTTTATGCCAAGTGGCTATGTATCAAATTTCATTTAAATGCCTCCATGAATAAGAAAGCACTGCGCATGCGCAAAGCCAAATTTTGAAACTGGCGTTAAATTTAGTTTTATTCCAAGTGGATATGTATCAAATTTTATTTAAATTAAATGCCTAATGGTTATATTTCTTCCAAACGTCCCAATCGCCCTTTGTAGGTACTTTCCTTTGACAATTCACTCTTAAGATATAAGGAATTATAACCGATCACGACAAGGGATCGAGGAGGATGACTATCGTTAGTATAAATTAATTCCTTTCGTTGAGACCTTTCATTAGAGTACCGTGAAGGAAAACTAGTTCCACTCCTCCCCCTTCCCCCTCCACTCCGTAGTTTGATAAGAGGACAGAAAGAAGGGCAGTAGTTTGTTCCTTTCGTTGAGGCCTTTAATTAGAATTCAATGAGAGATGAAATTAATTTTTAACCCCCCCCCTCAGGCCGCTTCGCTCATTGATCTCGAAAAAGAGTCGCACGGGAAAGTTATATAGTTTGTACAAATCAATTTATTTCGATGAGATCTTTCATTATAATACCACGAAAGGTAGAACATGTGTTTACCCCCCCCCCCCCCCTTTTCTAAAGTTTAACTTGGCGCCATTAAAGGCATTCGTATGCAAAATCTGAGACCAATTTGTTGTCGTATCTCGTATGTAAAAGCTATTGCCGTTTTCTTTCAAAAACAGCATCTCAGGAAATAATTCGTGCGGGGCCCCCCCTTTTACACAGCGAAATTTGATGTCCATCTGGCACACCTTCAAGGTATAAGCTACCTACTGCAAAAATTCCAGGACGGACGGACAAAACGCATACATGGCACATCTTTTTTAATTCTTAAAAAATTCGCTAAAAAACTGAAGAGAGAAGAGCGCCTCATGCGTAATAAATCCCATATGAAGCGGGCAATTATCGCTCAATTACAGTGATAATTTCCCTCTATGTGAAAGATCCCGGCAATAATTTCTTATAGGCCCCGTGTCTATAGTAACAAGGCAAAATAATTTCAACGAGTGCTTTCTGTGCTAATGAGGTTTATGCTAATTTGAAATAAATCAAAGATTCTAGAAATATTGTGCCGAATTAGACTCGTTCTTTAAAATAAACCTGATAATTTTTGATGCAAGCAAGTGTTAAGTAAAAGACTGCATTTGGTTATTTCCATACTTTGTTTCAAACACGAGCCCTTGGTCAAAATATGAAAATAGCTCATGTAGTTTTTAGACAACATGCTTTCAAAAAATGTATTATTATGATGCACTTGCGTGTAATTCCTACTTGCGAAAATTTTAGATTTTCCAACGCATGCATTTGTTTCTAAAACATTTACCTACTACCTACTACAAAACGCTTATTGTTTACTGAAGAACAATATGAATTAAATTATTTTTCATTCGAGGCGGCAATTACAAAATACGAATAGTAAAAATATAACGCGATAATAATGCCATCTTTCATATAGTGGCTGAACTACGAAACAGTACGGACTGATAAAATTTTACAATTAATGGACATGGGTGTGTGTCTGCGCTTCATTGTATTTTGTATCTCGCAATTCCAACAATTACGACAAAATGGTGCAATATATCAACAAACAAAGTATATTAGGTTCAACACTGAACCTTCTAGATCAATATCAGCTAATATGAAACTGTAATTTTGTTAAATAAAAGCAGGATTGTTGGAATGGCGATGGTCTGTTTTTGATGCGTTCCGGCGGTCTTAAAGAGCAGTTTTTTTCTACATTGCATGTTCTATTTTTGAATCTTTAGTAAACGTACTTGAGATAAATGCATCAGTTACCATCATTATTGTTGCCGCGAGACGAGACGAGACTTTCAAAGTCTCGTCTCGTCTAGTGTCGTTTGGTCTCGCGTGGTCTCGCCATACTATCCAAAAATGGCGTAAAGCATGTATAAAAGACACCACGAAGGCATAACAAATAATATTGACCTTCCTTATCTATCTGCTAATCACGAAACATAATTATGTGTATTATAAGGATTTTCTTTACCATTCTGCAGCTAAAAAAATATTAGCTTTCGCAAAATTTAACTGGTAATGTAACTACTGTAACTAGGTATAGAAAAGTCTCACTGAATTCTTTGTTATTTAAATACTTAAAGATAATCTGTCCAAGTTATTTTGTAAAATCTTACTTTTATGGTCTTAACTACGCAGTAAATATGTAAGTACTTATACTTACAGTAACTATATTTGAATATGTCATATGTCCACAGTATACATTTTACCTTAAGCAGCGCCTTTGTTCCCAGAATTTCGCAAGAACACAAAAAAGTGTAAACTCATACTAAAGTACCTAGGTATAGCATTTTAGCCCCAATATGGCGACCAGAACGAGCTACCAATCAAAAACGAGATACCCGGTTGTATTCACTGTTCTAAATTGAGTCACTATACCTATATATAGGTACTATAATGAGAGCATTAAGGGCATTTAATATAAAGCAATCCTATTAAGTATTATTACCAAATCTCTTGATAAGGGTACAGGTTTAATAAATCAATTGTCCGCCAATAAAATAAAGCTGTCGAAGACTTCCTGGATTTAAGAAAAATTACAGTTGCATAATATAACACCTATTGTAATTAAGTCCTAAATCAGTAAGGTCAGGAAGGGTTTATGTCAACAATTGGAATGCATGTTATTTCAATGGATTTTCTTGATTAAAATTTAAAAAAAACAGTAAAATAAAACAAAAAAAACTTCGAGACCAAACGAGAGTCGAGAGCCCGAGACTGATGGTTAGTCTCGTCTCGTCGAGATGAGACAAGAGGAGACTGAACCTTGGTCTCGTTTCGAAAATTCGAGACGAGACCAACGGGGGCATCACTAACCATCATATCACAAATAGTGAATACTTAATATTTAATTTCTTTATCACTCTTTCTCCATCGGACAAACCCATTCGCTTTTTGAGAGAATATTAAGGAAAGGGCGTATAGTTCCCATGACTTACACATTTCGAAAGTTTTAAAGGGTTGCGAATATAATATTTTATTTGCCCTTTTGCCTTTTTTTAGGAGAGGAAAATCGCAGACTATAAACTTAATAAATTGAAAAAAGAATTTACAAGAAGTGGTTGTAATATAAAATAATCCCTCATCGACGAAAATTGCTCTTTAATTTCGATTCTATACATTTTTTTGCTCAGACTAATACAAGGTCATTTACGAGCGTTGGGTGGAAGATACGCAAAAAACAGTAAAAAACATTTTTATAAAGAATTTAATGGAGACTATAAAAAGTTCTATAATATCTTTTCGTAGAAGGTGCGGTGTACGAACAAAACGCCGAAAAAGATCGTGAGGTTACGATTGAGGGTGGTTTTTTGAGCAAAGGGGATAAAGCTCCCACCGAGGAGGTGGGAACTTTTCAGATCTGTATTTGGGTCCCTACTGAGAGTTCATAACTAAAATCTCAAAACAGCTAATTTTCCTACACTAACTAATGAGAGGTTATTTATGCGACGTGCTGGCGTTAAAATATTTTTCGTACTTCCGAGACTAAAATGACAACTTCACTCCATTATGACAAGTACTGAAGTGTCACTTTTTGTCCCGCCGGGATTAAATTTGGGCGAAAATCCCGGAAGGATGAAATTACTAACAAGGCAATTTCAGTAGGTTGTTCCACATTTTGTATGCGGCTACTACTTCTTAAACGCATCGTACTGCTGCTCATATAGTTTTTTGGATTTCGGTGGTATCAATTCTTTACGTACTTTGGCTGCTCTTTTATCAATATCAAATACACCTTTGTCGCCCACCACCAAAATTATGACACTAGCAATGACAGTTTCCAAATTATTTTTGTTACCATAGCATAGGGTTTGCCGTACCAACGCAACGTTCCTATGGTAACTTGTTAAGCAACGATTTTTTGAAAGAACGCGTTTTCTAACTCCATACATATTAAGTGTTTCAGTTTCGGAAGTACGAAAAATATCGTATATACCTTGCGACTGAAGTAGTGGTCTTAATCCCTCAGGTAAATTATGGGACAAACTTTACCTTCGGGATTAAAAGTACTACTTCAGTCCCGCGGTATATAATATACTATTTTTCTATGATTTTCAGACAGTCTTTGTGCGTCAGCAATATCTGGAATGGCGGTACGACGAATCACCCTTACATAAAGGTAATTGACAACAAAATTTGTAAACAAATAGTGGCTCTGAGTCCCAAATTTTGATATTTACAGAACAACCAGCTACACAATATATTTGCAGTGTGTTTATAATGACTACGATCTGCTTATCCCTTCAACTGGCTACATGATTTCTCACCGAACGATGGACGACACACGTTATAGGTTGCACGAAAACACATTAAGAGTTCGAAGGGTTCGTAAACTGTTTGACCTTTCAGGACTTTTTTTAAGACGAATGTGTGTAATTTATTATAATTACTTTTACATAATAAACACTATTATTATTATTTAGGATGTTGACGCTGCCTACGTGGTTTCAGATGTCGGGGACGTTACTACCCAGTTTAGAAGGCGATCTCTACGGCATGGTTGACGTCTCAGGTGTTTGAAATACAAGTAAACTTCCACCACCTTATTTTCCAGTTACCTCTCACTAAAAGCTTTAAACGACGCATGGAATGGAGAACTAACTACATTTATGCACATAAATGCTATGTTTCTGTTTCGTGTTCATTAATTTACTTTTATATGTAAAACACACGAGTTCCCAATAACCATTTATTATTTAATAATTAATTAATTAATTCGTATAATACTCTGAAAGTAAAAATTTAACTGAACAGAGATGCGAGGAGTGCCACCGCAAGTCGGATACTGCCGATCACCGCGCCGTCCGAGTGCCCGTCGAGATTCCCCGCTCTCCCTAACCGCGCAGCGCTTACATATATTAATAGTTTTTCTATTCTGATACAAAACTATTGGCTTAAGCTATCTAGGATAGACTGCTTGCAAAAACAAATATTATAATGTTTAACGATAAAACCTAAATATGCGCGAAAATGCGGGAATTTGCTCCATCGCGCATTTTATAACACTAAGTATGACCCAATAGTACTTTAGGGTAAATTTTAACATGTAACACAGGAACCGTGTAGTCCGCTCCCCGCCGCGGAACAATGTTTGCCTACTGAAAAATGAGTTCGAGTAAATTAGTCATCTTTTGTCAATCTAAAAGACTGTAGCGAATGTTCCAGAAATCTCGATAGACATTGAGGCGACATGAAGATCTGCGTTAAACAACGAAGGCGGATATGACGCAATCTTTCCGGGAAATATGACGTGTTTGTTCGAGCACATTCTAGAAGATTCGACAATACTCGAGTTTGTCTATATAAGCAAATCAAATTGCGTTTCAGGACAGTTCCAATTCCAACGCCAAAGTAATCATAGTACTTTACATTACAACTATTTGAAACGAATTTCATCAGTGATAATGTCATTTTCACGCGATTTAAAAATCACTGGTGGGAATTCGCACACTTGAACACATTAATAATACATCTTCTTCGATCTGATCTTCCTCCTCGATACTTTCCTTTTTTGTCCATGGTCCTTAACAGTCACAACCAAAATGAAGCAGGTTTTTCCGCAGTCGGTCGCCGAAAAAGTACGCGTCTAAGAAAATAGAATTCCAATGAGGTGAAATTCTTCGCGAAGAACCTCCGCTGACGAAAAAAACCGCCTTTACATTTCCCTTTGAGATTCTACCAATAATCCATCATCAGAATTTGATGAATCTAAATCGGAGGTACTTTCATACAGTAAAACCGCGCCTGTCGCCTTTATTTTCTGTTTTTGAAAAAGAACTTGCTTGATGAACCAATTTTAAGATTCAAATGTATCCTCAACGATCAAACACAGCAGCTGTTTAATACGCTATTACAATAATCGGAAACTATCGTTAACCGTCGTCGATTCGATGCTAACTCTCGAGTCATCCGTACGTTATACAACCGGCCCATAAGCCTACTTTCTGCAAGAATCCCGTATTTTTAGTACTTCGGGTTGTCATGTCCGGTCAAATATGGAGTCATTTGAAAGATAATTTCATGATTTTACACATAGATAAGAGCAAAGCTTATGATCTGTTCTTGTCTCGAGCTTGCTTTTGACTTTCATCCAAAGACATGGACCGAACGTTCTCGGTTTTCGGTTTAGTTGTCAAAAGACCCATGGCCGTCGGAACTGTTTTATGCTCCTCAGATTTTACTTTGGCGTTAATGGATTTGTTCGAATTACTCGCCTTGATTTTCTCCAAGGACCTCGAGCTTTCATTTACCATTAGCGGTCAAAAGTACTTTCTCTTTACCTTCGACTTAGTACCGATAAATTGCATTAACGCCGCACGTGTCTCTTTGCAGTCTTTAGCTTGTCTCGAATCCATTGTTCATTAGCACGTGCGTAAAAAACGCCCCCTTTGGTATTCTGTAAAATTCGCATTAAAACTCTACAAATCTATATTTCCACAACTGAACTGCAGCGTTTACGTGGAAAACGTGCAATAAATAACACTATAGCTGGCGAACCGGGAACCATCGCCGCGATTCGAACTATTGGAATTTGTCTTCCGTAGGCATTTGCGTGTCGCGATCTATTTTCTGAAATTATCCTCGGAACCGTAACCACTCGCGTGTGGAACCACTCCAACTTTATCAACTCAATACCAGGTAGTTTCATTTTTTGACTATACTTGACGGTATATTATCTTTTGTCGATCCTCCAGGAATAGATTGAACTGATGCAGAAGTGGGAGGTTTCAAGCTGTTGCCATATCTCTTCTACCACAAACTTAACCGTTAAAAATGCTTCGCCCACAGTATGTTAATACCACCATTGTCTCGGACTGTTGTCACTAATATTGCCCTATAATTGGTGTTATCACTGGATAATAAACTTTATTATTATTATTATCTGCCGTTAAACTGTCCTGAGAAATTTCCCCATCGGCCGACATTAAGGCAGTGTAGCCTCTCAGTTGTTCTCACCAACATCTCGTAAATTTCCTGTAGCAATTGCCAAATTATTAAGGATCTCTTTTTTAGTTTTCCACCTTTTTACAAAATTAGCGGAATTAACTATGCAAATACAGGGCGCGATACTTAAAATGAAAGATCACGAATTAGTACAACACAATTCCTTAGTTTATTCTGCAAATAGAGGGCATTATTTTGCAATTTCGATTTATTGGAATGATTCTGTTTCTTTTAAATCAAACGTTAATTAGAAAAAAAAAACATTGTCAGGTTTTGTAATGTGATGTGCAAGTTTCGTTCAGCTTTAATGTCGAGAAAAAAAAGGTCCCCAACATCGTTACGGCGTATGTATTAACAAACAAAAAATGATAATTAGTAAACGAATGTTTTGGACGAAAACTGAAGCGGCAAAATATATTTCCGCAATAAACCCAAGACAATGGCTAATTAAGAACAAAGCAGAAAGTAAAAGGCAAAAAGCCATCGAGCACGATTATAAATATTCTCGATACTTATGTTTTCGTCAAGTATTTCCTTTATTGTTTCGCAAACGAGCATTAAGTGGATATTACTGATAAATAGAGTTGGCCCTTTTTACACCCAGAAAACGGATTTCGAATTCTGATAAAAGCAATCGTTCAAAGTTTTCTTCTATATAAACTCCTACTCTTTGATGTGTATACAAAGTTTAGGATCGTGCATTTCGAAATTGGTTTCGTTTTGTAGCGCGCATTAAAAGACGTATTTGGTAAACACACATTGAAATTTTCCGCCTCGCATTTCGACAAATTACCTTCGAGTAGGTGGCCCTAACATTTCTAATAACTTCAGAAGTACGAATACACAATATAACTACAACGAACAGGGAAAAATACATGCCATTCCTGAATAGATTTCCGCCTCAGTGAACAGTTTAAATCCCCAGCAATACCTTAAAATATAGGATGCCATGCAAAGTTCGCGCTTTCATGAAGTGTTCGTTTCGTAAACACATTGTGCCTTCATAATTAAAAAAAGCATTACATCTCCATACTATACACATTGTTCTTTAAACGATTAAATATGGTGCTGTATTAACTTTGCGCGTAGTTTCAAATTTTCGCATTTCTACATGGACAACGTCTATCTCGTGGGTGTCACAACTCGTCGTTTTACAACTTTTATGGTTCAAGCACTTTGCGACTTTTCAAACACAAAAGGGATGAGTTATTGCCATTTGCCGACATCAGCAATTTTATTCCTTTCCGTTTTTAAATTGGACGAATGCTAAAAAAACGACATTCCTAAAATAACGATTACATTTACCTATATCTCTAACATGCGTGCAATTAATATATTTTCTCATTTGTTGTATTTACCTTACGATTTTCTGATAATTCCCAAATGTAGGTAATAATTTGTATCAATCTCAGGGATTTCTGTTGTTTAGTAAATAACTTCATATCCGACAAAAAATGAATACAATGCTGAAGTACCAAATTAAAAGTATACATTTTGAACTTAATGTTATAATTTTTAATGGTGATCATGTGTAACTGGTACGATAGGAATAATAGCTGGCAAGTTGGCAAAATCACATTTTCATGTCTTTTATTTTTCAAATAGCAACCCTTTTTTCACAATTACTTTCCAGGCCATTTTCATAAATAAGAAACCTAACCAGCAGACCTAGAAGAGACAAGTAATTAATCCGCCCGCCGTTTGCAACCGTTGTCGTCCAGATATTTGAGGGGGGGTTTTGTTGCGCCAACCATGATAAGCAGGTTTTGTTTACTATACTAAATTAAAACGAGCATTGGAACTGGAAAAGGTCATGCAGATTTACGCCGTTATCAGCCTGACAGCGCCGACCCCGGCGGTTGACTCCGACATTTCAATTAATAATGGATATTAACGAAATACCAATTTGGAGTACGACGAATTAAGTGAAATTAACAGTAGCGAAATAAATGAGTTGCAGAACCCGTCCGATTCAGCTTGGCCCTGTCAAAAGAAACGCTCGTAATTAACTTGAATTTTGACAACGGTCCCGTATTTTTCCGATGTTGGGAAAAGACGTAATTAATTAAAAACGTTTCAATTTGTTTGAACGTATCGACGGTATAAGCGGACGAAGCATTCCAGTTTGTCCCTACCTGAAATGGACGTTTAGATAAATAGGAAACTCATTATGAAATAGGATATTTTGCCTGTTGTATCCTCACCAGTTGAGTTGTTAAGACCGAAATTTTGAGCTTTGCCGCTTTTGCCAGCTACTTAAAAAGATTTGTGCATCTAATTCAATACACAAATTTACACGCAACCATTCTTAATAATGTATTAACAAAAGGTCTTTGCCTTGTACATTGCAAAACGCAGCAATATTTCGACGGTGCATAAATCTTAAAACTTCTTCTAGTGATGTTAGTAAGAAAAACTTGAACTTTAATCTCCGTGGCAAATCATACAAGCTTTAGTCTCATGTGTCCTATATCTAAACGCGTAATACTCCGATATAAAAAATAACCTATTAAAAAAGAGGATCATATGAGTCCTCTTTGCTTACTTGAAATTCAAAACATCAATGGAATAACGATATGAAAGAGGAGATAGATAACATTCAAACGTCACCATACCGCCATAAATTAAATATAGCGCAATAATCAAACTTTCCGGTTTAGAAATAAAAAAAACCCTGCGCATAAATGATTTATAGAGTCAGAAAGACAGGCATTTCGCCTTTTTGATATTGCATATGTAAATACATTTCAGTTCGATTAGTAATCAAAGCTACCTGCTGTATAATCCCAAACACGTGCCACGTTTTCCATGCCATTTGGTGTTTGAATTAACATGCGAAGCGCATCCCTCTACATGGTATTTGAATATATCAATTAGAGCTGGAAATGACGCCACTGTAATTTACTTACGCCCTATACACATCTTAACGAATCCCCATAATGCATGTTCATGTAGTACTAATCTGCTTACTGCACTCTTAGATGTTACCGCCACATACTAAATTCGTCTTTAGCTGCAGCCTAAGTAGATTCTCGATCACTCCTATCTAGCTAGATAGTAGTAGAGATTGTATAAATTAATTTGGGCCTTAATACACTGGTAGCTTTCATTTGGTATTGTTCATACAAATACATAATAATAGTATGTTTCCTGAAATAAATACAATCTTAAGAAAAGGGATTAGTTTTAAAGTTGTCTTCAAATTATCGAATAAAAAGTCACTCACTCTATAAAATTTATAATGTGGTACGGGATTGATTTAGTTCTTCCACAAACGTGGGAATGCAACAAATAAAAATAACATTAAATTTCCGCATCGAAATTGTTGGTATACATATCATCCACTAAATCCGGTTAACTACTTTCAAGTTTAAACCGTAGAGGACGACAGTGAAGCATCACAGCCACCTCAAGGGATCCAAATTACCAACAAGGACCTCCGCAGTAAAACACTGCAGTTTAACGGCTACAAAATTAAATAGTATTATAAGAAACAAATACACATTGAAAGTAAATAACAACAAAATTAATATAAAACCACTAGATGTAGATAGTATAGAAATATTGGCCACGTATTTAAAATTGAACAAGTCGAGAACTATACTTTTCAGTTAAAGTAGGAAAATAATTCCGCTACACACATCTACACTCTCCTAAGCATAATAACAAAAATGACCCTCCCAATTTAATTCGTCGATTTGGAAAATACACCTATGTACTTTCAAAGGCATCTACAACGTGCAATCTCTCTGAACCGTCAAGGGTTACAAGAAACATACGAGTCACCGCTGCATGGACTATGAACACCCCAAAACCTATTTTAACAAATGCCCATGTAGCACCGTTTATTGGCAATAGCTTGGTGAAATCTTGGTCATATAGAGAGATTGGGACAATATTGTCGAACTATAGCCAATATTGATTCAATATATTTTGGTAATACACCAGTATTACAAATGCAATATTTACTCAATATAGGACCAATATTTGCAATATTTACTAAATATTACTGTCCACTGTACCAATATTGCGTATACAATATTTTGAAATATTGAAAATCGATATTGAACCAATATACATATTTACAATATTCAGTAAATATTACAAAACAATCTCAAGTAAATAACTGTTAACCAATAGTGTACCAATATTGCAAGTATATACAATATTATTAAATATTCAAAACCAATATTGAAGCAATGTAATATACATATTTATAATATTTAGTAAATACTACTACAGTCTACACAATAACAACAAATAACATTGTATGACCTCTCTCTTCAAAGTTCTTTTCCTTCGCGGTACTTCGCTATCGGTCTCGTGGTCGTATTTAACCTTAGATGGAGTTTACCACCTACTTAGGCTTGCAATCCCGAGGAACCGGGAGGGAGAGATCCGACCCAACGCCTGGCGACGCCACGTTTCCCGATCAGCCTTGGCGGACCGTGGGATTCGGCACTGAGCTCCTCCCTGTTCGATCGCCGCCACTGATTCATAATTATGAATTATAATAATGGTTAGTTTCTTTTCCTCCGCTATATGTTGAAGTTCAGCCGAACTGAGGTCGTCTTGATAGATTTGTGTGTGCGATTGGTCGAACGGACGCGAGTGCAGGGATAGGGTCGTACCGGCCGACGACCGACGTCTCGAGACGCGGAAGTCTACTGACACGTCGACCGCAAGCGATTATCACGAGCATCTTGCGCGCTGCAGGTCGTCGAGCGGCTAGACGACGACGAGGTCGCCGTTTTCGCCACGCAGGCTCGACTCATCGCGAGGAGATGCGACGGCGAGGCTCCCAATAATCGCAGAGGTGTACTTTGCACGCACCGCTCCAGTCTTTTAGGACACTGTAACGTTTCAAAATTTCGTTCACGTCCATGTGTATATATAATGTGTTGTTTTGGTCGTAATTGTTCGTTTCCTTGTCGGTGTGTGAGCGATACTTAAATGATAGTAAGAATGGGTAAAGCGATAGGGGGCTTTTCCTAGCGCATTTTCCTTGAAAGATTATGTTTGGAGTGCACGTTTGAAAATTTACTTCGTACCAAATTAAACTAATTATTAGTTTTTGTGCCGTTCAGAAACAGTAAGTTCTCATTTCATTATTCAATAATGAAACCCTTTAATTTTTAGAAGTTACGGGCCGATTCTTTGAAAATTACGTTTCGAGTACGTATTACAGATTTACCTCGTACTAAGTTGAACTGCGTACCTACTAGTTTTTTGAGCCACTGAGAAACAAGCCACGTATTGGTCTACAGTTTTGGGGATTACAGATCCATAAGTGGAATTAGATCAAATTTTTGACATCCATTAGGCGCCGACTTGACAAAATTTTTGGGGGGGCCCAAACATTTTTACGTACCTGCATAGGGTATCGGGTTACGGGTATAAGTAATTTAGGAACTAAAACGTAATACGTAACGATAACAATAGAAAATTATTAAAACATCACCATAACCCTAACCGACAACCGTCGACTTTTAACTAAAACCAGCAAGTACGAATTTTTGCATTTTTAAATAATGCACTTATCGTAGTAGGTGTAAGGTGCAGGTACCTATCTTTATCCTTTCTCAGAAAGAAAAACTATGACGTCACATCAGGAGTCAGATTATTGCTTCTTAGAAGTGTCAACGGTTTCCTACCTTGGGACGGTTTGTTATTGCATTTTGCATTGAGGTTTATTGTTGAGTCTAAAGCTGATTATGCAGTTTCAAGATTTGGTGTAAGTAACCACGAATACGAATACGGTATATAATTGTCACTTATTCAGAATTAGGGGAGCTGAGCCCCTCCAGTATAAATATTGGAGGGGCTGAAAGTGCTCGGCCACCCCTAAGTCGGCGCCTTTGCATCCATTTAATCTAAGAGCCGATTTCTATCAAAAGTAAGTCACGAAATAAACTAAAACCCTTCATGATTCGCATTACGTTTTAGGGCTCATTTGTACCCCTAGTTTGATTCCCTTTAAACCATTTGGCTGTAAATCTACATCAGTAGCTGTTTGGTAGCTGCAACGAACAGTAATAGTAAATGACGGTAGCCAGGCGTCCCGAAGGAGCTCCGATTAACACTCTAGTCTAATCAAGATATACCATTCCTGCCAGAGGATTGGAGACCTTCGACATTCCGGATAAGCTGGTATCATTCATTATCATCCATTTTATTTCACTAATACGTTCATATGTAGATAATAATAGACAACTAATCGTTCATGATCAGGTTACGTATTTCACCCAACTATGATGTACCAACTGCTAATTCATAGATACTGTAATTGTAATATAACTAGCATAGTTCCCTGAATGATCATTCAGTTTAAGGAGGCTGGGTACCTATAATTTAATTAATAACGTCCTAATAGCTATATGTCTACATGCCTTCGTAATAAACTGAATTGTAATTTATATTATTATCGTTTAGTGCCGGCGCGCTTGATTTATCTGTCGATCAGCGCGTACAATTAAGTAAGACAGATTGGCGCCCAAAAAATTTCATCATCATCTTCAACCCACGTCCCAAGCTCCCGCAGAAATTGAGCCACCTAACCGTGGCAAATTATGCCAAAAGATCGCGGCAACACATGGGGAAGGGAGGTGGCTCACGTATAGCAAAGGAGAGCGCGAAACCCCGGGGCCTAGCGAATTAGTGTCTCCGGAGACCAGTTGGCTTCGGCGTTCCTTGGCCGGAGTAATACGGTTCGTGATGCTCAGGACGTTGCCCCGTAGACCACAGGCAGAAAACCTCCCGATTTGGCATGGACAAGGGTAACCAGACTGCCTAATTAAAACAAAGCATTGCTCTGAATTTCAACGTGAAGAGAAAGTTGGCGAAAGTAGGAAAATGATGAGGAACTTTGGGAAAAGTTGGGGAAAGCTTACTGGACTAAAACACAACTGCAGGCATGGCTACAGTACAAAAATGTATCCAAATGATCCATTAAAAATGAAATTACTGGAGAGTGTTACTACGCATGGTTTATTCGTTGTAATACCTTTAGTTTCGAGACTAAAAATTTGTTATTTCGGTATGCTTCTGCTTCTGAAGATAAGGCACTAGAAAATGGGCATGCGGTACTACGGTTCCTTTCCTAGCATTGCGTTTTCAATCCTATCGAAAATGTAAGGGGAATTTTCCAACAACATTATAAGTTTACATCCGACACATTGGCGAGAAAGGTTATGGTAAAAAAAATCGTTTAGGTAACAAGGCATTAATGCAGTTACACTTGATACGTGGAAAGGCATTGTAGAGTATACCAACAAAATTATTTTAGATTTGTGGTACAGAGAAGATGTAGCCCCACTAATTAGTTTGGACGATGATATTTTTGTAAGTGATCAATGATTTCCGATTTATTGTTAATAAAATGGCTGGTGAACGGCGGCGTCTGTGGTGTTCATGGAGAGACCCGAAAGGAACGGTTGCGATAAAAAGACTGCGGATCGCTGTTTACCAGGACGAAAACAGGAAGACCGGGGAACCAGTTACGCGAAAGTTTATCGCCCTTGCAACGTTCAACAACCGGCTGGAACGATGCACGTTGATGTTTTTGGAAAAAATGACTTGCCTAGAATCCTGAAATTTGTGACCTAATTTTTATTGTTGTATAATTTGAAATGTTTTGTGGATTTTCTTTGCTTTTATCGTCTTTGTTAATTTAGTTCGTGTATTTCTGTGGGATATGTTAGGGTTTCTGTCCCCTAGAATGTTTCCCTGACATCGCATCCTTTCCCATTTGTGTGAAAAAAGAATCACCAGTTTTAACACACGACGCCGCTATCCAGATTCGAAAGTACCGCGAGTAAGTCAAAATTGCAGTCGCTTCTCAACTTCTGCTGCTAAGTACTGCAAAAAACAATTAAAATGATTTTTTTTACTTTTCCTTAAAGTTCAATTCATACTGTCCACCTTGTTAGTAAAAGATCGCGGCATAGACAACCTGTAACAAATAACTGCCGAAACATATGTTTAGTAATTGAGAATATTTTCTTACAACCTAAGCAAGCGGTTTAAACAGGAATATCAAGCCATTCAAATCTTCCGAACGGTTATTTTTCAAACCGGACTCTACATTTTACTTTTTGTACCGATGGTAGTTTCCTACATAGAAACAGATGTCATGAAATTGGACTGTTTGTAACAATCTGCCCTACGCGAATCAGCTATATATTTATTTCTATGCAAATGGAACAAACTGTGTTAGAGGATCGGATCAAGTGATCAAGATAACGAGCCACGGGTAATACGTTTAATGAACCTACGTTACATAACTAGGATACACTACGACTAACGACGCACGCTACACGCACTCATACTCAGTTCGATAAGTGTCACACGCAAGCGCGCACACAAAGATTACTCTAACACTTCCCCTCACATTCGAACTCACTACACTAACATAGCTCGAAACTTTAAACGAGATTTAACATCACCGTACACTCCCGATGGCGAGGTCCTGGCAATGGTTTCGTGAAAATGTCAGCCACCATGTCACGCGACGCGAGGTGTTCGACCTTGAACGTTCCATTCTGCATCGCTTCTCTGATAAAATGGTAGCGAATGTCGATGTGTTTCGTCCGAGCGTGAAACATCGGGTTCTTCGACAGCTTGATGGCCCCCATGTTGTCCTCGTACACAACGATTTCTCCAAGGTGCTTCAATCCTAACTCCGCCATGAACGATTTGAAGTAGGATGCAGCCTTGGCAGCTTCTGACATTCCCATGTACTCCACCTCAGTCGAGGATAGAGCCACGGTCCTCTGCTTTCTTGATTCCCATGCCACCGGGGTTCGACCCATCATGAAAACATATCCTGAGTAGGACCAATGGAGAAGTTTCCCTTCGGAACTGTAGTCCTAGGTCTCTCGTTCCCTTCAGGTATCTCAATACCCTTTTAGCGGCGATCCAATGATCTTGCCCATAGCAGTTGCTAAATTGTCCTAGATAACTGACGGCGTAAGATATGTCCGGCCTGGTACAAGTTGAAAGGTAGGTAAGCGCCCCTAATAGCTCTCGGAACGGAATCTTCTGATCGGGGTTTTCACAACGGTCCAGCTTGGTACCCAAATCCAATGACGTACAAACCGTATTTGCCTCGGTCATTCCAAATCGATTCACAAGTTCGTTGATGTATCCAGTCTGCTTAGCGCGAAAACCTTCCGCGTTCCTCGAAAATTCAATTCCTAAGCAGTACTTGATTGGC
Organism: Photinus pyralis; assembly: GCF_008802855.1. NCBI lineage: Eukaryota > Metazoa > Arthropoda > Insecta > Coleoptera > Lampyridae > Photinus > Photinus pyralis. The sequence continues at coordinate 34,638,962 of NW_022170249.1, forward strand.
CCCAGATCTTTCGTCTCAAACTTCTCGGATAGATGCGAAGCCAGTCCTCTAATGATACAGCTATTCTTCGACGCAACGATTATATCGTCAACATAAACGACGATTAGCGTAAGCTCCTCTCCTGAGCCTATACTGTACAGGCACGGATCTGCCTTGGTTGGTTTGGCTCCAAAAATCTTCAATACCTCGTCAAGCTTAGCGTGCCAGCTTCTTCCCGCTTGACGCAATCCATATAACGACTTACGAAGTCTGCAGATCATGTCGCCGCGTTTCAGCAATTGCAGCATTTTTCTCGCTTTGACATGCAATTCGCTCCGCTCGTCCCGTATGATGATCTCCAAGATTTCTTCTAAATGTCTCGGAGGGTTCATCATGATTTCCTCCTGCAATTCACCGTTGAGGTAAGCACATGTAATGTCGAATTGCCTAACCTCCATGTTTAATTGCGTAGCTAAGGACATCAGTATCCTTATCGTTCCTATCCTTGCCACCGGAGCGAAAGTCTCTTTGAAATGAGTTCCCGGTCGTTGGCTAAATCCCTGCGCAACTAACCTCGCTTTCCTCCTAAGCAGCGTTCCATCCGAAGAATACTTATTCCGCAGAACTATTCTGCTTCCGATTACTTCCTTACTTGGTGGACGCTCTACAAGCTCCCAAGTATTGTTCTTGATGATTGATTTCATCTCGTCAGCCATTGCTTGGAACCATTCTTCTCTTTCTGGAGAATTAAGTGCCTCCTTAATCGGAATCTCGGAGATGTTGGCCTCCTCAGGTTCGTCTGGACACTCAGCGGCTTCGGGTACTTCCATTGGTGCAAGTACTTGCCTATACTCCTTCTTAGGTCTTCCCCTCGATCCAGTTCTAACAATTCTTGGTCTTCCCGGGAGATTCCTAACCCGTGATCTGATTCCAGCTGCGTCTTCTTCAACATTGCCTTCAAGATCGCTGGCTTTCCCGATTTCCACCTCTATGAATTGAGCAGGTAAATCGTCGTCGGATGATTCCCCCTCGATGAGATCGTTTGCAGTAACGTCGACGTTCTCGTCGTTGACAACCTCAGCTTCATCGAAAAATTTGACGTCGCGCGTAATCTCGACCTTCCTCTCATCTGGGATCCAAACGCGGTACTCTTTACATTCTTCAGAGTAACCCAAAAATATTCCATCCTTCGTGCGTGACTCGAATTTCCCTCTTCTTGGATCGCGGTTTAAACACAATACCTTGCAACCGAATTGGCGAAAAAAGCTGACGTCCGGCTTCCTTTTAGTCCACATTTCATACGGAGTTTTACCTCCTAGACTCTTTGACGGACATCTGTTTCGAATATAATTCGCGGTATTGACAGCTTCTGCCCAAAATTGCGGGGGCAATCCCGACTGGATTAACAAGCAACGTGCTGTATCGAGTAACGTCCTATTCTTCCTTTCGGCGATCCCGTTCTGTTCAGGATTATAAGGAATGGTTAAACGCCGAGAAATTCCCGATTCGCGTAAAAATTTGTCGAATTCGCCGCTGGTATATTCGGTCCCATTATCGGTTTGAAAATACTTCACCCGACGGTTTTGTTTATTTTGAAACGAAATGAGTACCTCCTTTGTGACCTCATACACTTCGCTTTTCGACCTAATAAATCTCACCACGCACCATTTGGAATGGTCGTCGATAAATTCCACAAAGTAGCCCGCCCTATTTAAAGATTTGACACGCATTGGTCCACATACGTCGGAGTGTACAATTTCTAGGATTTCAGAAATCCGATCCGATTTCTTTTGGAAAGGGGAGCGGGTAAACTTCCCCTGAATGCAAACCTTGCATTCCAATGCGTCCACCTTAACATTTTTTAACTTTTCAAGACCGAGTACAAAGTCATTACCGATTACACTTTTCATATCCTTAAAGTTCAAATGGCCTAAGCGTCTATGCCAAATTTCGAACTGTTTCGCCCCTTCTGTAACCGAACACGCAAAGTCCCTCTTTAAGTTGCACCTGTTCGCAGTCGGCTTCTCGCTTATAAAGTAAAGTTCCCCGATTCGATTCGCCCGTAACTTTACGTTCCCACTAGTATCGATAATTACGGCATCGTCTTTACGAAATGTCACTTCGAAACCGTTCCGCGTAATCTTCCCGACCGATAGTAAATTTGTACGAAGATCTGGTACCTACATACAGCGCGTCGCGTAAATATACGTTGGCGTACTCGCCGTTTACGCTGGTCTTGAAGTTCGCGGTTCCCTGGGCGATTATTTCTGTAGATGCGTTGCTAGCCAAGTTAAGTTCACCCTTTTTGCTACTTAATTCGCAAAAAGAATCGACTTCGTTGCAAAGATGGGATGTTGCGCCACTATCTAAGCACCATCGTTGTCTACTTTCACAACTTGTAACCAATGCGGCTTCCGAAGTATGTAAACATACGTCATCCCCATTTTTCGAGTTGGAGCGACGGTCATTCCCTTTACTGTAACAATTTACCGCTTTATGGCCCACTTGCTTGCATCGGTGGCATCTAAATTTAAATTGCGCTTCGCTTCCAGTGCTTCCACTATACGAAGGGCGATTTGGTGCATTATCGCTATTCTTCTTGGGTTTCCATCTCGCGTTTTCGTCCTTCGTCAATAGCGCATTGTGCATTGACTGGCGAGTGTTACTTTTCCGCGCGTTACTTTCCTCGATTACCTTCACCTTTAGGGCTTCCGGAGTAGGTAGATCGTCTCGCGATTCGATGGCACACCTGAAATTCTCGTAACTTGCAGGGAGACTGTACAACAACATTATGGCCAATAGGTCCGGATTAATGTTCACTTCCATTTCTTCGAGTTTGTCTTTCGCGTCGAAGAATTTATTTATGTGATCATGTATGTCGTCGGATTCGCTCATACGTTGCAACATTAACTGCTTAAGTAGTGTCGCTTTTCGAGCAGGCCCCTTCGATTGGTAGATACCCTCAAGTTTGATCCACACATCGCGTGCCGTTTCGCAACCCTTAACTTGTTTTAATTCACCAGGACTAATAGCTAGGATAATTTCTGACCTTGCTTTGCTATCAGCCTTTTTCCAAGTTTCCACGGATTGAGCAGATGCGACGTCGTCTGCTACTGGAGTCGGTTTCACCGTCTTCCCATTCACGTATTCCCACGCGTCGTTTTTTATCAATAGAGCTTCCATCTGCATCTTCCACGTGTCGTAGTTGTTTTTGTTTAATGTCTCCATTCGTGCCATTTTTCCAGCACTCATTTTTGCACACACTAAACTGATAAACTTCGCGAATCACGATAACACAGAACTCACCACTATTTTCTTATCACACACGCACTGGGTCGCATAACCTGTTAGAGGATCGGATCAAGTGATCAAGATAACGAGCCACGGGTAATACGTTTAATGAACCTACGTTACATAACTAGGATAGACTACGACTAACGACGCACGCTACACGCACTCATACAGCATACTCAGTTCGATAAGTGTCACACGCAAGCGCGCACACAAAGATTACTCTAACAAACTGCAACCAAATTTTTCATTTGGAAGGGTACGAAAACACTTACGTTTTGTAACATTATGTGTTGCCTTAGGCCGACGTGATCGGGACACGTTTTAAAGATTTACTGTCAACCTAAATAGGAATCGAGAAGGTGGATTGCTCGTCTATGTTGAGTTTAGCAGACGAGATGAGATTTATGGCAATCTTATGTATAGGCACTAAATTTTGAACAAATATATATTTGAAAAGTAACCTAAAACAAAATAAGAAAATATGGCAGTTTATTTGTAGCACGTAAACTTCGAGAAGGACAAATGGTACAAATAAAGTTTAAAGTACCATTTATTTGATGAAAGGGTAGTCGTGAATAGATGTAAGTAGGTGATAAAACTTCATAGTAAGCGAGTTACAATTCCATTTCTGTTGTTGGAGTGCCCGTAACTTCGAATTTGCTGTATTTATCGAGTATTATGGAGTAATGCAGATTAATGTATTAATAATCAGTATCCGTGCGTTCTACAACTCGCAAATTAAATTTTCGTGCATGGTAAACACTTTAGGCGCATTGGCACATATATACCTAATTACTTAACTGTGACGATTTATACAATAATTAATTGAAACAACTTTAAAAGCAAATTTACGTAGCGCTCGTAAAACCGTTTGTAACGAGGCGCTTCAACAGTCCATTTATGTGATTAAATCAATAACGATGTTAAAGTTCAATCCTTGTGACGTGAAAAATAATAAAAGTGACAAAAAAAGCGTGAATATATGCTGGAAAATGTTTTATCACCCACGTTCGTAGACTTTTATACCGATTTTCATTCGATTGAACACTAAAAAACGAATCAAAACTCAGTAAAGGAATATATAGAGGTGAAAAACCGGGACAATCCACCGATATAGTTGTCCACTTGACATATGGCTCTATTCATGAAAATATATGCAGATATAAAAAAAGCTTCTTTCATTTTTCCTTTTCTTAAAACGTAGATATTTTCACATGAGCTCAATTGTACGGAATTGAAACAACTGTGATCTCAGTTATCGATACTCCTGTTCGAATTCGAAATATAAGCGGATTAGAAGTAGTTTGCTAAGGCTAATGTTATTGCAAACAATCAATCATTGCTAGACGTAATAACAAGTTCCAGTTCAGTACACAAATCGCACACTGGATCTCGGTGCACTAAAAAAAAAGATTTTAATCAAATTGCATTGAAACGTATTTCACACCACGGGAAACCACATTCGTTCAACTTTCAATTATGCAAAACCGATGTGTTCCGGTACAAACCAATAAATTACGTTAAATTTTTATACTGTCTCATTTTTGTAGTTTTTTGTGGTATCATCATTGCAATTTACACAAAAATAGCATAATATGGTTAAACAAAAACAATAAGGTAAATAACAAAGTACGTAATATAACAAGAAAACAAACTGAAATATAAATCAGCTTCTAGGAATTCTTCGATGGAGTAGTACAGCGATTGCCAACCAGTCGGTCGCGAAAGGACTACAGGTGAGTCGCGGCGACTCAATCCAAAACCTATTGAATCCTATCAGGAGATGTTCTGTATCACTAAAAACTGTCAAGTTGTGGGATTCGAACTCCTGTGGAGTGAGAGTCCGAGTGTTAAACCAGAACAGATCAGAAAAATCTAAACGTAAATGTGGAAACGCTCTTCCATCGTCAAACACGTCACGCATTATTTATAATATCTACTAAGGACGCAAGGTAGCACCGGTTTCTCGGAACCGGAACCTACATCATACGCGCCCAAGTGAATAAAGAATCTGTAAAAGAATCGGCGAGTGAAATTTTAAATGATGATTGGAAATCAAAACTCGTCGATAACATAACAAAAGCGATTAGCGTAACAATTGAGGACAGATTCGACGCACTCGAGCGTAAAGTTGCTAATATTGATACAGAATTATCTAAAGTCAAGACAGAAAATGCTAACTTGAAGCGCCAACTAATGGGCATGTCTTTGTCTATTGATAACGGTGAACAATACTCTAGGCGGAATAATATCATCATACATGGTATACCGGAAGTAGACGGTGAAAAAATCGAAGAATTGGTAGTATCATTCATTGCAACCAAACTACATATCCAAATCCCCATAGATTCCATCGATAGATGTCACCACTTAGGAGCTATAATGAGAAATAAAACACGCCCAATAATTGTCAAGTTTGTCTCCTGTAGACAACGGCAGCTTATCTTTTCGAACAAGAGAAAACTCAAAGGAACCGGCTTCAGAGTAAAAGAAAAAAACCGCAGAGATATTTATCAATTTGCTATAAGTAAATTCTCAAAGGAGCGCACCTGGTCATCGGATGGAAAGATTTTCGTGTTCTATAATAACAAGAAAATGTACATCGCAAACCATGATACCGTCAATACCATACTGGCTGATAAGAAAGGATAACCAGCACGAGTACATAAAGGAGACCTGGCGCAACGTGGTTATCATTGAACTTGCCTCGCAGCTGTGTTTGTCAACAGAATATTTCGTTTATTTATCTGCTTTTGATTTTTCTTTTATTTTGCTCTATTTTATACCCATAGGTGAAGAAACTCACAACTGTCGTTTGTAACAACTTTGTAAATATGAATACCTAACATAAAATTTGCTCATTTGAATGTAAGATCAATCCTAGCTCATTTTTGTAATTTTAGGGACATTGTTATACGTAACGACTTCGATATAATTGCTATTACTGAATCCTGGTTGCAGGACACAATACCGTCAAGCAGTGTACAAATTGATGGATATAATCGGGTAAGACGTGACAGGCTTGGCCGTGGTGGAGGAGTAGCACTCTATATTCGGAGTAAGTATAGGGTAGTGGTAATTAACACCGAAAATGAGATTGAACAACTCTGGGCAAAACTACAACTTAACCACTTATCCTATTGGAATAGCTGTCGTGTATAGACCGCCTGCCCTATACTCGGAATGGGACATTTCATTGCCGCCACTTCATTGCCGCCATTTCTAGACCGCCACTTCATTGCCGTGCCAACTCTTTGCAGACCCATCTCATTGCCGATCCAACTAATTGCCGACCATATCATTGCCGTGCCAACTCATAGCCAGTAAGAATTGGTTATAGAATGATTATATGAATTTGAGACCGGCCCTGTTTTAGGCGAAGGCACCTAATCTTGGGTAAAGAATCCAATAATGGTTTGTTTATTATATGATCAATAGTGATATATGGCAATCAGAGGGCAATACTTGTCTCCCATATAGGAAATTTCAAGGAAATAGCTGGGAAATATGTAGAAAATGGAAGAAATTAGAGAAAGTTCTGGGGAAATACTAGGACATTTTGGGGAAATAGGAGGAATTGTCAATTCCCCTAAAATAAGTCGTGACCAACCCCTCGTAAAAACCTCGAATTCTCGACCTTTTCTGCTGTGGGTAAAACAGGGGGCAAATTACTTGTATGTAAGGGGCAAATTCTCTCTTTTAAGTCATCCTTCCCGATTTCCAGAGTGTTTCTTGACAAATAAACTGGCTGTATCTAGAGCAATAAAAACTTTTATCAAGTGCGTTACAATATTAAATACATACACGACGATAACTGCCGATTTCATGTAACTGGCGTCTGGAGATGGACTGGCCGGCGATGAAACGGCCGGTGGTGAACCGGTCAGGCGCTGAAACGGCGGCGATGAACCGCCGGCGCTGAAACGTTCCATTCCGCTAAAACAGGACTGCACAACCGGTCTCAAATTTCATTCTATAACCAATTCTTACTGGCTATGAGTTGGCACGGCAATGATATGGACGGCAATTAGTTGGGTCGGAAATGAGATGGGTCTGCAGAGAGTTGCCTCGGCAATGATATGGCGGTCTAGAAATGGCGGCAATGAAATGTCCTAGACCGCTCTATACTATGCCAATTTTTTGAATGCTTTTGAAAATACTGTCTCAAATATCTTACCATATGTAGATGGCGTTTTTTGCTTCGGTGATTTGATATATTGATATATGATTCACTAACATAATAAAGGATTAGGGGTATTACACCCCTAAATTAAACACTATACAACAATTTACAATGGGCGTTTATTGAACAGTAACAATGGCTCGATACATTGCTCTATTTCTCGACCGTCTTTCTTGGATTTCGCGTACGTAGGTGGGCCGCGCTCCTTCGCGCACCCCTTGGTATAATAAAGCTGCCTTAGCGAGCCGTAATAAAACGTGATGTTTTCATGTTTCACGAAGTTCCGCTTATATTAAAATGTTAGTTTATCGTTACATGGCTGATTTTTTTTAAAGAATCCTGAACATAGTCAAGTAGAAATCGTATATAATCATTTCATCAAAATCGGTTCAGGTTTTTTTAGTTATCGTCTTTACAAAAAACGAACCACATATACATACACCCAAACACACAAGACGTCAAGCTAAAAATTTTTTGGGGTCTCGGAGCTTCAAAACGTCCCGAAAACGCAAAATTCACATAGCGAAAATTTATCAGGATTACCGAATAGTGTTTTGATCAGCTCTACAAAAATGTCTCATAACCAGTTTGTGCGTTGCTTTCAAAATAAAGGCGCCAGAGGTAAATATACTCGGTAGTCGGAAAGGAATCTCGCTGGTAGACATACTTTACACAAAAAATCAGCCATGTAACGATAACTCATTTTTCTGAAGCCATTAACACAGACCAATGCCTGACCCGAGAATTCCAATCAACAACGGATGTTAACTGGACTGCCTACTTTTGGAATTTCAACGCGGTCATTAAATAAGCATGATATTAGCGGTAGCTACTGATTGACACGTTTTTTGGTGTCAAATGAAGCGCGCTTAATTAAATTAATTAAAGATTTTCAATTTTTGAACGTTATCAGAGTTCTCCGTGTTGTTTGGGAAACCTATCGTTCCCTTCCTCATGTGGAGGTCGAGATTAAGTTGGTAGTTTAGAAAAACTTCCGATTATTATTTACAATTTCATCGAAAATCACTTAAATGGTAAAAACAAAGAAAAAGTCATGCTGTTTTTACCGTTTTGTAAGTTGTCACCTCACGTATCAAATTCAGTAATTAAACGTAAACGTAATAAGGTTGACTTCTAACTTACAGTGTATTTGATGTGCGATTATAATTATTAATGATACAAGTTCGATATGAACATCATAATTACACGCGTTCCATTAATCACGTTCATAGTGACCGGGTGTCATTCAAAATTTAATCTACGGCGCGGTCCAAATAGAATTTATTCCAATAGTAGTGCATGTCATGGTAATTGCGTTTGTCAATTTTCACGTTTGCGGTAGAAAATGGTAGTAATTATCATTTGCGTTCTTTTATGAAATTATAAGAACACTATTGCTAATAGAAGCCGTAATGACATCGCAATTACCCACGCTAAATCTGCCATAATCACACCGTCGTAAATTAAGCTATTTATAAGCCTTTTGAGAATTCGAAACTAATAAGGAGAATGAAATCAAAAAATTCATCTCTACAAAAATGTTATATTGAAATCAATATTAAGAGTTTGTTCAGATGTTTCTTTTTTCATTTTTCGCACATGCGAACATTTTATTTGTTGTAAATGGGAGAAAAGAGAGGATTGTCGTAATTAGGTTTGATTTATACTGATTTCGCATGAATATTTTGGGTTAGAAGGTGTGTTACTATCAATTTACGATTTTCGTGAGACGGAAATAAATCAAATTACCATTCATAATCCAAATTTTAACAAGTAAAGTCTAATATTATGGCATTCTAACTCTAATCTTATCCTCGCTGGCTTCACCTGAACGTGGAAAGGCGTCCGAAAGAACGGCGCCACCCGACCCGATTCCAGTGAAGTGGAAAACGCAGATAAAGCGAAGTTCAGTAGGGAAAAGTTGTCAGATAATTTAATAACAAAGACGAAATTACTGTAGAAATTCTGCATTATTACGATAACGTAGTTATTTTGTCTACCTTGGGAAAATATAAAATTTTCATACCGCGTCTGGAGTTGACACGTTTACTTCCAAGCTTTAGAATAGAATAAATTAATTATTCTTGACGTAGTCTTTCTAAGCTTCAATATTTATGCCATTCATTAGCATCAAAACTAGCATTAGAATTCGCCAAATGAAATATAATGTCGACGAAACACTGTTTTAGGGAGATATATTGTTTTGTATACAACTGGGAAAAATTTATCTGTGAAAGTTTTATACCAAACTCGAATTGCTTAAACAATTTCAATGGTCGGTAGCGTAAATTTTTCACGAGTATAACTCATAAAGATTGTGCTTTCCCCAACCGCTGCGGATTTTTCTTTCTTACAACGTCAGAATAAAATAATTCATGTCGCATTTAAGAGAAATAAGGACGGAAACATTCTAAGGAGAACTGACTGAGTGAGCTTCTATTGTTAAAACGTAGTCATTTGTCACAACTGTAACGCGAAGTGCAGTTTCCTTTCACGTCAGGAACGGGACTTCCCCTACTATCACCCACCTACCATATTATGAAAACCAAGGATTCCTCACATCACATGCCAAAGGAAGTTCATAATCTGAATCTGTTACTATAAAACGTAGAACGCTTCAGCCAGTAGTTTTCCGGTTTAAAATGTAGCTCCATTGCGTATTTTATATACAACGTATACGGTACAACTTCAATTCAAAATAATCATTAAGTTTAGCGCAAGAGAAATGATGTTAAAATAACAGCGTTATAACCTAAAATTAATTAAAATTTATTTCAATTAAACTGTTTCCATTAAAACATTCGCAAAACCAATTTTCCCCAGCAAAAAGTTAAATTATTATTTCATGCAACGTTGAAAAAAATTTAAACGTGAAGTAACAGATTTCAACTATATCACAGATCTGTAAAGTAGACTTGGGACGTGCCAGTTCAATGACATAATAATTCTGTAATGCCTTTTATTATCGCAAGTTTTTTTTAAGATTTACCTTTTGGCTAATTTTCTAAGTACTATAAATGTATTGTATAGATAATTTTGTTGAGAACTGGGTACCAGTATTAGACCCGTTAACCGGATAAAACCGTTTATTCTGTATCAAAATATAAATTCATATAAACCACAAAAGTCCATTGTTTGAATATTTACCCACCCTTATCTTTGATTGTGATCTGCAGACTGCGGAAATTCCAATTATCTTCTGTGGGTAATTCATAACGATTATGATTACTTTTGTTAGAAGTTATAATTTACGAAAAAGAGAATTGTCTCGGTCAAGGAGAATTAGTGCAGGTTTAAAGCATTACCATAATTCCACAGAACCATCCCTTATGCTGATTGGCAGAGGGCGTCCACAAATATGTATGGCTCTAGCTTAGCATTGCGTATTATATGGCTAAAGTTATGTTCATTTTAAATTTCATGCAATTCGTTTGAACTAACAGAAATGTCAAAAGGGCCTTCCTTATTTTTGTCCTATATTGCCAATTCACGAGCTACAAATTTGATAGAGAATCCACCTGCAAAATGTGTCAGATGTTCTGTACCACAAAAAACTGGCAAGTTGCGGGATTCGAACTCACCACCTTTGAGGTTCGAGTCCGAGTCTTAAACCGTTACTCCATGATAATCCCTAGAGACCTCTGAACGGAAAGCCCCCCAAGAGCGACGCGGTAACCCCGCAGCGGCCAGCATGTGTGGTAGCAACCCTTTAAAATAGCCCTGACCAAAACGGCGCCCGGGGCGAAGGCGGGTCCGGGTGACTAGCGCTTATCTCACTCTGACCGTAAACACTTCTCCGAAATGGCTCCACAGGACGGTGATGTGGTTTCACGTGTATCATTGCCACGACCTTTGAAGTGGTACGTTACTCCATGATAAGCTCCGCAGTTTTTCCAGATCTGGAAGCCGCTGTGGTGCTGTTAGTGCTGGAAAACTGCATAAGGTTCTTCCGTTCTGATTTAAAAGTTCTTGAAATGGAAAGTGTAGGCGTTGAAGTGGATGCGGGCGAAGGAGGTATAGATATACTCATAGGATTTTCTGGTATGCAAGACTCCGCGTCTTGTTCGCCTACTTCTTCCTCGTCTTGGTCTGTATTGGAAACGGAATCTTGCGAAAAGTTGCCGGAAGTTTGTCTAGGCAAAAATTGATCCCTCAAAAACAGTAATACACCCAATCCGGTTTTTCCCAGTCTTCGCCTTCATCCCCGGAATATTTTGCAGGAAAGTATTTTCCAGTGACTTTTCGCAGCAGTTACTACCGTTCGTATTAGGTAATATAAACAGACCCGATATGCCGATTGATTTTTACTATAGGTATATTGTTTACTATAAGTATATATATATATGTAACTTCTGCAAAAGGATAGACACAATAACACTCTACCCACTTTCACTTTTATTCCAGGTATTTTTCCACCGATACACATTACTGGCGAGGAAATATTGAAGTACAAGGCCCCTTTAATTTCCGAGTCGGGTAATGACATTTTACTGACGAGTTTTGTATTAAATTTTACCCGAAATCGTCTTTTAATACAAAATTTCAATTTTTATATATAACTTTTGATTAATGTCAATTTGTCAGTGGTGACAGGAGTCATTATAGACATTGGAAATGTCAAAAATGCGGCCGGTAAAGTGACAGGTACGGCCAGTAAATTTTCCAAATGGCGTGGGAGCTCTATGTAATATTCATTCATGGATTCTGGTTTTATTGTATACATTGTACGTTTGGGTTTCAATAAATGAATATTACACTCTAGACGGAAAACACAGTCGTGTTCAATGCCAGCGCATTCCGGTTCGATGTTATAAAGGATTTTTTTTATCGTGCCCCAAGCATTGGGGGATTAGATTTCATTAATATTGATGTTTGAGGATACGGAAATCAAAGCGACGGGAGAATATTTAAAGCATCACCAATATACCAGAAAATCACTGAAAGAACCCGCAATTGACCTGAAGATAGTGAACTACCTGGTTCACGCACTATAATAATCATTGCCGACGAAGAATGAAAAACCTCTATGAGACCTCGTCCCCGGACGCATTTAAGCATACTGTACAGTCGCTGGACGATCAGGCCAAATGATGCAAATTCATTGGTCCACTCAGGGAGGGGCGGCGACAGCAATCCGAATCGGAGCTGCATGCAATCGTGCAATAATCCAGTGTTCGTTTTAGCATTGTAAATTATGTTCAATTGTATTATTGTTTTAACCAAATAAAAAAATAATATGAGCCGTTTTTTGCTTCAAATAAGTGATACACCCTCACGGCACTGATGATAACCACATTGTAATTCGAATCAATACAAAGACGTTTCATGAAATTAATGCAATAATTCATATAAGCACTCGTGGTATTACCCTCGAATATTAGGTAGGTATCCTGCAACATTTTCAAATTTAGGAAAAGGATAGACCGGTCCTGTTTTAGGTGAAGGCACCTAATCTTAGGTAAATAATCCAATAATGGTTTCCGCGGTAAATTCGCGTTTATTGTTTACAAACACAAGCATTACGTCCCTAGGTATGCATTTGTGATAGTTATTTATCAAAAATAAACCTTAAGACAATAAAGATATGTAAACACATCAATATAACTATAATAGTTCTTGTCTAGGTTCTTGTTTTCCTTTGAAATTGTACTTTACATTATAACAATGAAAGTCAATAAGTGTAGGTACCTGTTACCATTGTATTAGGTATACAACGTGGTAAAGAATATAAATATAAAATATGAATAATTATATCTTAACTCAACGAGGGCGCGAAAAGTTTAATCACTCAAATTATTTATATGTGTACGAAAAAACTAGTAAGCGTGATGAATCAGTGAAGTTTTGGATTTGTGAGCAAATTGGGATTGTCGTGATAGAATCCATGTTCAAAATGGAACTGCGATTAAAGAAATAAATCATCACACACATGATCCGAGTCTGCAAATGTGGAGGTTCAAACATTTATAAGTAACATGAAAAGACGTGCAGAAGCAACACAAGAAAGTGACTATATTGATTGTTGTTTTAATATTTTGCAATGAAATACTATTCGAAAAAGTACCTACCTAATTAAAATTGAAGTATTTTCTTAAAAGTATTTTACCATCCTGTGGTTTTTTATTCTTAACCTCTGTTGGTTATTATGTAATGTACATCAATTTTATAATTTATACTTCATAGCTACAGGACAAGTGATAAATGTGTAACGGAAGCTTGTTAAATTTTGCAAGTTTTGTGGATTTCAAAATTATATTCGGGTAGAAATGCGTATCGATGATTCAGATTTCTGTGAAGTTGTAATGTTCATTAAAATTAATAAACATTTTTTTTTCGATGTAATTAAGTTTCAAATATCGTGAAATATAAGATGAGTTATTGGTTTTGGACTTCCTATTTTGGGCGAGTTAACGATTAGTACGTGATTTAAAAAAGGTCACCGGTTAAAAGACGCAATAGATTCTAAGAAAAATATGTAATAAAACAGCGAGGCTAAAAAATTATGAGTTTGTTTATTTCCGGAAACTTGATGGGAGCGTTAATTACGGGCGTTGGTTTACTCGCGATATAAAAACCAAAATGATCAGAAATTTGGGAGCTTTTTGCGTAGATATTCACGCGGAGCGTGGTACCGCCGCGGAAAACGCGGCCACCACTTATAAAGTTTTTTCGTAGATATTCGCACGGGCGAGTGTCATCGCGGAAACGGGCCATTTAAGTAAAAAGGCCCAAACCAAATAAAATTTGTTGCGCGTATTAATTAAAAAATCGTATTTTTTAACCAAGAACAAGTTGGTCGTTCTGGAATAGTGAATTGTTCGGAAAATATTAATCATTGAGTAACTGCAGTTTAGTTTAACGTGCGATTGAAAGACTTCCGTTCAGAAATTATACCTAAAGTACGAAAAGCGCGCTAAGAAATTGTTGTTCAATTGGGATTACGCGATTGGATTTAATAGACGAAGATTGAGAATAATCTAAATCATCTCCACTACAATACCCACCATCTAAAAAGGGGAAGAATACTACTGTCTAAATTGTAAGTTATTTTTATGAAAAGTTATTTACCTAGAAATTTATTCATATAAAATTTTTATTTTGTCATTTTATAATTGTTTTTGCCGAATGGTTTTATATAGATAGGATAAATATAAGTTAGAAGTTAGAAGAATATTCATTGCTGTAGGTATTTAATTAAGTGTTATATTAAGTAAATTTAAATATTAGGTATTCAGATTCAGGATAGATGTAAGTAATTGAGTAATTAAGATTTAATATAAAAAAGGAAATCAATTGTGAGTGGAGTGGAATTTGGATTTATTTTATTTTTTTCAATATAATCGGTTTATTTATGTAGATTTATTTTTTATCAATCAGAAACGTGAGACGGAGACGGTAATAGTAGGGCTATTACAAATGCTATCTCGGAGAATACAGACAGATGTATATTAGGGTATGTACCTAATATAGCTGCTTTAAAAAAATGTGTTAGAAGAAAAAGAAGAGAAATTCTCGCACCCCCGCCAGTCCCGATCAATTTAACGGAATTAGTGATTCCCCAAGACTATACAATTTATAACGTTGAAGGGGTAGAAGAATTGTATTGTTTCTAGTAGCCGAAAGAGGACTTGATAATCAAAAAATACTCATATTTGGCCGGGAATCATGGCTACCCTTTTTACAGGCTGTTGTATGGTATGCGGATGGAACCTTCTCTATAGCACCATCACTATTTCACCAAGTGTATGTCATTCCTGTGAAAAGGCATGGTGGAGTACTACCGGTAATTTATGCTGTCCTTCCTAATAAAAGAAGAACCACGTACAACTTGTTATTCGAAACATTAAAAGAGCTTGTGCAAAAGTTGAATCCTGGTTCTATTTGCTGCGACTTTGAATCGGCAGCTTTTACGGCAATGCAACAGAATTTTGATGGTGTTACACTAAAAGGATGTTTTTTTCACCTTGAGAAGAATATGAAACACAAACTGTCGCAGTTAGGTCTGCTGAGAAGGTATGCAAATGAAGTGCAATTCGCACTGCACGCAAAAAGGATTGTAGCTGTAGCATTTGTGCCACTTGAGCATATCGATGCTGTAATACTTTAATTGGACAATTTTTTGCATTATGATTTGCATCCATTACTTAACTGGTTCGAAGATAATTACGTGGGGCGTCCAAATCGGCGAGGGAATGGACGAGAGGCGCCAATTTTCCCTATTTCTATGTGGAATCTTTAAAATAGGGCACTGAACAACGAAGACAGGACGAATAACCATGCTGAAGCGATTAATCGTATGTTGAAAAGTCAACTCGGTATACAACATCCAACAATATGGCAATTCATCAACACCATTAGAAAACTGCAGAAAGGCAGAGACTTGTACTACGAGCAGTTAATTGCAGGTAAGGTGGTAGACATAATCGAATAATTGAAACTAACCCTTATTTATTTATTACGCAGGTAACCGTCATCCGCTAAAGCTGCGAAAATACAGGGACACGGATCAACGAATTCTTCGGTTACTAGAAGATTTTATTAATAGAGAACCCATTGACTTTTTACGAGGGATAGCCTATAATTATCAAATGGAACAATAAAACTAGTCTTAGTTACCTTTTACATTTGTTACCGATAGTTATTATAGTGATATAAATTGTACTTATTCAGAAGTTTGTTTATTATATGATCAATCTATCTTTGTTGACGAGTGTAAGTGTATAAACACAACACACAATAAAATATTATTATTATTAATAGTGATTTATGGCAATCAGAGGGCAATATTTGTCTCTCATATAGGAAATATGTAGAAAATGGAAGAAATTAGAGAAAGTTCTGGGGAAATACTAGGACATTTTGGGGAAATAGGAGGAATTGTCAATTCCCCTAAAATAAGTCGTGACCAACCCCTCGTAAAAACCTCGAATTCTCGACCTTTTCTGCTGTGGGTGAAACAAGGGGCAAATTCTCTCTTTTAAGTCATCCTTCCCGATCTCCAGAGTGTTTCTTGACAAATAAACTGGTTGTATCTAGAGCAATAAAAACTTATCCAGTGCGCTACAATATTAAATACATACACGACGATAACTGCCGATTTGATGTAACTGGCGATGAACTGGCCGGCGATGAATCGGCCGGTGGTGAACCGGGTCAGGCGATGAACCGGCGGAGCTGAAACGTCCCATTCCGCTAAAACAGGACTGCACAACCGGTCTCAAATTTCATTCTATACCCAATTCTTACTGGCTATGAGTTGGCACGGCCATTAGTTGGGTCGGCATGAGATGGGTCTGCAGAGCGTTGGCTCGGCAATGATGTGGCGGCAATGAAACCGTCAAGGCGATACCTTATGGCGGCACTGTGTAACGTAAGGTCCTAGAATTTTGCAGTACTAGACAATCTTATTGGATCGCCTGCTAAAAATAATACCGGTAATGTGGTTTTCGAAGCCTGCAAAAGCGCACACACTGAGGCCTCCCTGGAAAAACTCAGGCCATCCATCATTGTTACCATTTTGATTTATTTGGTCTGTCGCGGGTTGGAGTTTACGACTTATTTCCCCAATAGTCTTTCCAGAGTAGAATATGACGATGTTATCAACATATCGATATATCATTGACAACATTAATTGCAATATCATTGATAGCAATAGCAAATAACGTGCAGGGTAGATCCTTGCGGAACTCAGTTTTCTACCATTTTCGTATCAGGGTTGTAACGAAGCACCCGTTCTGGCCGTACTAGAAATTACCAGCTTTAATGACCACCCGGTAGATGTTGTGTTTGGAACGCTTCGTCACTGACAGGACCGGACTGTTTGAAACAATTCCGCCGTGATTTGGTGTAAGAAGATTGTATTTGCGTTTAGTTTCCGGCTTGAAGTAAGTAGCCGCCGAAATTAATTAGCTGTTTGAGACTGTTCCAGTGGGAATATGTGAATTATTTTTGTAGCAGCCGAAAGCCCTTTTTGCGAAGAAGCTGAGGGATCAATAATATTATTACCTTTCCGCACCGTTAATTAACTAATCAGCATTTTTAGTTTCCCTATAGTAAGTAAAACCAGGATTACAACGGGTTTTAGCAGCGAGAATTACACGCTTATCGGTTTCTGCGGCGTGCAGCCGGAGATAACACACATCGCCGTGATAGATACCAGAGGTCAATTAGGCATAGGTGTTAATTGGAAATCCGAATTCTGAACTGCCACCGCGACCATTTAGGTAGGTGTAGTTAATTTGCGACTAATTCAATGGGTTGCAGAAAACAGTAGCCGAATGCATCGAGTTTGATATCGTTGGATGCGCGCTTAATTCCTTAACCGATTGAGATGTCGCTCAGATTTTTAGGACCGTAGGGAGCTTCAGAATTAATTAAAAACGAATATTTTATTGTCGATGTTATCTTGAATGGATTAGCGCGGGTTGGTAAAACCAAGTTCCCTTCCCGAAACGGCCGAAGGTAAATGCTCATTTTAGAGGGGATCTTTTTGCTTTTTGGCGTTCATACAAAACGTAAGTCCGATTTTTTTGATAGTTTTCGCTCCGTTAGCTAAATTTCACCGCACCGTTTAATCACGACTCTTTTGTTATTTTCCTAGCCGATTTAGTTTGGTACCGTTGGATTTCGAAGGTAAGCTTTTGCATCCGTTAAATCTCAAGGGGGGTTTTTATTTTGTTTTCCTAAATACCGTTTCCCGTAGCTACCGTTGTGAATTATTTGTGTTACCGTTCTCGTTTGAGAAAGCGATAGCGTTCGTGTGCCGTAATTCTGTTTTAGCTTCCGCAGCCGCGCAGGCGTAGTTCGCGTGGAACCCGTCCGGCCCCTGGAATACACCGTCTCCAGCTGATTACCCAGGGCAATTGTAATCGTCTACGATACCGCCGTCCTGAGCAGAGGCAGGGTTCCGCATCCCTCTGGTGGCGCTCGAGGATACCGACCGACACCGCCGATGAATCAGGAGTATCTTATGTAATAAATTGGTGGCTATCCATCTTATAACGATAACGATATCTATTAACTTTAATTTTAATTTAAACAATTGTTTATAATATGTGAGGACAAAAAGTCTTTAAATTGTTAATATTGTAATTGTTTCCATGTTCTAATTAGTAATTTTTTCCCCATATTGATAACCAAATGTACCATTTTAATATGTAATTTTCAACCACTTTTATATGTTCCTTTAAACTTAAGCTTGATAATGACCTTCGGGTCGAAACTATAGTCGCTGTCACCTAATGCCTTGAATCTAAAACCTGAAACAATTAAAAGAAGTATGGGGAAGGTTTAGTGTCTTTATAAATCCACTTAGTATCTTATGTATTTTGTTAATTATTATTCCTTTCCGACCATTAAATTTTCTTGCTTATTTTATTCTAAGACTTTGGTTTTTTTAAGCCACCGTTGCGTACGAACTGGCCCAAAGTTCGTCGCAGGGTCACCTAGTCTCACCCGAAATCGTCTGTTATTTAGAAATGACATTACTTGTCATGGTAAATTAGCCTTCATGTTTAAATAGAAACTTTTTCAAAATGCCGTGTCTCCAAACCATATCATAAGCCCCTTTAATATCAAAAAAGATAGCCACCAGGTGATTACTTTTCCGAATAGAATAGCATGTTCAAGAAGAACAGGGTGATCAGTGGTAGATGTATGTCTCGGTGCTGTTAGCGCATTTTCCAACTCATGTTGGAATGCGCTATGATGACCACTTTCTCCGTCCGAGGCCTTAACTACTCCTACAGTTTTCAAGATATTTAGTTAGTTCTTTTTGTATTCGGTAGCTAATAACCGCAACCAAGAAAAATCTTGACGATTAATGTGCACATGCGCAATGTCAACATTCTTATTTATAGAGCTATTTTTTTTTAAATTTTAGCCACAGATGCTTCTAGTAAAGACAAACATATCGCATATTGTAAAAATTAGATGTGCGCATCAATGTCAACTTTCTTATTTGTGTAAATAATTCTGTGAAATTTTAACCACAGATGCTGATACCACAGAACACAATAAACCCATCCAGGGATACCGACATAATTTTGTTGATACTTTACATACATTGTGAAAATAAATTCAAGTTCTGTGTTTATCAATTTATTTTATTTAGAATCTTGCAGTCACGATTGCAGGACTGCGGATTTTGGTTTTGTTTGCGAGTTTCACTAAACAGACATTAATTCTAACAAACTTGGACACGGATATTTGCAAATAAAGCAACGATCCACAAAGTAACGCAATCCTCCATTTCAATCTAAAGGGTTTTTAAATACCAATTAAGTAAGGTACCGAACGATAGATTCTACTTCTTTCTATATTCATATCATTACATTGTCGAGAAGCTATAAATTGCGTTAACTTGAAAAGCAACCCTCTATGTGGGGTAAATAAATAGACGTTTAACGTATAAATAAGTGTTCGTTATGGCTCTTAATCAAAAGTTCCCTATGTCTTGCGGGGAACGTGATAAAAGCGCATCGGGCACGGAGAAAGCAGATAATGCTTTAATATGTAAATGAGTATTTTCTTTTCGCGTCTTCGTAAAGGTGAGCTAAGGTGCAGAATAAATTTGGCTGGTTATCTGGCACTCACAAGCGTTTAACCTTACTTACTACAAGTTGTGTTCAAATATTTAACTTTGTAAAATCTTTTGACGAGCTCTCCAACGTTGATAACGAACGGCCCTCCTCGTCTCTTTTGTTTTAAATACCTGCACCGAAATTAACAAGCATGTATTAACAAGTTTTAATTAACACCAACAGCCCTAAAACATTTCCATGAGTAATTCATTTTAGATCCTTTGAATACATTTTTCTTTGAAAAAAGTGATTTTCTCAATTTTATTTTAGACACATACCAATTTTCCTTGTGTGTGTACTTTCAATATTTGCTTTTGATAGAGATTTGTACGTCTTTCGCTATTGAAAAAGCGAGCTTATGTGCGTTCAATAAAGTTGAACGTATATACAACTTGTTTACAAGCAGATAGGCTTGCTAACAAATTTAAATAAACTGGGGCTTATTTAAATTTGCAGCGAAACACAATTTTATTACAAAATCATTACTGTAACTGTTTACTCCGTTTCCTTTTACGTAAAGAAAGATTTAGTTTTTACGAAATATACTCGGATACATAATCGACAGATAGCCCCATAGGCTATCGGGTAATAAATTTTTCTTAAACCCCTTTGTTCTGAAATTTCTATACTTAACAATTGCGACAAAAGCAAAAGAAAGTATGCTTGGTCGAATATTGAAGCAAAGTACGCTTCAAAGTTCTGTTAAGACATTTATCATTACTAATAATAATTACACATGTTCTTGATCATATTTTGAATACTGTCAGCGTTATGGTGCGCACAGTTTACTTTCAATTAGTTGTTGCGAAGAGCAGTAACATAAATTAGGAAACAACGTTCATGTAGGTAGAATAACATTACAAGTAAGTATTCCATATTACGCATACGTCGAGCAAGGTATGTTATCATAGGGAACTAGGTTAGGTAAATGTACGATAGTGTTACCTAATTCAAGCAAATATTTGTGTACGTAACGATACACAGATTCTTCTAAAATGATACTAATGGACCACATCAAGGCAGCCTTTTTTGGTATCCTTGACCACGTTGCATTGCTTTTTATTTAACTGCAATCAAAATTTTGTTCCTTTTTCTATTTTGTGTAAAATACACAAATACTGTTGTCCAAAAGATTAAAAGGCGCATATTCATCGATACAAATTTTGTTTAAATACATTTGCAGCAATTAAAAATAGTTTATTTTATTTAAATAAATTTTTTTGACAATTTGGTAAAACATTTGAAATACTTTTACTAAAAAATAGTACCAGAGTTTGAGCGTTAAGTCCCGTGCTATTTCATTCTTTTAATCTTTATTTATATATCATTAATTTTGAGCAGAATCGCGCATGCGCAAATATTAAACTCTCATTTCCGGCTAAACGTCTGAACCAACAGGAACCATACGTAGCCGAATTTTATATAAGGTAAACCCTTAATTTAGAGGGGATCTTTTGCGTTTTGCATCCTCGTATCGTACCATACGTTTTTGCCTTTAGTCTTTTAACCGTATTTACATCTTACTGCCTTTCTCGCTTTCCTTTAGAAACCGCTTCCGAATGATTTACTGTGATTTCTGTGCGCTTTAAGTTTGTTTTAGCATTTCTCAGTAGCCGCCCACCGCTTGCTCTTTAGAATTCCTGAGACCGCCGGCCGTTCTCTGTTCGAATTACCTGAAGTACCCGACACCGCAGTTACGAGTTCTGACCATAAGCAGAGTTTCCGAAAACCTCCTGGTGGCGCCCGAAGCGCTCCTGTTCCGCCGTTTCGTGCCGCCATTCCTCCACCGTCACCGTCTACCTATTTTGTATTGTAAATTACCGCTACATTTTCTTTTTATTGCCTTCATTAAATTTCATTTTTGTAATTAGACCGTTTATGTTTTTGTGCCAAGGATAATCAAAGCTACCTTTGGTGCGCGAGCTTCCGGCGAAAGCTCCTCACAGATTGGTGTTTTATGTAGTACTTTTAGAGGGTTTTCCCAACCTGAAACACAACCGTGTCCCAGGTTCCAGGGTATAACTTCAAGTAGAGATAGATCATAGGTGGTCCCTCAGGTAATTATTATTTAATCACAGAGTCACGCATGTGACATGACAGTTTTCTCTTTTGATTTGTTTTAGGATAGTTACAACGTGGAGAGCTCTCTTCGGCTGCACAGTAACCCACAGGTAAGATTTTTCTTATGATTGCACTTGCACTTTTTGGGGGATTTTAATTGGAAGTTTAATTTACCAAGAGTTTTGAGTCAAGTTTAATTAATTTTGTATAATGAAGAGTATTTTATGTATTTGTGGGGATACGCTGCTGTAACGAAGAATCCGTTTTGTTGCCGAGACATGTAACAAATTTTAGTGACCCCTCTGTAGAAGGCCGCCGGGTATTTGGAAGCGATATAAATTTGGGTTTCGTTACAAAGTAGATTGAAGCCGCTGAACTTATTTGTTTTGTGCAGACTTTAAGGTAATTTTTCTAATTTATAGAATGGTTTTTCACCTGTCGTTACCGCCAACAAAAGCAGTAATTGGGTCACGATTAGTAACCAGTCTCGGCAAGATATTAAAATTATCCTTGCAGCCTCCGAAAACTGTTGAAAGGTGTCGAATTAATATTTTGAGATTTCAGCGTTAATTGGATTAACTCCTATTGAAGTTTGAATCCGCTTAATCGGGTAAGCATAATTAGTGACTAACGTTTTAATGAAAAACCGCCAGACGCCATTCAAAGTAGTGTAGAAAGAAGTGCGCTTAAAAAACATGAAGTCTGATATCGATCTTCATATTTTTCCGATATCGGGGAAATAAATAATTAATTAAAAACAGAATTAATTTGGATCGCTTTCGTATTGAGTACAGCGTAGAACTGGATTTTCCATATAGCACTTCCCAAACAGCTGGATTTCTTTATAAGGTAAACGCTTGATTTTGTGGGGATCTTTTTGCTTGTGCATTTTCGCCGCTACGTTTTGTAAGTACCAAAATTTTGAGCTTCCGTAACTTTATTTTGCAACCGTAACGTAATCCCATAGCAATGAATATGGAGCCACAAGTTATGCTTGTTAACACCACTGGCAGGCGCACTATTCTCAAGAGATGATGTGCCAAACATGGCCGAAATTTCCAAAGTTAAACCAGATGAGGTACTTGCTTGCATTAACTCAAGTTGTCATTCTGGAGGTCAGCATCTACCAAAATCAAGATGCCACATAGTGGCAGTGCAAGCAAGTAGTAAATTGAGCAATAGAAAAATATTAATGAGGCAAATATTCATATTATGTATTATTAGGCAACATCGGTTTCCGAGCGGCTTAAATGCAGCTAATTTGATTAATTTTTCGAAAGCATTCAGAAGCTCTGCATCTAGTAATCTAGTGTTCCAGGTAAAAATAACATTGGTGGTATCAATGGGTATCAATGACACTGCAATGCTACAACAAGACTTGGTGCAATTAGAACTCTGGATGTTAAACAACGACTTGCAGCTTAATGTGAATAAACGTTCCACTATTTGCTTTTCAAAAAAATAGTCCTTCTGAGCCGAATTACTACCTCGGTGGTCAGTTATTAGATAGTGTCGACTCCATCAGAGACTTAGGCATCATACTGGACAAGAAATTAAAGTTTCACCTCCATTACGACCAAGTGACATCGAAGGCAAGTAAAATGCTTGGACTTCTTAAACGCCAGTGTAACGATTTCCGTAGTATAACAGCTCTAAGGACACTATACTTCTGGCTTGTGAGATCCCACTTGGACTGTTCCGTTATATGGTCCCTTATTATGTTTCCCACATCAATAGCCTACAGCGTATTCAATCTTTGCGCATGATGAAGTTCAAACTATCATTAAATGGGATTGTATATAGATTCCACTGAACATGTTGGAATATTCCTCGATATTCAAACTCTTAAACAAAGAAGGACATTTTTTACTTTGACTTTCGGGTATAAATTACTGAATGGTCACCTAAACTCTGCTAATATTTTATCACAAATTAACATGAGGGTTCCACGTTTCGTCCGTACCATGCCCCTACTGCAAACTAGGCACAAGCGAACGCTGTATTTCCGGAACAGTCCATTGGATCGGATGGTTGGCCTAATCAATGAGTTCAGTGCGAGTGTTAACTTTTTCAGTTATTTTCTCGTTTAAACGTAGTGTTACTATCGAGGTTAATATTAAATAACTGTTTTATAAGTTTGTTTCTTACTATTTATATATATATATATATATATATATAAATATATATATGAATCGCCGAAATTTATCTACGCGCATCACTTCAGAACGACTGCACCAAATTAGATAATTCTTTTTTTGCTGTGTTTCTCATTATCAGGACAAGGTTTGTATAAAAAATAATTTTCAAAAAATTGTACGGAAAGATGTAAAAACAAGATTTTTCTCTTTCGCCGTTTAAATCGCAATCTTCTGTCTATCTATCCAAATATTGAAAATGAATCGCCGAAATTTATTTACGCGCATCATTTCAGAACGACTGCATCAAATTAGATAGTTCTTTTTTTGTTGCGTGCCTACGTTATCGAAACATGTGATGCTCAAGGCAAACAAATAGGACTCTTCTTAAAAATGAAAGCAAAGAAATGCACGCAAAAGATGCAAACGTTACTAATTAATTTATGAAAATAATCGTCAAGATATAAAATATAAATTCGTACCTACGTACCCTACATCTGCAACTGCTTTAAAAACATCTCCGCAAATTCTATTTATAAAAAGGGCAGAGGTTTGACGCGACTTTAACAATACAGTCACGTCACAAAATTTATTCCGACCTGTGCCTCCGAGGACGACCCAACATACAATTAAGCCATAAAGGGATTAAATTTACCACATTTTTAAGAAGTAATTTAAGATTTACTATGGTGCGGGCATTCTCTCGCTTGGGGTAAAAGTTGGGGTCGGATAACCGCAGTGACGTCCCGAGGAGATAATTGGGGGGAGGGAGGGGGCAGGATTTTCATTATTTGGCCAACTCTTCGGAAATAATTGACCAATTAATTGGAAAGAATCTAGAAACTCCAAAATAAGGATGTCTATCATGGAGATCGAAACCATAGAAGATACGACGGTCAAATTAGAGAAAAGATGCGCAATTAAACCATTATTATCGTGCTGTAGGGTACGTACAAGATGCACGCTGGTTTTCTGAGTCAGAAACTCTGCGCGAAATCGGCGTCACTAAAGAGCAACAAAACTGAATTCTGCTCTCCTGATAGCTCCATTTTACACGAATTTGTATTCAACCTGCTTCCATTATGACACGTCTGTCGACTGCTCGGAGCCCAGAGAGTCTGGGTCAACCATCTGAATCTGACTACCTGCGTGCATCTTGTATGTAATGTAATGATCGATGTGGATAACGACAGTAGTACAAACATGTTTTTGAAAGGTCTAATAGGTTTATTTGCGAAGAGGTTGTTTTCGACTACCCCGGGATATCAAAATATAAGTGTGAATTCCGCAGTGGAAACCGACTGTGTGATAGGAGACATGTCTAAATCGATAGGATATACGAATGCAGATCAGGCGAGACCGTTGATAGTGGAATTGAGAAGACACCCGAATGCAGCTAGGTGGGATGATTTGACGACTCAAAATAACAGTGGAATGGGATGGATTAACACACAGGTGGATTCAAGCTTGCCCATCACAGAGCCCCTGTACGGTGGTATAAATACTTTGCCTTCCTATTGCGGCTTGAACAGGGTATTGCGGATAAACGATTTAGTTGATGCAGGTGAAGTATAGGATCCGCCAATATGGCGAATTATACTAGATAATTTAAACAACGCGTCTTCGAGACGAGAAGTTGTGACTATGATAGCGGTTCTAAATTATACCAGAAATATATATAAGCAATTCATCATGAATACCAATTACCACATTGCTACATATGGAGAAACAAGGTGGCGCATGACCGACCAAAGGAGAGGAGACAAAAATCGTAGAGAAGTAAAAAGGTGCCATGTGGCACACGTAATTTTGATTACAAAACTCGTACATTAATGTGATAAAAGCAGAATTTGTTATTCCGTTTTTTAAATTATTATATTACAAACTATACAGGTTAACGGGGCAAATAAAATATCAAATTAAAGGTACTTTTATACACTACATTTTTGAAAAAAACATGATTTTACCTAAGTATTGCAGTTGGTTAGCTATTTTAGAAAAACCGAAAAAGTTAGACATTTTTTCAGATTTTTGACCACAGAAATTTCTCCCGACGTTAGTCGCATTGGCAAACTTGGATTTTTCTCTCTTTACCATTTAAACAAGTCGGAAAAATAAAATCTCCTACCGGACCTTTTGTAAAGTACAAATTGACAGAACTATTATTACTGTTCACGGTATTATCACTTGCCGGAGAACCCCCGTAAAATCTAAGATGGCATAATTAGAGTTTAAGTGTAACGATCGCCATCTTCCGGATTCTTTTCGTGCTGGAACGCGCAAGTCCCAAATCGTTAAAATGTTCATTCTTTCCCGAAGGAACTCTCTTTCAACGAGCATGCCAAGCGGAAGTGTCGTTAATTCTATGAGTGTAATTGCACAAATTAGTGTCTTTAGTAATTCGTTAACTACCTCTTAAAGGTATAAATACTCGAGTCGTAATTGTTTAACTATTAACGTCATTGTCTGTTTGCGATTCATTAGTGTTACCCGATCGATGAATGGTCGATTTTTGATCGCATTAGCAAAAGTTGAATATTGAACCGTAGAATACAACTCCAGATCGTATTTGGCCCCTCGGGCAGTGGTTATTTAATTACTGTCACGCAGGTTAAATGTGTGGATTTCCTTTCTTTTAGGTGATAGTTGCGACGTGGAGAGCTCTCTTCGGCTGCACATTTACCTACAGGTAACATTTTTCTTTTTCTTATGATTGCACATGTGTTTTCTTTATCGACACAATTATCAAAAGTGTTATCATATTGTGTTGGGAGACTTCGGTGTATTCTGCCCTGCAATTTTTATGCGCCCATTGTTGAATTGGGAGGGGTTTAAAGGAGTTAGGTGGCGCTATCTATGGTAAGTGCAACGAGGTACCGAAGATTATCGAAACGAGCGTTCTGGAAGCCTTTAATTTTTTCCCGTGCTAGTTGGTCGTTTACGCGGCGAGTTTAAATCAGCGCCAACCCAATCTTATCGTCATAAACATTCTCCGTTCGAACACATGTGTTATGATATGTGATCTGTTGAAGGCAAAGATATCAACGTTATGTTGCTTATAGAACTTTTGAAAGCAGCACGCAAGAGCAAATGAAAGTGAAAACAAATTTAAAAAGTATAGAAGTTACTGAAAATAATGAAGCATTAAAGGTTGCAAAGACTAGTGAAGTCAAATATTATATTCCATTAGAGCACTCTAATTGTAATTTTACAGATCTGTAACTTATGTTTCACAGCATCTCTGGCTATTGTACTACGGACTTACGGGCTACCGTTATATAACCTAAGACATAATAATGGCATAAAATTACAAAAAACGTACGATCAGTCCGTAACTGCACTTTGCATTACTCCCCAGGGGCTTATTAACAATCTTGTCAAATGTATAATATCATTGGATGACAACCAACGAATTTACACACCTAATTTTGATGAACGAAACGGTATAATTTGTACATTGAGCTTAACACAAACTCATGAGCAGTTGAATTTTGCTCTAGGGTTATTTATGAAGTTGGGCCTGAATCCAGCCATGTTAAAAAGAAGTACAAATTTGGAAATTCCGGTTTTTTAATCTTGACCTTACTAAACCTGGGAAAATCATGACTACTCCAGTGGTATCAATTTTTAAACCTAATTCAGTAATACCAACTGGAAAAGCAGTGAATGGTAAAATAGTTCTGTCAAACAGGATGGATTAATTGCAATTGAAATCATAAATAAAATAAATCCCATAGCAACGAATATGGCGCCACAAGATAATCTTGTTAACATCACTGGCAGAGTATTCTTAAGAGATGATGTACCAAAAATGGCTGAAATTTTGAAAGTTAACCGAGATAAAGTGCTAGCTTGCGTTAACACAAGTTGTCATTCTGGAGGTCAGTATCTACCAAAATCAAGATGCCACATTAGTGCACGCAATAGTTGCAACTGCAAACTCGAACGGTAGTAGCACTATGAGGGACATACAACTGTAAAGCAGTACATTGAGGAAAAACAAACTTTCATAAGATAACGCCAGTTAAAGGTGCTATTCCAGGTAACAGATAAGTGTGTGTCATTCTTGGCGCCGTGATGGATTCACCGATGTGTCAGATAGGCTTTTGAAATATTTTCCACATAAACTTCCTGCCATTCAACGCAGATCCTTGGACAGTGGGTGCCGTGTCCTATTTGGGGAAGTAATTAAATTAGGGTCTGGACTTAAGTACATTAGAGGTTTTTTTAACAATAAATGAACCAATGTTGGTTTCATCAGTCTGGGATTCTTATGCTTTATTTGTTAACGTTACTATCAATTCCCAACAAGCGTTAGAAGAATTTTTTGATAATTCTGATCCCACAATTTCAAATGTGAAATTGAAAATGAAATTGTTACACCTCAGCAGAACTCTCTCCCATTTAAAGACCAGGCCTATAAACATTCAAACAGATAACCCAAAAACCACTTCCACTGATTATGTACACATTGTATTCTCAAGTTCGTGGATGACTTGCGATAAATTAAACATACACACTTCACTCAAATCATTTCTATATTCGACCACATTTTCCAGCCAAGTTACGTGGTCTAAGTTTCCCTCAGAACTTACAAGTTCGCGAATTAGATTTATCACCATCGTGAAATAATACAAAATTGCTAAATATTTACTTCCTTGCGTAGATTATTGACTATTACTTATCGCGTATTTGATAAAATAAATGAGCAAAGTTTCATCGACAAGATTCCCATTTTTGCTATATAACGCTTTTTAACCAATAACGGGGGGTGATTCTAAAAGACCTTTAAATACACTCGGGGTTAAAAGGTACACGTAGTAACTTTGCAAAGTTTATAAACTTTGTTTTGTAGGGTACGCTTCGGTAATTTCGGCAGCTTGGAATTTACGAAACAAAGATAATTCTGTCACGGAAGATGAATAAAAAAAAATGATTTCATTAGGTGTTACGTATATATCCGCCCGTTACTCACGTATATCGTTAATATACCTAATCTCGAGTACGCATAATAGAAATGGTAGTGTGAAGCAGAACAGGTCGTGATTAATGTCACGATTCATGATAATCCAAGTTATCGTAGTTGCATATACAGCGCTTAGTCGGTGATAAGATTGATAGTAGATGATATCTGATGAACTAAACTTAGTCATTGTTAGATAATAGTGCACAAGCTTTGATGAATAGCTTGTTTTGTAGTGTAGTTTGCTGAACAAGTGAAGCAAGGAGCATCCATTATAAGAGACGTGGTAATTGAAATGCCAATATAAACTTACTGCATAAAGCACCTATTGAGTTCAGCTCCAAGAATTTTGTAATATGAGTTTGTAAGAACATTTTCAAATTAACTTACGATATGTTCATTTTCGCGTTTCAAGGAGTGCTTGACGCTAATGTAATAAACCCTGCTTGCTGTGTATAAGAATACAGCTTTGTTTGACTTTTATTGCAACTTTATATTTAATTTTGCTCGTGTCTGAGTGACAGGCGGGAAAAATTATCATTTCCCTACACTTGTACATCAGCGTTATATTCTGAATTTAGACATTTTTTCTTACATTTTAATGTGCGACAAATACAAAACAAAGAGACCAAGTGCTTAAAACACGTTCTCTATAAATAACACGTACAAAAGGGGGATGGCTGTAATGGTTGTTGTATCGTTGTTGTTTGTTACGCACGAACATTAATTTCGATGTTGCGTACAAAGAACACATATTTAATTTTCACACAAAACAAGATGCGTGAAATTTTAAACCAGAGGAGTAAAATTAGATCTCGATTCGCCGACAGAAACGTGAAGCGTAAAAGCAACGTTAAATGGAAATGTTATGTAAAACTCCCTCAAAAATCCAGATGAATTGTTTTTAAATTAATTTGTTTATGGCAGGTAACCTGAATGTAAAACCAAGCAACACACGGTCTTTAATCAAAAGGACCGCGTCCTTTACTCAATGTCCATAACAGTTCTCTCAAATTGAATTTGATATGCAATCCAATCGTCAGTTGGCGTTAAGAAATCTTGATTTTTAACACCAGAAAAAAATTTGTTATGGGTAACCATCATATAGTTGTAACTGCAATAAAACAATTAGTATCTTCTACCTTACTGCAGTAAATGTTACACTTTTGCCTTGTCTTGTGGAAGACGAGGGCATTGCATCTTGCATCTATTGAAACGAAGTACAATCGACCTGCTTTGAGGATCAGGTAATTACCATGGGTTTTAATTAATTTTCGAGTGCCACGATTTTAAGCAAATTTCGCTGGTACCACGACTAGACGTGTTTGATTTGTAAGAACTGATTTTTATGTACCTACTCGTAGTAATATCTAACCTGTCGTTCCTACATTCCTGCGAACGGCAGAACCTAAACTTGCTATTTTTGACGTCTAAATTAATTTCAGAATTATCAGAAACTTGACAATACGAGGTATATCCAGAAAGTAAGTTCCGTTTGGTAATAAAAATAATTTGTCTACAGATACAGAAAAAATATTTATTGCACTAAAATTTACAACTCTTAAGCTACTTTTCTACATAACTGCCGAAATTTTGCAGGCATTTGTCATAGCGTGGCACAAGTTTTTCTATGCCTTCTTCATAGAAGTTTACCGCCTGTGTCTTCAACCATTCGGAAACATTTTCTTTCAGCTCTTCGTCATCGTTGAAGTGTTGACCGCCAAGGAAAGACTTCAGATGTAAGAACAGATGATAGTCGCTAGGAGCTTTTCGGTAACAATTTCATGAATTAATGATCGTGAGATTTGGGGGAATTCCATAGCGAGAGCACTCATTGTAAACTTACGGTTTTCCTTGATCTTCTCATCAATCGTGTGAACCAGTTCTTCTGTAATCAAAGATGGACGCCCACTTCGTTCTTCATCATGCACTTCATTACGTCCTTCATTAAACTGTCGGACCCATCTTCTCACCATTGAATCACTCATCGCATTTTGTCCGTAAACCTCGCAAATTTGCCGATAAATGTCAATCGGTTTCACTTTCTTAGCATTCAGAAAACGTATCACAGATCTGATTTCACAAGCGGCGGGATTTTCGATCAACACCGACATTTTAAACAAGCACAACAAAGCGTACGAGACTGACAGCGATCTCAAAATGGCGCACGTTTCTTCCCTTGATACAGAGCGTCTGCCGCGCATGCGCGGAACTGCGATCGCATCGCTGCAGCGGATATAAATGGAAACGGAACTTACTTTCTGGATATACCTCGTATATAGATACGCCATTTTGTCTAACTTTTCAGATATCCGTTATCTGACGGTTAAACCGACGTAATTTAATAATAATAATAATAATAAGTGCCATTTATTAGACTTCTAAAATAACATAAAGCAATATAAACGGTAAAAAAAAACTATATTGTAGCCAGAAGTCTAAGAGGGCGAAGTTCAGATGTTCAGCATGAACATGTGATACATCTGCTCTACCACTTAACCCTTAATATCTAGTAGTAATACATTACATGGAGGTGGAATAAAAAATTAAATTAACAAAGGCAGAACCTGCTGACCTCGTTATTCGTATTTATTGGTTTCTACGCCCCCTCATTAACTTAAGGCTGCTATGGAGTAAAGGAATACATCTATACTTTCAAATGTTTTTGCGTATACGTGTTATTATTTGTATCCCTGTTGACGTAGGATTCATTTACACTAACAATAAACCTTTTGTCATACTCAAGCTAAATGAAAAAATTAGTATCCCGAATATCAATACCGGTTGTAAACATTTGTATAATGGCTTAATGAGCTTTAGGTGGCTGATAGAATATGAATGTACATATATATAATTGTAAGCAATTTATAGATACTTATTCAAAAAAGTAATTTTAAAAATCAGTCTATTTGAATTGCAGTGTCCTACATGAGATTTGTTTAATGTTTATGTTTATGAGCCTGGTTATTGCTTATCTTGACACTGCCGAAAGCGGCTGGCCCTGGTCATTAACCACTTTCTTTGCTCTTGCTCTTATTCATTGCTGCTTAAACTGATTGATTCCAGAAGAACTCGGCAATTAAGACATTTCAGAGGTATATTCACCATACAATCGAAAACCGTAAGCTTCCTCAAGAACACCTTGTTTTTATGTGTTATTTTCCTCCACTTAGGATGTTCCTAATTAATGTCACGGGTTAAAAATTTAACACTTAACCTAATGTTTGGTTTTGTTCAGTTTATTAATTGACAATAGATACTACTAATTATAGCTAATTCTATAATAAAAATTACCACCTCGTTTGACCTCTTTAATAACCGTTGGAATTTTACCTTTGTTTGATTTACAACAAAGGCTATTGTGGACTTGAGCACTGAAATCCGCATGCATGACCCAGATGCACACTATTGGGCCCCAAGCCCCAAGGAATATAATATAATAATAATCATATATAATTTATTCCCCATAAAACAAAATCAAAACTCTACAAATAACACAAATAAAAACAGGGAAAGGGACTGCATTCAGTGCCGAGAGACCCTGTTCTTCCATACAGCCCCAATCCAACGTATTATTAAATTAAAAAAATTATTATTCTAATAAATAAATGCACGATCACTAACACTAAATTATTTCCAACCTCGTAAGTTTCATCTACACTCTCGCACTTTATTGTAGCTTACCCAGCTGCAGTAATAATCTTACTTGCACTTTGAAGCCATGAACCGAAAGAGTTTTAATGGACGGTGGTAGCGAATTATAAACTTTACAAGCATTATGTGAAAAAGATCTGCGGAAGTAAGCTGTTTTGTGTATAGGGACCGTCAACAAGCCCCTATGACGTAAGTTTAAACTATGTACACTAGTACGGAACTGTAATCGTTCAGCCAGGTAAGGTGGCGTCGCAGTAGTGATGACTTTATGATAAAGAACTGATGAGTGCAATGTCCTCCGCTTTGACATATTAAGCCAACCAACTTCCTTAATTTTAGGAGAAACATGTTCACTGCGTCTGATTCCGTATATAAACCGTAAACATGAGTTTTGCACCTTCCTTCAAAAAGGCCGGGTCAAGTAGACCCTACGTTCTTGTCGAGTGTTCGGAATATCTGCGTCTGATCATGATGCCCGTAGGGTTGCACCCACCACACTGACCTTCGATCGCCCTGCCTGGGCCAGTGTATATGCAGGCTCTGGCCACTTTCCAACCATTCTCCATAATGACATTTGACGATCAAGCGGCCATGGTCACGGCTACTGCGATTGTGAGCAACGAGCCGTGCCACCAGAAGTTTTTTAG
Organism: Photinus pyralis; assembly: GCF_008802855.1. Classification (NCBI taxonomy): domain Eukaryota; kingdom Metazoa; phylum Arthropoda; class Insecta; order Coleoptera; family Lampyridae; genus Photinus; species Photinus pyralis. The sequence goes on from NW_022170249.1 coordinate 34,672,459, forward strand.
CCCATGACTTCATCCGATCTTCTAGCAAGGGATCGTGGTTTATGAGACAAATGATCATTCCTTAAAGCAAGAATTTTCACCTATACTCCTCATCGAGTCCATTCTCTAAGATCCCCGAACCACAGTTGAACCGTTTTCTGAATTGGTTGTGCGTGACTTTAGGTCGTGCAGATACCAGTTCGATAGGACCAACTTTTGCTCAGTCACCGACCAGATTGAGAAGCGTATAACGAAGGGAGATAACAGTCATGACATCCCGTATGTAAAATGTTACAATTTATTTAAAAGGACCTGGGGGAATTTTGGTTAAAGACACAAAATTTGTTAAATTGTCATTGTAATATTAATGTTTGTTTTTAATTCCAAATTGTAATTGCTTAAGTCATTGACGTAAGATAAGTCTTATCTAGCTAGATGTTTTGTAAAGGCGTTATTGGACAAATTAATTGGATTTTATTCACTAACAACGCCATATGCAAGATAACGGAGAGGTGTTTTGAGTCTCATCGGGAATGAACGGATGAGTAGATGTGGCTTGACATTTGGGTGCGAAAAAGAAGATATAACCGAGGCTGTTTGCGGTGTGATAATAAGAAGCATATTTCAGTGTTGCGCTAAATTTATTACGAGCAAGTTTTCGCTGATTACGTTTAAAACTAACACATTCCGTTCCGCAGTTAAAAAGAATAAACTTAGAAGCGTTCCGATTTATGTAAAGTGTTTGTTTTATCGTGCACCGTTTTCCCATTGTCCGGAACAGTTCATTTGGATATTAATTTAACTTATATGTGAGTACTTATTTTTTCCTTGAGATCTCGAATGGTTGATATTTTATTCGTCCGTTTTGTAAACGGGTTGTGTTTATGATAAAAAAAGGCGTTGTTAAACCTCATTTTTTTACAGGTTTTTGTATTTAATTTTTTTATCATGATGCGCCTTTTTGTCATTTCTTGTTATTAATCAATTGTGCGTCAATTTGAATCCTTATTGGAGATCCGGGTAAAGTTCAGTTTTCACTGTTTGATTTTACAAATTTCTTTTAATCCGACTGTTAATTTTCAATTCAAAATTTGAGTATGGGAATCTACGGATTTTGGTTGAGGCCTTCATAATTTTTCGAACTTATAATAGTTTAAAGATCAATGTTAAGATTTTTGTTTGTTGGTGAGGTATTTTGACCGCGTACTATTTCACACATCAGTCCATTCGTTTTCGAGATATCGTCTGACAGACGAGCAGACATAGTAAAATTATGAACTCGCTAGGAGCTCGTTAATAAACCAAAGATTAAATAGCTTGTCCGAACATTTAATTGTTAGGGCTCGTATGTATACCACAGATACTTCGAAACACTTTGAATTTGGTAAAAATAATTATTCAATCTAATAAATTTAATTTTTCCGTGTTTCCAACCAAAAGAAAGCGGTGAATAAATCAAATTGTAATATATACAGTTCAAAATGTAGTAATAAATATTTTCTCAAAATTAAATGTGTACGTGCGAGTAAGCAGATTGTATAAATATTAAGCAAATTTTGCGCTCGTTTGAACACATTGAAGCATTGAACGCATTTGAGCATGTAATTCACATAGCCACCTGAAAATCTGTTTTAGTAGAAACAACGCAGGTGCACGTTGGAATATATAACTATATTGTTAATAGTTACCTTCACTTTAACGCTGTTGCTTCCATAGTTCTTGCCGTGTACGTAAAAGTGGACGACTATGTACAGCGAAATCCAATCGCTAATAATTTATTTTACTACTCTTATATTTTAATTGCTACCTGTACTTAAATGATAAGCATTTCGATAAAAGTTTACGACCAATAGAAATGCAGCATCACGGGATGACGACGCGATGACAGATCTTAAATTGATCAGTTCAAAGCTGCTGATCATACAGAATTGGCGGTTCCGAAAAGGACCGAAATCGACACCAAACCGATATTCTCTGCGGATGCATATCCCTTTCATGAATCCGATGGCGATTTTCTGATCTCCAAATACAGTAATTTTGCCATTAAATATAATTTTCCTGGCAAAGGAATCATCTTGCACTTAAAGCCATATTATTACACTTATTATTTTATTATCTTTTATTTGTCTCTCTTTTTTGTTTTGTTATTTACTAATTACAATTATAATGTAAGTTATATTATAGCTAAGATGTGCCATTATATTTAATTTACTTTGGCAGAATGGAAGATCGACCACGTCGAATTCTTGTCTTTTGTGTCTTTGTTTTACATTTACGCAATAAATATATTATTATTATTATTATCTTCCTGTTGTCTCGTCAGAACGCAGTCTATAAAATCCCCATCTACGGAAGTAGTGGATCTTAAACTCACCCCAGCACAATACGAACAGGAGTGCTTAGTAGTATCATGTGCACCGACCACCGATCTCTGCTATGGTTAGACCTGACCAAGGATGACAGAATCAAACCAAAGCTTCGCAACCAGAAAATAAAAAAAGGGTCTCCGCACCCACCTCATGGGGAAGAAGGCAAAGTACTGTTCATTTTGGGCACATGAGTCGCCACCAGGCCACGCATTGCTAGGGCACGACCCACCCAGGCCAGGAGAAGCTCGGGAGGAAGCCATACAGACACAGTTCACAGGAATCAAACCAGATACCTCACCCGCTACGGAAACTACGGACCAGCCAGCACCCAGTACCAAGTAAGCTACAGCGTAATGGACACTTTCACCTGAAATACACAGGACCATACATTATGGTAGCCATAGCAGGCACGAACGCCTACTAGCCCAGCCGAGTGAAGATCCACGTACACGACCTGAAGTCGGCACCCCAGAGAAACCCCAACCAACCTCAACAGCCCCAGCCCCATGCGGAACTTCAGCACCACTACAGGAGCGATTTCAATAGCATCCCCGAAGCGAGGACTCCGACACACTAGAGTTGCCCCTATGCAAGCTTCTGAGAATGGAAGTACCTAAATTAACCTACCCTTGAGGACATGACGAGTTGGGAGTTTAAACCTTCATACAGAGTGACAAAAAAAGTTCAAATTGTGATTAAGGTTTGGACGTTTTGCAGCGGAATTAAAGACGAACCTTTTTGTTATATCTATATGGCGAGATTAAATTATTTAGTAAAGCGTGTCATTCCTTCATGAAAGTATACGTATATACCTAACCTGATAAATCTTTATGAAATGATAAGCAAGTATAATAATTTATTCTTCTTAAGACAAAATTATAATAATCAGTGCTCACGTGGTCATTATTACGACTTTAATTCCACGTTTAACGATTTTTGTCGCCAACGTTGCCTTTGTTTTTTTCAGGTGAACGTTATTCAAATAAATATGGTACTAGAAGCAATAAATCTCAGTGGTTTAATTGGATTAAGTCGATGTCTTACACGCTCCATCCCCGCTATACGTTTTAGTAACTTTCATATTAAGTGTAATCGCCGAAAATATCTCCGCGTTTATAACATTAACTAACATTAATTAAAACTATATAATTCGTTCCGAGAGTATTGTCTGCGTATATTATTTTTTACTTGCACGTCGGTAATTAAAGCTGTTAACATTTCACAAAAATCCTCTCTTAATTTCGAGAGTACATTCTGCTCCACTGCGACATTAATTTAAGTTTTAAATGAAACCTTTATGTAATTTTCACTCATTATTTTATCTCGAAACTCTATTTAAATATCAAGCAAAAACAATAAATAAACCTGAAAAGTTAAATTACTTTGAAAAGTTATATCTGACATTGCAAAATTGTATTATATTTTATTGCACTTATATTTTCTTGTTTTTAGGAGATTGAACTTAATTTAAAAACGTTGGACAACGCTATAGTCATATCTGTCATACGTCTGTTCATAGTATAGCAGTGAACCAGAGGTCCGGGAAGTTAGCACCGTCATTGGAAGCACTAACGACCGGACCGGTGTCGATCGTTAGCGCTTCGTTAGTGCCTCTTAGTGCTTCATATCTTGCATCAGCGCACAAAGCCGTTTCCAAAATATAGGCACCTTCTCATGCAGTGCTGACTACCCACACTTTTTGAAAGCACTAACGACCGGACCGGTCTCGATCGTTAGTGCTTCGTTAGTGCCTCTTAGTGTTTCATATCTTGCATCAGCGCACAAAGCCGTTTCCAAAATATAGGCACCGTCTCATGCAGTGCTGACTACCCACACTTTTTGAAAGCACTAACGACCGGACCGGTGTCGATCGTTTTGTGCTTCGTTAGTGTTTCTTAGTGCTCCATATCTTGCATAATCGTATAAAGCCGTTCCAAAATATAGGCACCATCTGATGCAGTGCTGATGACCCTCACTCAGCTGTTTGGACCTATAGTGCTAACATTTTTGCTGGGGTTAATGATAAAATTTCTTTACCATGGTTTTTGAAAATAAATATTATTATAATTTATTAAGTACAGATTTCTTCTATCCAAAGAGAAACTTCAGCACATTTGGATACACCATTCGCGAAATTAACTAATCAGAAGTGGTGTACATAGACAGAAACATGGCCCTAGTCCGGCGGATATCTACTGAAGAAAGTATGTTCAATAAACGACGAATAATAATCTTTGATTTTCACACACTGTTCGTTTTGGCAGCAGTGATGCAAATTCCTATGGAACAGCAAGAATGCGAGCACTAAGTTCCTGGATGAATGGTAGGGACAACTATAGGTCTATAATTTACGACTAATTAATATTAGAATGGGGGTTTTATTTGAACAAATATAGATAATAAAAATTATATTCTTTCACCATAATCAAGAACAAAATATTTTTTTTCGGTTTTAGGCTCGGTTTTAGGTCGATATATGCATAACTTCGTATTTAAGATTTAACATTAGGACATTTAATATTTTAGGCAACTTTTGAAAAAACTTATTCTATTCCATATTAAATTGCATATAGCAATAAATGCGGAATAAGTGTGGTATTCTTCCTTGCAACAAGTATGTCTTTTTGCAAGTCATCATACCGTTCCCAAACTGCATCTATTCTTCTACAGAAACAAACATAATGACCTATGTTGCATGTTGTCGGATCGTTTGGGGCAATGAATGCCACAACAGATCGCAATATCAATCTTTTCCCAAATACGGTAATGGCGAATGGTATATCATCTAGCACAGTGTTTCCACATTCGTTTGCGTCAATAAATACAAATTTAGACACGGATAAGGTATGTGTAATCATTCCATGGCAAATGCATTTACTGCACTAAGAGGCACTAACGAAGCACTAACGATCGAGACCGGTCCGGTCGTTAGTGCTTTCAAAGTGTGGGTAGTCAGCACTGCATGAGAAGGTGCCTATATTTTGGAAACGGCTTTGTGCGCTGATGCAAGATATGAAGCACTAACGAAGCACAAACGATCGAGACCGGTCCGGTCGTTAGTGCTTTCAAAAAGTGTGGGTAGTCAGCGCTGCATGAGAAGGTGCCTATATTTTGGAAACGGCTTTGTGCGCTGATGCAAGATATGAAGCACTAACGAAGCACAAACGATCGAGACCGGTCCGGTCGTTAGTGCTTTCAAAAAGTGTGGGTAGTCAGCGCTGCATGAGAAGGTGCCTATATTTTGGAAACGGCTTTGTGCGCTGATGCAAGATATGAAGCACTAAGAGGCACTAACGATCGAGACCGGTCCGGTCGTTAGTGCTTTCAAAAAGTGTGGGTAGTCAGCACTGCATGAGAAGGTGCCTATATTTTGGAAACGGCTTTGTGCGCTGATGCAAGATATGAAGCACTAAGAGGCACTAACGAAGCACTAACGATCGAGACCGCTCCGGTCGTTAGTGCTTCCAATGACGGTGCTAACTTCCCGGACCTGTGAACCAGTCTATGCTGAGTTTATTGGGATCTAAATAGGTCAAATGTCCTAATTCCTATTTTAATAAATGAATGAATGTTAGAAAAAGTTGCTGTACAAAGAAAATGGGTAGGCTTGATATCACTTCACAATAGCGGCGACCTAAAAAGATCGTGTATAAAAGGCGACATTCCCATAATTTCGGCGAAGTATATTTGGGTACTAACCTATACGGGCGCTCCTGTATGTGTGAATGTTTTAATTTAGTTTAAATCTGAGGATTTTATTGCGAATGGGCACGGAATTGGTTTATTAACGATCCTCGTATAATTTTGTACTGCTGTCTGTCCGTGTACACGATAGCTTTGTTTAGAAACGTCCGATCGCTTTGAAATGGTTCTTAAGGATATAAGAAAAGTCGCTATTGTTTTTCAGTTACCTAGACTAACGGGTCAAAAAGTCACAGCTCAAAAAATGTCCCAACCTTTAAAAAAAGGGTATCTTTTGAATTCGTAACTAAGATGGACAAGGGCGGTCTCCTTGTTCTGTGTTAATTAATTTTCATAATTTAAATTTTTTTTGTCGATGGTGTATGTACCGAAACAGATATGATTGTCATACGAGAATGCGGTCAAGGTTGTTTTTGTTTACATTTTTAATCGCATCTTTAATTTTATTCAACATAGATTTCCGAGAATTTTATATCGTTTATATTCTGTCATCAATTGTAAACGCTTAATTTAATTGACAGGTGGATGTTATTTATCGCCTTTTCGTTGTATTTAAAAGAAAGAAAGTTCTAATTTCCTAGTATTTTAATTTTCGTGTTATCTCATAATGTCTGTTAAAAATTGATTTTATGAAATTAATTTCCATTTTATTTATTCAAAATTCTCAAGTTCAGTTTGGGATTTAAGGTATTTGGCCTAACCCACTATCTGTTATAAGTTAATAACTTAACTGAGAGCAGAGTCGAATTTCTCCTCTGTGCTGGGGAGAAGTTTTGTTCCGTGAAAGATAAAATTGGTGAGCTAGCTAGGTTTATTTAGGTGTTTTGTGTACGGTCTTTTTGGCCTACGGACCGGTGCACACAGCAATATATTAAAAATTTGTATAAAAATGTGTTTTAAAAGCTATACTGATCTGGTGGATCAGAACCAACCCCTTAAGGTATGTTGTAAAACCGATCGATGCGTGAAGATCTCGAGGATCGTTCGGTATTCAATTGTATCGGATTTTTTTAAAGGGATTTATAATTTTAGTGTTTATTTAAAAGATTACTTGTAAGTGAAGTTCGATCTTAATTATATGGAGGCCTCGTCGAAGTAAATAAGTATATTAGTGTAGTAACTCCTTCCTTGCATCGAACCACACGCGTTTAAATAGCTGCATGCCTACTATAGTACTGTGAGCCGTGAATTGAGATGTGTCAAGGCCACTTTTCGACAGAATTGTTTTTATCCACCTACTGATGGATTGTTTGTTGGAGTCATGATGGTTTTTTATGAGTTAATAAACAGATTTTTTGAAGCGTTGGGTCGAATTTTATTTGTTACTTTTAAATAGTTTACTAATGTTGTGGCAACACAAATTTTTAAATTTTCTCTAAAAAATGGCAATATGATGTTTGGTTGAAATTTATATAGGGTTTTCCGCGATTTTTCAAAAACCTTGAAAATGAACACATTAAAAAATTAGTGGTACTCATTTTTTTGCCAAGAGAAATCGTTGTGATTAGCAAACACGATTTTAAAATGAACGGCGTTTGAAAAGTTTCGAATGACCGCCACGTTGCTGTGACGTCACTACGCGCGTTGGCGCTCAGCCGTAGCATTGCTTACAATCGATTCAGAGAAAGAAAACGTCGTTTTGACGGAAAAAAGCGTCGAATAATTATTGCATTTGTACCTGAGTGTGATAGCAGAAGTCATCGCGAACCTAATAAATTGTATATAAACGTCCCAACAGGAAATATACGAAAAAAGTTCGACGTGATACCGCGAGTTTGACATTCCATTTGTATTGTTGTGAAGACGATTCTAATTAATTAAAGTACATAATGTCGATTTACTTTCAGTCAGTTATCCACGAAAATCCATCGATATATAATATTGTAATTGTAATTCAGAATATGATTTACTTCGAACTCTGTTCTGGGCATATCTGTGCCCTCACAGCGCTGAGCGCACACATTTTTCTCTATTTTCACTTCCACATATCCAACACCCTAATTTTCTCGTTGAAATCCGTAAGGTGCATACTGTATTAGGTACCTACACTATACCTTGCACTATACACACAAAACTTGATGTTATACTTCCAATGAACCATAACAGATTTGCTTCTGGCCTTTGACTCCACTCAAACGAGTGGCATGGAAAAACTCACTTTTCGAGAAAAAGGCGACGACCATTAACACTTCAACCTTTGGCAGACTATCTAACTGCCCCTTTACGAACCAGTCAGAACTCGGTTTATGGCAGATTGCCATAATAAGTCGAATCGAACTCCTATCAGTGTCATGCACTAATATAACTCCCGATCGGCAAAGTTTTCCAAAGCTTCCATAATCGCTTCCCTTGATGCTGAATTGAAGGCATTCTTCACGTCCAGTGACGCCGCAAGGCAAACCTCCCTCGTCCTCCAACTCCCCTCGTTTGCTAGGACCACCTGTTCCACTATAGCTCTGAGGGCATCCATCGTGGACCTCCCCTTCCTAAAGCCATACTGAGCCGGGCTAAGCCTAGACTCCACAACCTTCTCCAACCTCCTTTTGAGCACCTTCTCGACGATTTTCCCCGCAAAGTCAGTGAGACATATCGGCCTGTGTCCCCCTCCGCTTTTAGGTATCAGCACGAGCCTGCTCTGCTTCCATATCTTGGGGTATATACCCGTTTTAATCGCCTCGTTCAACACCATGGTCCAAGCCTCGGGGATTATGGTCGCCGCCTCCTTCACCACCCTCGCGGGTACCCCATCCGGCCCTGGCGCTTTGTCATTCGGTAATGTTTTCGCCGCTTCCACTACTTCGTCATCCGAGATTACCCACTCCTCTGCGTCCGACTCCGCCGCGTCCACGTCTTGTCGTAGATCGGGGTGTGTCGGGAACAGGCAATCCACTGTTTCCACAAATGCCTCGTCGGTCCATCCTACCTGGGCGGTTTTTCTTTGCACTTTTTTTGTTACGATCTGATAACCCCTCCCCCAAACGTCGTTATCCAGGTCGTCACAAAGCAATTTCCAACATCGTTTCTTACTGTCCTTAATCATGCCTCGCAATTCCTTGCGTGTTGTGCTAATATTATATAGACAGCTTTGATTAATTAATGTCATATTTTTTATTTGATTAAAGCCTAAAGTTTGATGGTAAATTTATTACAAAATTAATCAAATAAAATAAAATGGAAAAGCTTTTTAAACCAGACAAGTTTTCTTCAAACCCTGATAGTCCTACGGCTCAACAAGAATGGCTTCATTGGATTCGACTATTCGAAAACTTCACTGAAAGATCCGAATATGTAGTGAAAGACGAAGATCAGTTGCAGGTACTGTCAAATTTTTTATCTTCTAACGTATTTGAATACATTAACGATTGTAAAACATACCAAGCCGCTATAGATATTCTTAAAGCCCTTTATGTGAAACCGAAAAACTTGATTTATGCTAGACATCAACTTGCAACTCGAAAACAACTCAAGAATCAATTGATCAGTATTTGACTGCTCTCAAGTCGTTAGCCAAGGAATGCCATTTTAAGGCGGTGTCTGCTGAACAAAACAAACAAGATTACATTCGAGACGCCTTTATTGCAGGTTTATTTTCATCTAACATACGACAGAGACTTTTAGAGAACAAGTCCCTTGAACTAGATGAAGCAGAAGAAAAGGCTCGATCAATTGAAAGAGCAATTAAAAATTCAGAAACGTACACAAGTACATCAAATTCTGATGGAATATCTAATAACCAATGTTATTCAACACGTTCTGGTACTACTTACAAATGTTACTTTTGTGGAGGATCTCGTCATCCGCGCTCTGTTTGCCCAGCTCGTGATTTTATCTGTACGAACTGTACTAAAGCTGGACATTATCCAAAAGTATGCCTTTCCAAGAAGACTAATAGAACTGTTAAAACTTCTGCAGCTCTTAATGATTCAATTGAACCCAAATCATCCTTGGAAGAAACATTCATTGCAAGTATTGTTGGGGCTAGTTCTTTATCAACTCTATCTAAAGCTACTATAGTAGCAAACATTAATGGAAAAATAGCACAATGCCTAATTGACACTGGTAGCTCCAACAGTTATATCAATGAGAAATTTACAATTATTAATGGGTTTGAAATTTTCCCTGAAGGTACAATTACAGTATCCATGGCATCTACCTCATTGTCATCTTGTGTAAGAGGATGTGTTAAAATAGATCTGAAAATATTAGATCACATGTATATAAACACAAAACTATTAGTCTTACCAAACTTATGTGCTGATATTATTGTGGGCCATGATATCTTAAAATCGCATTCGCGACTTGATGTTAATTTTGGTGGTCCCAATCCGCCCCTTTCTATATCTAGCGCTACAGTGTTTCCTCATGTAAATATAGAACCAATTCGAATTTTTTCAAACCTCTCCCCTAATGTGAAACCTATTGCAACAAAGTCACGACGACATTCAGCAGAAGATAATGAATTCATCAGGGAAGAAGTAACCAAGCTCCTTCAAGCTGGAATAATTGAGGAGAGTTCCTCTCCATGGAGGGCCCAAGTAATAGTTACTAAAAATGCTAATCATAAAAAACGCATGGTCATAGATTATTCAAATACTATAAACAAATTCACCGAATTAGATGCTTACCCAGCACCATGTGTGGAGGAGGTGATCTCGGAAGTAGCCAAATATAGTCATTTTAGCACAATAGACCTTGAGTCGGCCTACCATCAAGTTCCAATTTGTGCTGAAGAACGACCGTTTACGGCATTCGAAGCTTGCGGGAGACTGTATCAATTTACAAGACTTCCTTTTGGTGTCACTAACGGGGTACCGGCTTTCCAAAAATTTAATGATAAAATAGTCGACACTGAAAAACTTTGCGGCGTTCATTGTTACATTGACGACATTACAATTGGCGGACGCAATAAAGTTGAACATGACGAAAATCTTAATAAATTCCTTGAAGTAGCAAAGAAATACATATCAAATTAAACGAGAAGAAGAGTAAATTTTCTACTACTTCCATTAAACTGTTAGGACATCTTATAAGTGAAGGTTCGATCAAACCGGATCCCGATCGTTTGAAGCCTTTGTTGGAAATTTCTCCGCCTAGTGATAAAGGATCTTTACAGAGAATAGTCGGTATGTTTGCTTATTACTCGAAATGGATTCCACGATTCTCTGAAAAGATTCGTCCTCTGATGAATAGCAAATCGTTTCCTTTATCAAAAGAAGCCACATCAGCTTTTTCAAAACTTAAGAGAGACATTGCCAACTCTTTACTCGTATGTGTGGACCCGAAATTTCCTCTAGTTGTCGAAACAGATGCTTCAGATGTTGCTATCTCTGCAGCTCTCACACAAAACGGACGTCCTGTTGCTTTCTTTACTAGAACTCTTACCGAAAGTGAAAAGAAGTACCCTGCAATAGAAAAAGAAGCTACTGCTATTATTGAGAGTATTAGAAAGTGGAGACATTTTTTGTGCAATCGACATTTCAAACTTATTACTGATCAGGAAGCATTGTCGTTTATGTTCAATTTGCAACATACAAGTAAAATCAAAAACGATCAAATTCAGCGATGGAGACTAGAGATGTCTTGTTATAGCTTTGATATCTCATATCGTCCTGGTTCTCTCAACAAAGTAGCTGACGCGTTATCGAGGATTTGTGGAGCCACAAATCACGATGAATTGTATAATTTACACAAATCTCTGTGTCATCCAGGAGTTACCAGAATGTATCACTGGATCAAATCAAAGAATCTACCTTTTTCTTTAGAAGAAATTAAACAAATCACTTCTGCATGTCCCGTTTGCGCAGAATTGAAACCTCGATTCTATAAATCTCAAGAAAATCATCTGATTAAAGCTACAAGACCATTCGAAAGGCTCAATGTAGATTTTAAAGGACCAGTCCCTTCTAACACTAAGAATACGTATATTTTGACTATTGTTGACGAATATACAAGATTTCCTTTTGCCTACCCATGTCGGGATATGACCTCTGCTACGATTAAAACAAACCTTTACAATCTTTTCTCTATATTCGGGACTCCTGCATATATTCATTCTGACAGAGGAACATCATTTCTCTCGAAAGATCTCATTAACTATCTTCATACACAAGGCATCGCTACGAGTTCATCTACTCCATATAACCCTCAGGGCAACGGACTTGTCGAACGGTATAATGGAATTTTATGGAAAACCATGTCTTTGGCTATGAAGAATAAGGCATTAGAGATTTCGCGATGGGAAGAAGTTTTGCCAGAATCATTACATGCCATACGTTCCCTTTTATGTACATCTATAAATTGCACTCCTCACGAAAGGATGTTCTCCCATGCACGTCGTTCGACAAATGGAATAGCTATACCTTCTTGGTTAGCAAATCCAGGAAAGGTACTAATGAAGAGTCATGTACGAACTTCCAAGTACAGTCCATTGGTCGAAGAAGTGGATCTGATTGAGGCAAATCCAGAATATGCTTTAATCCGACGGGCAAATGGGAAGGAAGTTACGGTTTCTTTAAAACATTTGGCTCCAACAGGGGACAGTTCAATATTTGGTCGTGAAGAATCTACAGGTCAAGATCACAGTTTTGAATCTGATCGAGCTGTTCCTCATGTATCAGAAGTTCCTGTCATTGAATCCAATTCCTTCCCCAACCCAGTATTAACAGAAGAACAAACAAGATCGCAACGAGAAAGAAAACTACCGTTGTATCTACAAGACTACATTTCAAAATAACTAGGGGAGAATGTGCTAATATTATATAGACAGCTTTGATTAATTAATGTCATATTTTTTATTTGATTAAAGCCTAAAGTTTGATGGTAAATTTATTACACGTGTCTTCTGCCAGTCCTCCTTCTCTGTCTCTGCAGCTCGTCCTGCTCTAACCGCTCTCTGGTGGCTCCTCCTCCTCGCGTTGCACTGCCTCCTCTGATGAGCAATTTCTTCTGTCCACCAGAACACAGCTCGCCGTTTGACCGGCCGGCGCTTTGGCATCGATTCATCGCAGATCTTATGGAGTAACTTTCCAATACTCTCCGCGTTCCACTGTTGATCCGTCTCATTTTTCCCCTGTATGAGAGCCTCCCTCAGCGTGATCTGGTCCAACTTGTTTAAGTTCCAAGACCTTTCATTTACCACTCGCGTCCCCTGTGCCACCACCCTAAAATTATTTTTTCAGGAAGACCCTATTATATATTATATTAGGAATTTTTATTGTTATTTCGGATTTAGATATTGTTATATTTATGAATTCAATGTTGGCTAACGTTTGAACTCTCTGACCTGTCGTTAGTGCTAACAAGATTGCTAATTTTTCTGTAAGTTCCCTTAGCGCAAGGACCTCATTTCCCTCCATGTTCTTTATATAATTGTGAACTATTGAAGGATCCCAAGTGGTATCGTATCTGAGAAGATTTGGTCTCAGATTGTAGACACCTTTAAAACATCTTTTAAGTCTGAAATCATTAGCCAAATCGGGAGTTGCAATCTGAGCTAATGATGATTTGTAGCTGTTTAGGGAACCTTATGAAGCACCCTTATTAAACTGATCGGACAAAAAACCAAGAACTAAAGGCACTGAGACAACCAATGGATTTGTTTTATTATGCTTGCAGAACTGCCACCATAGTTTTAGGCCTGTATTATATTGTTTAGCTGTGTTGTCCGAGATGGAAGCCATACAGATGCTTATTGATGATTGTGGTACCTGTCGCTTTCCTAGGGCTTGGCGGACAAAACTCCCTCCGACAGGGAGGGTAAGATTCCGCCAAAGATTTTCTTTGTTTATTTGTGTCGACCACTTGCGTCCCTCTTTATTTCAGGTATTTTCTTAATTATTTATTGTGTTCGAGTTCCGAAATCAATACTTTTGTCATAGTCGAACAATTAATCGTGTGTTTATTTGAATCTAATTTACGATCCAGATAAAGTCTCATGTTAAGATTTTCGTTTATTTGTGCCCAAGTTGGATCTTAGTTGTTAAACCAAATTAGTGTAATTGATTCTTTTGAAATTTTTGGAAATTGAATGAGACCACTTTCAATTCGCGGATGGCGCACAGATGTCGCCAACCCCACATCAGGTAGTCGGTCCCTAAATTACACGGACCGGTAGGTACATGTACACTCCTCGTCTTTCTACATGCGTTCGTCTACGGGCCCTCATTTGCTGCCAGCCAGGCGGCCCGAGTGAGATTTTAAGGTACGCGCACATAGAACGGCATCGCACGGACGTTACAACCGGTATTCTTTTTAATAGGATTCGCACTTAAGTTATCGGAATCGCCGAAAGAAGTAAAGTTTCAAAAAGCATGACAACGTAAACGAGTGTGGGTTTATTAAATATACAGAAGAAATGTTTGCGGGGAATATTGTGATTTAACGAACGGCGAAAAAAAAACAATCTTCTATGCTATGATAGGATCACACAAACAGCTGAAAATATGTTTGAATTTTCGTGTGTATTACCAATGGTGTTAATTTTAGGTTACTGTGTATATAATAGGTTATTCAATTCACTACTTACGGTTTTTACTGAGTCGCGATCTATTGGGTACTATACCTGTGAGCGAAAAAAATATAGAAAAAATTTACACATTAAGAGCGTCTTTGAAATATTCTTTTCTTTTAGTAATTTAGTCGCCGCCTTCATTAGGTGTAAGATCTCTTAATAAGTTACCAAGGATCTCTTGACGTCAAAACGAATTTGCAATTGAATGAATGAAGATTGTAAAAGGAAACGTAAAAGTCAATAGTGACACAGAAAAGTGTTTCTCGACGACTACTTTAGTGCACTTTAAAACTTTTTAAATGCATTGATTTTGTAGCGAAGCTGATTAAGGCCATCAAGCACTGATAGGATTATAGCAATCAGATTGCCTTTGCCGTATTTACACGGCCTTCTATCTGGAAACTTGATTAGAGCACGTTGCGGTGTTAAAACGGACATTTCAAAGTATAAATTTCAGCTAGTAATTACGGATCACTTCTTGTACAAATAGTACTTAAATGGTTTAGGTAGGTGGCATAGACATCAAATAAGACGACACTCGTTAACCTTTAAGCGCATCAATGCGATGAGGTTTTTCCATCTTTCCAATCGATGCGAAGCTAAGTGATTAAAATCCAGCGAGCTTTCCACGAGCATAACTAATTTGGGTAATTTCGCTCGTTCGACAATTTTTTGCCTTTTGCGGATCGTCTTGAATAGTTTGGCGTATTTAAGGAATTTTTAGATTAATATATTGTGTGAGAAAATGAATTCCGGCGGTTATATTGGAATGCGGATCGTGTAAATGAATACCACTAAATTGGCGGAAACTCGACGAAACTGCATTGAAATATTTATAATGCGCTGAATATATAGGGTGGTTATAAATGGGGGACGGACCGTTATGGCGAATTAAAACGAAATCCATTATACCAAACAAATATACTTGTTCAGATATGAAATGGGGGACTTCTTTAAACGAATGCCCTGGAACCATCAGCGATGCCACTATTTATTTAATTGTAGTTTAAGGAAAATTATGCATGGATGCATCTTTAATAGAGAAATTGTAGTTTGAGACGATTAATGGTTCGTTGTATATTACAATGCTTTCATTAATGATTGGCCCCGTGTGCGGACAATTCGCACCCGGACATTTCGCTCCCAGGATATTTCGCACCCTGGACATTTCGCACCCTGGACATTTCGCACCCGGACCATTCGTACTCGAAAAATTCGCTCCCGGATAATTCACACCGGAACATTTCGCTCCCAGGATATTTCGCACCCTGGACATTTCGCTCCCGGATAATTCGCACCCGGATAATTCGCACCTGGATAATTCGCACTCGGACATTTCACACCTTGGACTTTTCGCTCCTGGATAATTCGCACCCGGACAATTCGCTCCCGGTTAATTCACACCCGGATAATTCTGTAAATCTTTGGTTTATTAAAATTAAATATTTTTAAGAGGCTACTAGACCATTGCCTTTACAGAATGTATGTAGTAGTGCGCATCTTGGTAAACATCTACTTCATGGAAAAATGTTTCAAATAATAGCTATTTGGTCTTTCATTTTCAACACATTGCGATTCTTAAGTATTTCCATTTCTTAAATATAATCACGCTGTTTTTTTTTGAAGTTTTATGAAGAGTCTGTAATAGTTAAATCCTGTAATTTAAGAACACATGATTTTTATCTACTGCGCTTTCGTTTTGAGAAAATAAGACTAGGTAACTGAAACGTCTTTTGTGGAGTAATTAAATACCAAATAGTTATACCTAGTTATAGTATATCTACAATATTATGTGTAATATCCGCTACTTTTGAGAGGCTCTCAATATTAAAACAGAATCGACATATACCTAATACCGTACACAAACAAAGTGATAAGCCTAAAGTTAAAAATATTTACATTATAAGATCAAGATGAAAATAGAAAAAGGAAGTAATTTTAACGCTCCCTTACATAAAGATTTCTTAATGAAGACACATAAAAAATTGTTCTTTATTTCTATAGTTGAAAGGGGTGACAAAGGAAATGAATTAAATTTATTTTTGACAAAACGAGTATGCATAAATGACAATAGAACAATGCATTTCATAGATGGTACCAACTTTGGATAAGTAATTAATTTAATATTATAATTAAAGGTAAATTTGAAAAGACCCCGATAACACAAATTGCCAGGTCCCGTTTCTTCTTTAGTTCAATCATCCACTTTGGTTACTGCTGGCGTGTATCCAGGCAAATTGCACTTCATCAAGAAACAAAAAGAGAAATATCGTAATGACATCATTTCTATTATTTTTGGAAGATGAATACGGTTTATTACAAGGTAAAAGTAATTAGGTCCGAAAAATCAGGTTTAAGTACGTATGACCACAACTAATTAGAACTTTAACGCCTGTATAGTATCTTCATTCTTGAACGTTTGACAAAGTGGTATTTTAAAATTTATCTGAGCACGGATTTTGATTTTACGTATACTTTATTTTTAATTTTAAAAAATTTTATTTCTGGTGGTAGTGTTGTGGTGGTGTTCAGAAAACGTAAGTTTCCAGTTTTCTTAGAACCAGTTTTACGTTTCTTTGACCACATATGACTATATGTTGACTATTGGTGACTGAATAAAATTACACTAACTGCTTATTTTTTTGCGTTATCTTTGCTACAACTATGTTAGTGAATGAACTTAAAAGTTTCTTTTTTATTTTCTTACTCTTATTTATTATATAGTTTGAAGAGATACATGGAAAAATTCTGGCAATTTTTAGGAGATTGTTAATAATCAAAACAGTAAAGCTTTTAAAAATCTTGAAACGTTTTAGGAACAGGTCGATATTGATGATTTTTTCTTTCAAATGTTTGTAATTATTAAGTACCTATATACTTCCTTTTTAATTTTTGTATGGCATACCTAGTACTAAAGCAAAACCCTTAGCATTGGTAATTGCGCAACAAGGAAGATAGAACTTCAGCTTTCCTTCTCTGAATTTGGAGAGACTATAATTTTTTAGATTTGATATTTTCGAAATATTTTAAAAGTAAATTGAGGGCGCGCTGTTGTTTATGTCATTGGAAGGATGTCGGGCCGATCACTATGTAATAGAAGCTAAGTGCCTGAATACACTATGCGTTTTAAACGCATCCTGCGAAACCGGAAGGTTTTGTGCGTTTACATTACTTGCGGCGACCGGAACGCAACCGGATAAGTGTAAACGCTCGCATTTAAATCCATTGGATGCCGTCATCCGTTCAAAACGGTCCGGTCAAACGGGACCGGTTAAAACGCATAGTATATTCAGGCACTAATGCGATCGTGCGTCAAACTTATGCAGTTGCGAGTGGTATAAAAAAGAGTAAATGAAACAACTAAACCAAAAAAATTACATATCCGAATTCAGAGATGGGCGACCTTACCAACGATGCATCATTTAAGATTTTAAGGGTTGCACTGTCAGCGATGCGAGACAAAGACATTAGTGAGCAAGTTTTATTTTAGACATGTTTCCTTCCATGATCAATTTGACGTGCCAAAGCGTTTTTTGCTGAAAGACCGATACCAGCGTTTAGCAGCATCCGTCTACATGTGAACATGAGTGCATGGACAATTTACATCACAGATGAGTGCCTTTTTACCTATTTTTTGTTTTTTTTTAAATAAATTTTCATTCATGGTACCTTTAACAAGTGTTCTCATGTTCAATACGGACATTACAATAAAATAAGTACTAAATTCCAGATTTTGAGTGATATGGATGCTATTAAAGTGACCTAAAATCTCTACTGCAGGATTGCACGTATGAATATTGTTTAACCAACATAAATATTTAAGTGCCACATTAAAGGGATTTTTCTCCATCTGTCAAGTCTATTAAAGGTGACGGTAACTGCTTTTTTAGGGCAATCAGTTACGCCGTAATCGGTGAAGAACCACAACATGTCACGTGTCGACAGAAGATGCGAGTTTTTGTAATTATTAAAAACTAGTGAAAAATTGAAGACCGAATTATTATTGGGATGCCAATTTTTCGAGTGCGAAAATGTACGATGCGGTGGGAAATGTGAACTCTCTTGACGAATATTTCCCTCATATGTCATAAATGTCATATGAGGTGTGCAATTATCGCTCAATTACAGCGATAATTGCACTGTAGAAAGCGAAAGAGCCCTGCGATAATTGCACTGTCCATATCCATGGCAACTGGCAAACTCCTTTGGACAATTTCACAATACACCGACAATTTATAAGTAGGTAACGTCAGTTTGACAAGTAATGCTTGTTCGGGAAATATTCCCCTAAATTACACTCGTGCATCAAAATAAACCTGATAATTTTTTATTCAAGCATGTTGTCAGTAAAAAACTGCATTCGGTCATTTTCATATTTTGTTAAAAGAGCCCTCCACCTTCGGTGTCGGGCTCTTTCGCCAAAATATGAAAATAAACTCATGCAGTTTTTAGACAACATGCTTTCAAAAAAATTATCGGTAATTTTGATGCACTTGTGCAATTACCTACGATAAGTATGCGGGTGCAAAAGTGTCCAGACATCAAATTCTCAGGGGAGCGAAATTCTGATGCGAATTATCCGGGGGCGAAACGTCCGGGTGCGAATTTTCCTTGGTGCGAAATGTCCGGATGCGAATTGTCCGGGTGCGAATTGTCCGGGTGCGAATTTTCCTTGGTGCGAATTGTCCTACAACCGATTGGCCCACCCGTTATAAAACTTTAATTTCGCACTATTAGTTTAAAACAGGTTTAAAACAATTCCGTTCAGAGCTCCTAACGTACAAAGCTAATGCGATGATCTCTAAGGAGAATTGTTATTAGTGATATCAGTACTATGAATTTGTAGAGTCGCTGTATAAGGATTGTGTTGATATCGGAACAAGATGTTTTAAATTTAATGGTACATCTTCGTAGTCTCGAAGTCCGAATGGATTTGCGGCAATCGTGCGTTGAGCAGTTTTCTGAAGCGTATCTTGATGATATCAACTATAATGAATTTCAGAATGATAAGTTTCCCTTTCTCTCTCGCGCGCGCGCGCGCGCGCTACTTATAATTACGAGAACCGTAGGGGAGACCGGGGCTAATTGTCACTTGTCACAATGCCGATGTCTCCTTTATTTGCGAAAGCAACATGCTCCACTACCTACAGTCGAGAGGACTTTCTTATCACCAGTACCACACAAAATAATTCTGACATCGGCCGGTAATTAGTTCTTTTATGACCGTAAATGTATTTTACCGTCTCTTGAGTAGAATTTCATTTTCAATTTCATCCGGCGCCTCATTTAAAAATTGTACCATATTTTTCGTGAGGACCTTAGCTTTTTCTGGTCTGTGACCAACATTTTTTCTTTTAAGATAGGCAATTAACGTAGAAAATGTTGAAATATTAACAGATTCATACAAAAATATTGTGCTCTTTAGTATGGAATATCCTGCCCATGGATCCTGGACTCTTCAGCTTATCACTTCTTTTAACGAAAGAAGCCAACAGAACTTTCTCGGTAACACCGACATTTTTCTCACTGCCCCACTGTTTAAAAACGTTGTACGTATTCTCGTAACGGCTCCTTGACTTTTGCGGTATTACCGCCGAACATCCAGTGCCCCATGCTTCTTCTATTTCGTCTATTTCAATTACTCACTTTCGGAATTCGCAATTGTCTTCGAACGGTCTCCTTCCGAGTTTTGCATATTCTCTTCATTTATTATAAAAATACCATGTAACGAAAAGCTGTAGTGAATATTTGAATGAAGATGCCCAAATACAGGCGCGTAACCAGGATGAAGAGTGGCATGCATTTTTCTAGGTGAGATTAAGGAAAAGACCTCCAGATTATAAAAAATAATTCAAAGTTCTATTCGTCTATTGTGAGGGTTGTAATTTTTGTGGCACATCAAATTTGTTTGATATTGTTTATAGGACCCACAAGCCACCCTTTAAGTGCCCATTCGAAAGTATTAGCCCCTCCCAGTTTCAAAAATTACATTTTCTTTTTATCTCACTTTTACGTGCTGTTACTTCAAATACTTAGATGCGCAAAGTTTAAAGCGTCGTCAAAAGATGGCGCTTAAAACTCATTGAAGTACAGTGATTAGAGAGACAGTATGGTCACACGGTGGTTAGTTGGAGAGATCCGCCAAATACACCAGAAATAATGACGAGTATCTAAAGCTTCTCGTACTACTAACTCGGTTGCTATAGAAGCTGCTATTTGCGCGATCCGAGTGATGCTTACATGAGTTATTCGTGGCCACCCATTTTATAATATGGAAAGCATAGCGATATAGCAGTCCATGCACTGTATGGTCTGGGCTCAAGTCGCACACAACTACAGTTTGTCCATACCTCCATAAGTGGAAAGCAAAAGGCATGTGTACGTTGTGTTTTCGAATGAGCGAAACCCGAGGCGAAACCCCGTGCGAGAGTAAAAAGTATGTGTGCTGTTACGGTTACTTTTGCCGAACTGTTGTCCAAGTGTAGATGTGTGTATGAATTTTGGTCATTGTGTTGTCGTTCGGTTTCGGGAGCTGTGATTGTAAGTGCACACGTTTGAAAATTGCGTGATTATGGAGAATTAGTTTTTATAGAGGCGTTTGTTTGGTTTGGTTTGCCGAAAATAATTATATCACCTTACTGTCGCTTGGCTGTTTCATCTATATACGTGGATTGGTACCACGCGGCATGTTTGGCCGGAGAGGTTGCTATTATTCTTGTTGATCTACTTTCCTTTGACTAATCCGCTTGTTAAAAAGGCGAGTTCCTTTATTATATCGCTGTTGTTTGTGTCGTTGTTAATCTTGGGGTGGAAAAACAGTTGGGAGCTAGTGGAACATTTTTGGAACCGCATGAACTAATCTTGGAGTTGTCTGTGTGTGTATAGCTGCATGTGGAGAAGAGCCATAACTATCACACTATATCGAGACCACCGTCTTACGGATTCCATTCATTTCGATTGAATTGGGCTGTACTTAGTTCCCGTTGTTAAGGATTATAGGTCATTTCGTTTACAGAACACACAAAGAGTATTGTTAGTCATTTTGAAAAATTTGTAACTGTCAATGTAAATTTTGTCATTGAGATCAATAATTGAATTGTGTTATTCACACGATTTAGTTTATGAGTAATAGTTGACAAAAACATCATGTTTATAATTGCAAGTTCGTTGGGAAAGTTAATCGATTCAATGTCGGAGATATAATTTTATATGGACCTTTCAAGTTATCTTCGACGATCTGACTAAGTTAAATTAAGTACATTAGTCCGTCGATATCAATGTATACAAAGCTGATAATTGTTGTTATACGGGAGTGTATACAGATAGCAACATAATCAGGAGTAATTAGATTCATGGCCTTCCGTATTGTAGGGGCGTCGGTGTAATACAATCGTCCATTATGAGATATAGATAGCATTCCTCATCAGTTTGAATCAAAGCCAAAGTTTTGATAAATTTCCGTATTACTAAATAATTTGTTGGATGTATGACGCACCAACGGAATATTACGCGGTTTTTGTTGGGAATCACGAATTTTGCGAATCTCGATTTTACTTTGATATTGAAATGAACCAGAATCACTTGTAGCTAAAAGTTTCGATAACTTTGCTTACAGAATTTACATCAGAAAGCAGTCTTAATACTGATATAATTTTAAAGTTCGTAAGTAAATGAAACCAGACATAACACATTTCATCAAAAGATTTTCGGTTAAGTGGGTAATGGAATGGATTTACTTATAGTTATATCAAGTTTTCGCGTGTTAATTGTGAACATCTCTCAGATTCTCTGTACTGTCGGCAATTCCGTTCTATTTCTAAATTCGTTTCTCAACTTGATATAATGTATAGAATAATAGTGTCACATTTTTACAATAAAATAAAAATCACAATCTCCAAATACAATAGATTCTTGAGAGTACTTAACTGGTTGATATGGCATCACAATTATGGCCATATCGAAGACGAGTTTGTGCTTCTGGTCCATTTTTCGCGCTTCACCATTGAGATTTTGGTTACTTTAACCGATTATTGCATAGTAAATGTTTTTCAATTCCGAATGTAACAGTATTGTCATATGTTCTGAACGTCATTTTATTTCGTGCTTTGCGTCCCATTTGAAATATAATGCAACTTGGCTTACTCATACAAACCTTTTAAAATGTCAATTTAACATATGCTATAAAATTAACAATATATTTGATCTCATTTTGATTATACGAATGTTTAGAGAATGACAGTGAAGCATTCAGATATTCGCGGGAGCAGCCTTTAAGATAAAGACCGTATTTAAAATGAGGAGTAGTTTTTACACTGCTATGACGTTCCCGTTTCATTATAAACACTGTTACCAGATGTGCGAGAATTGCAATTATTTCCTGCGGAAGAAAAAGAATAAAATGTATAAACGTGATTTTAATGCTCTAGTTATTAGTGTCGCCGGCCGAAGTCGTTACTATCTCTTCTGTAATTCAGTACTGCGTGTAGTTTTCATTCTTTTCCCCCTTTACTGAAGTTTCTGCAGTAGAGTTGAGTAAATTTTTCTTTTTATTTTTATTTATTTATTGTTCCTCGTGTTCTAGGCCGTCAACAGGCTTACGCACAATTACAGAGTGACCTGCATAACGCTTTTTAGAGGTGCCCTGCAGAAGGTCTTAAGTTGTTCTATACTACTCAGGTATTTTACCTTACGAATTAGGAAAACTGCAGGAAAACCTAATTCGGAGTATGCTCGAAACTGATCTAAGGAAATTCACATCTCTGCCACAGATGAAAAATTCCTACCTCAGCCCAGGTTCGAACACCCGACCTCCAGTTTTGTAGCCCAACGCTCTACCACTGAGCTACAAATCCGGTTCTTTTGTTAACCATTACTCTTACTGTCTTCGTATCATACCTTTTAACAGGGAGGTATTTTTTGTTTTTACCATAATTTATCTTTGGTGTGGTTCTGTTTTTCTTTTTGATGTATTGGTGACTCCATCGAAACCATTTTACGGATTAATGATTGGCATCTGAACAATTCGAGGTATGAAGATATACCTATTTACTCCGAAGAATCGGCTCATATCATCCTGTTTATTGTTTTGAATTGATTATATTGCATTACTAGCATAGAAATTTAGTTATTTGTGTACCGTAAAGTATTGAATTTAATTTTAACGTCACTTTTACGCCGTTATACTCGGACTGTAAGGACAGTAGTAGTCAATCAAATTTTACTTTTGCCAGTGCAGTCATTAGCTTAAAAGAGCGCATTCAGCTTTCTATAACAAAAAACAACACAAACAAACAAATAAAAGGATTAGTGAATCGCGCTGCACATAATATTGCGAAATAGCAATACTAACGTTTGACACCAGAGGTTAATCGTATACTAAAACTGTAATACTCAAAAAGAATCAATATTCTTCATTGTGAGGACAGAATTGGAGAAGAGCGATGGGTACGAAACACATCCTAATCGCTGGAGATGTCGACCTCAAACAACACGTTTCCTTAAAAAAAGATGCCCAAGGCGAAACAGGTTGCAAGTAGTTCTTCTCAAAATCATGCATTCGAGATCACTTACTCCCTCCTGGAAGAGTAGTTCCTACACGCCTTTTTAGGTTGCGACATCACCTCTGCCCTTTTCGGGCAAGGGAAAACGAAAATGTTGAGCGTCCTTTCAACACAGCTAGATCTTATAGACCCGGCTACCACTTTTCTCAACAGTAACGCCAATCATAAGGATATATCCTCTGCTGCCAACAAATGTCACGGGGTGTTGTGTGGCGGTGAAAAAGACGGTTCTTTCCACGCCTTGGGTTACGGGATATTTGTCAGATTTGCTGTTAGAGCAAAAGTCAACCTCGCCCATGTGCCCCTAACCGAAGAGGCTGCTGCCCAACATTTCTACAGAACCTACCACCAGATCCAGTCCTGGTTTGGGGTTGAGAAAGAGCCCACCAAGTGCAGACGAACAAGGGGCCCACCTAATATGAATGGATTTTACGTGAATGAGAGGAGTTTGAGCAGAGTTCGCGGCGCTGGTTCCTTGCGATGTGAGTCTGACTTTAGTATCTATGTTAACATCCCAAAAATTCAGAATCATGCGACCTAGAATGTTTTGGATCACTGGGATAAAATGAATGGTCTGGGGAGGATGCAGCGGAAAATGGCCGCATCTTCTATGTATGACAAACAATTAGCATTACTAATTTGAGGAGAAAGATGTAAATGCATTAACAGGTTATAATGGCCCTGTTTCATGTAGCGTAGTTGCCAAAATTAACATAGCAACACCTTCTTATCGGGGTTTATAAAAATCATCGGTTTGTCGTACTTACATGTAAGGTTACTGAATTCTGCTTACTAATTAAGAATAGATAATAATCCAAAGAGCACGTCAGTAACAATGTTGAACATCCTTCCCATGTTACCTTTATACGTTAAGTTTCTGAAGATGACAACTTAATTGTGTCGATACGTGCTCCATTATTCAGACAATCGCATTTATTTAATCGTTACCGTTAATACAACGTCCTTCCGTTTGGTTTATTCATCACCATACATACATTGGTTTTTTTTTCAGTTTAACCAACTGTATCCATTTCGTACAATGTTAAATGAAACCACAATAATTGAAAGATAACGTTTATAAAACGTTTTGAAATAACCAAGAAAATCGTAATTATACCCAAAACCAATACACGCGCGAATTAATACGGTTTCCAATCTTGTAGGCTTTGTCGAAATTCGCGCAACATTTTTGGAATTAAATTGATGTTCACTGTTGTGGAGTGTTGAGATTAAATTTAATACTGTATAATAATAGCATTAATCGACTGGATAAAGCAAAGTCAGTAACGTGAATTGGAAAAGGTGAAATATGCAAGGATACCGGATAACTAACTAGGGCATGTAACGTGATTCGTCTATCGGTATTGTCATTATCTCTCCGCCGACAAAAGCCAAAGGGAAACATCAATCATGAATCGTTGTTAGATAAACAAGCGGAGGATCCTATGTAAAAAACACGTAATATACAGCGGTAACGATGATATCCTATTAATTATAGCTCGCAAACAACATACCGCAGAAAGGAGAGAATTTCAACGGATTTGCCTAGGGAATACGTACAAGAATTTAACATGTAGTAATAAGAGAAAATCGCGGCACTAATTAATTTACAATTGATTTATCTTACTTGCCGACAGGTACTTCTGCGTCTCGCCGTTACGAAGGAATTTGCTTTCTAATCCTAACCCCAAAAAGCTACGTCCTGTTACAACATGCTATTTTGCTATTAGTAAATCCCTGGCTCATCGATCAGCACTTGTACCTTTTTCCCGTCAGTCTAGAGCAATAACTCTCTATCTCACAAACGTATTGATCTTTATATCTTTTTACTTTGCTGGTTATAGGTATAACCTCTCACAGCAATACTACGTAATTAAGTTAACCTGCAACAAAACTTTAGTTCTTGCAAAACTTTTATGGAATAAATTAC
Organism: Photinus pyralis; assembly: GCF_008802855.1. Lineage (NCBI taxonomy): Eukaryota > Metazoa > Arthropoda > Insecta > Coleoptera > Lampyridae > Photinus > Photinus pyralis. The sequence goes on from NW_022170249.1 coordinate 34,698,508, forward strand.
AGACAATGAAAGTATTGTAAATAAAGTCCATTCGTGTGAAAATTACAGTCAATTTAATCTCCGCGCCGTGCTGACTGCCAATTTCGCTAGCTGAATAAATGCCGTTGTTTATATTTTATTCGTAGTTACTTAGAAATAAAATAAAACATCTATATCCACATAGAATTTTTATTTCATAACATCCGGTCCGTTTCCATTAAAAGTAAAAAATCATTTACTGTATTACGAATAGTCTATTTTACGCAAGAATGCTTGTAATTCATGTTCACTTTTTCCATGTACCTTCTTGTCGTGTAAAAAGGTCGCTAGTTTCATATACGAAAAACCACCAGACAAATTAATGGACTTAATCTCGTCTAAGAAATTTGATACGCTGTTGCACCTCCATAGACGTGGGGGAACGTTTGCAATAACACCAAATACCGTTCTATTATTGTAGCCAATATTCCAGAAATCCCGATAGACGTCGAGGCGCCATGAAATATCAGTCATAAACAACCATGGTGGAAGTGACGTAATCTTTCCTAGAAATATGACGTGTTTGTTTGAGAACATTCTAGAAAGAATGTTGTTTGTTTGCTATATATACAAATCGAATTGTTTCGAATTCTGTTCCAACATCGATGCGTTCTTGTTACGTTATAAAGTTGTGAGTGATAAATTGTAATTACTGTTATACATTAATCGATTTTAAGACTGTTATAAATTTATTGTTAATTAATTGTAAATAAATAAAATGACCTACTTAATGAAATTTACGTTACAGTATTACAGTATCATTACTACTGTTAATTTTTTTAGAATTTCTTCAATGTCTATGGACTACGTCCTCGAAATTATAGTAATTTACATAAAAGTCAGGAAAATGACAATACTGGCGAGGAAATATTGAAGTACGAGGCCCCTGAGTCTATCACACAGTATGCCTTTATATATCTTTCAATTATTTCGATTGAACTTGTGCTCTCAACTTCGAATTGTTTTCAGAGTCGGAAATTATAAAAAAAGTTTCGTGTAGGTACAAAAAAGTAACAAATAACAACCGGTGTGCCAACCCCTTTGTCGCTTACCGAGAGTTAAAAGATGTGCCATATCAGCAGAGGTACTGATGCTAGTAATCATGGACCTACAACATTATTTCCTCTTATTATTCAATATTTATTTTAAAAAAAACGGAATTACTTCAAAGCTTCTGGAAATAGAAAGCATGAAAAATAATTTCCAACGTGGTAGACGTGGCTTGCTCTGCACACGCAATACACCACGGATGAGCTTTACTGCCAGTGGACCCTGAATCTATCGTCTTAATAATTTTTTTTCAACGTACACAGTAGGGACCGAATACCTGAAAGAATTCTGCGAAACAGCTGTACCGTCCATTAAAGGATTATTTTGAAAAGAAGCATCTCCGCGCTGACAACTACGTCAGATTAGTCAGAAACATCCTCATCCCAGGACCGCTAGCTGACCTACTGTACTCAGTTGGTCAATTGCACTCCAGCGCACGTGGATTTAAATATGACATCCTCCCCCCTGCTCGTGCCGCCCCACCAGAACCGTTCTGGACCGTCGACGCACAAATTCTTTCAGACTACCTGAATAGGAAAATAATTAGTAATAAGTAACGCCAGCATCCTTTTTGTGATCCCCTCCCACACGGAATCGACCCTCGAATTAAAAAAAAAATGAATCACGTCTACAAGCCTAAAACACTTGTATCTGTGTACCACATTTGAGTTTAATAGGTCAAAGCATTCTTGAATTATCGTGCGGATGACCGGACAGACATTCAGATGTGTTGACGTCATTGGTAATGTAGCTTTTCCTAATACTGGCGCAACAACACACCATTTAATACTGCAAAAATATTCCGTACATATACGTATTATTATGTTTGAGAAATATTTAGAATCATAAAGTAGATCGAACTGCAACCACTATTCGCACTTTAAACAAATGGATTACAGTTGTATCAGAATAGGGTATATTTGGTTTCGTTTTCATTGGAAGGATTAAAATTGGCAAGGGCAACTTATCAAAAATATAATACAAAGTATTTTGAAAGTCAGAAAGAACTCGAAGAAAAAAAGACTGAAAGGAAATTGGCCAGTGTTGCATTTTATTATTTAAAAAAGATTATCAGTTTCGACTTTTTCGCAGAAGACATGCAAAACAAGATCGAATATTCCGTTTAAAACCTCGGAACGATGCAGAGCAAAGAAAAAAAAGAAACAAATCTCGATAAGGCCACTAAAGAGTAAAACCTTTGAAAGTTTACTCGAGGGCTTTATAAGTTTAAGGAAAAGTTGGGTACTGATCAAAATACTAAAAACATTTTAAAAAAAAACGTTACAGTGCTACCTACAATCACACAATATTTCTAAAAAACCAAAATTGTAATACGACCATTTTTTATATATCTCAGTCAAAAACTCCTTTAACGAAACGCCAACTTACACTGCATTACAGTGGAGACTTGAAACTCGCGAGGCGAAATGCGGATAAAATTTACAATTTGGAAGAGAGCGAGAGAGACATCCGTACTATATGTTATGAAAATTATGTTTAATATTTATTTATCTTTAATATTTATTATTTATTGTTACTATTCTTCTACCTCACCTTGGGAAGTAAAGATGATGGCAGAGTCCTTTCTCCTTCCATACCAACCCATAATCAGCAAATGTGGTCTGCACACAATTCAAGACGCCTTGTACAAAAATGCCGATGTGCTGAACAAAAGGAGGCAGATTCTGTAACCGGATCACGGTTGGCTTGAAGAGAAGGCACAAACTGTTCCGAGACGATATAAATATAGAAGCGTGTCTTGAATGGATAGAATACTTTCTCAAATGTCTTGAGAAAAACAGCTTAATCGCATTGACTTCCGAAAACTATAAATTTGCCTCGAAAGATCAAATTGGAGAAACAATCGGAGATCAGAGAATCATCAACAAAGATCGCATCTTTCTGCTTTAGCCATTATGCACAAGGGTTTCTTCGACATATGTACAAGAGACAGGTTAGGTCTACGTCATTGTTCCGAATATGCTTCTTTTCTCTAAAATTGCCATAACAGGCAAATGTCTTGATGTTCCTTAAGTGAATACAGCTAGGAGAAGGGTCTGTAGCCAAGATAGGCTCTTTTGGGATGATGACCTTCAAAGATTCAACGCTGACACAAGATCATGGATATATTGAGAAGAACGATTTACTCCGGCGAGTCCTGGCATGTTAATGGGCATGCTCAATGCAGGAAGTACCACCCATTAATGAATGAATCAATACGAAGACGATCTAGCGATGGCTCAATGTCAGTATACATCGGAGGAAACATGGCTCTTAACATGCAATTCATAATCGACTTAGAGCTGATATGGATAAATTTCAGCAAAGAAAAAACATTTTTCAAACGAGGGTTTGATGAATACACCTCATGGTACATGGATGGAAATTTTACTGCTCAATTCGGAGTCGGAACTGCGCGCATAAGACCGCAAGGAAAAAATCCACCTGATGACTTTGCATCTAAATCGAAGGGAATCTCAACGGAATGGGATCATTGACTATAAACCATTTAGAGGCTACATTCAGATTAAAGCTTGGGATCATGAGGGTAAGAAAATTATGGAGAGTAGACACATACAAACAAGCGAGAAGGTGTATCAACCAAGGTATTGCGATTGTCACTTGGAAGAAACAGCCCTTAAAGAAAGAGAATGCCAAACGACGGAAGAGACAGAGTATCTCTTAATATTTATTCCATTCGATATCAAGAGTCGAGTGAGCAAACGAAGTTACCTTTAGGAGCGACGCTAAATTTGCTACTTATCGTACAACTGTTCGATAAAAAATTGTATCATTTTTATCGCAAGGGAAATTCAAGTAAAAAAAAGAACGATACGGTGGAAGACCAATCTTGAAGTGATCGGCCAATTGAACGTTTTTTTCCTCCCACTCGAATGGAGTTAAACGAAAAATTGTTTAAAACAAATCGTCGGCGATGCTTTTGCTTTGGGAGTTTTCAGGACCCGTCTTGAAACACAAACAAAGGAGTCCAACGTGCGCGAGTCATTGGGAGGAAACAGATAAACCCAAAGGTGAAGCGAAAGCTAAGATCGACAGGGCATCTCTCGCATCCCGTCGGCCGATGGGTCTTGTTCGTCGCGATACCGCACTCCCGAGTCTCCATCAGGCATTGTCGTCGACGTTCGCGTGTCTTGGTTTGGCGCACCTCTAGCGCGCACGCTGGGACCCGAAAGATGGTGAACACTGCCTGGTCATGGCGAAGTCGGGAAAACCCTGATGAGAGTCCGCAGCGATCCTGACGTCCAAATCGATCGTCAGAACTGGGCATAGGGACGAAGGATCAATCGAACCGTCTAGTGGCTGGTTCCTTCTCCCTCTGAAGTTTCCCTTAGAGAAACTAGCGCTCGTTTTGCGAGAGTCTCATGCGATAAAGCGAATCGGAGTCGAAACGACCTCAACCTATTCTCAAACTTTAAATGTGTGAAATATTCGGCTTGCCCGACACACAAAACCGTGAGATCGGATCTAGAGTTCCAAGTGGGCCATTTTTGGTAAGCAGAACTGACAAACGTGTCTCTTTAAGTTGACCGAAAATGAACGCGATCGGTCCACTGGTTATGAAGATACTAAATTACTAATTATATCTCACAAATGAGTTTCGGCTTGCAGTTCTCTACAGGTTACATAGAGGAAAACATTTATGTGTCCTTTATGATCAATTTTGTAACATATTTAGGTTTACCATATCACCTTGCACAAATTTGGTCTTTTTAATTGAAAGCTCATCTGTACGAGTTGTTAATTAATTTCAGTAAAATGAAGTTATACACCACTAAATGGGTTAATAGCCAATGAAAGAGGCGAATAACTAGACAGTTCTTTGAAGAAATGATATACTATTGTTTACATTGAAAAGATCAAAATGTTTAATGAATCAGGAACCGTTTTACAAGATACGGTATGTAATTTTCATTATGCTTTTTACTTGACCTGATACGTTCTCATGAACAATAATTAAAATGGTTCAGGACAATTAAGCAAAAAATGTACAAATGCATGTTTTTATAAACCCTACAACAATTAATAATTGTGATTGTGTTGTGTATATTGGCATACTGGTACTACTCTTCATACAATCCGTCTAAAACAAATTAAACTGTAATGCCACGATGAATAATTAGCAATTATAAAAGGAAATCTACCTGCTTTATGAGCACATAAACGTATATCCAGAGACCATTAAAACGAGAGCGTTTTATTGTTTTTTTCTCAATAGTTCTGCAAACATTGCTCAGACATATCTAATTGAAACGTCAAGTGCATGAACTTTGTGAAATGCAAGTTAACGGGCAACCGCATATTTTATGACTCGCGCTTGATATTAGAATAGAAATGCATCCTACTGTCCAATCGAGCGAAAATCGATGAAACTGCAGCATTTTTCAATGAATTGTGCATCGTGTGCGGTAAGTAATAATGGATTTTCATCTTACATGACATACGAATAGTCCTTGTTACTTTAAGGAGACAAAAAAACGTACAGATTTGATATTAAACTCGTCTACTCAAAATAAGAATGATACGGTAACCATTATTTTAACAGAAAGGAGGAAGCGGCGAGAAAATATAGATTGATGGTGGAAAACACGTTCAGCAGAGTAGTTTATGAAAATAAATTACGTTGCCTGCCCCCAATTCCTTATTGTTATTGACCAAACAACTTCCCGTGAAAGTACGAAAGTGCTTATCTAATTTGGAATAATTATCCCGTCATATATCTTCATACCTTTGCTTATTTTTGTGATATAATGCGGCCGTAAGAGGCGAGACTACCATCTATTGGAATAAATCCGTACCTACTACGAGCGTGGTCACCAATCCATAACGGTCGTATTTAATAAGTTATAAGATATAATTTCGCTAATTAAAGATGCCTATATTGAATTCTAATTTTTTTTCTTAGTTGTGTCGGTACGAGTCAGTTAATACACTTACTAGCTAAGAATATCGTTCATCCAGATAATTACTCAAGGATAAGCGCAATAAGCTTAGATGTTAACATAGTCATCGATGGAAGTAACAGAAAACAAGACCGTCAGGCAAGTGTCGGCGAAAGAACAATTGAAAACAATAGAATAATTAACATGTGAAGTTTTTGATGAGTTCTTTTCATGCACTATGGATGCAGAAAAAATAATTTTAACACCATCAATCAAACGTCCAAAAAGAATATTTGAAGAAATATACAGCAGACATACCCATATTACCGATTTCGATTGATGAAACGCTCATAAGTCATAACATCATCTATGTAGTGGCCGAAGAATGTTTATAAGGGATCGTTTCAATATATTTTGAAAATCTCTAAACATGACATATTCACGCATAGTTTGTATATTTAGAAAACATTTATTTACGTAACCGTCACACGGCATGGAAAAATTTCAAAATAGCTTGAGGAAAGATTGAGAGAATTGAGAAGAACTTCACACCAATCGCCTTCGGTGCAGTTCATTTTGCAACAAAAGACACATTTGAACGATAGATAACCCTCTCAACCCTCTCTCAAACACCAGTCAGTTGTTCACTAGCAGCATCCATTCGAAGTTGTAGTTTTTTAATTTTTAATGAAAGTAACCATTTACGAGTACCAATTTTCCAGATGAAATATATAAACAGCATACACTGTTACTAACCGAACTGAGTGTAAGAACATTTAGGTATACTTTATAAAGATAAACGGATAAAAATAGTGCAGCGAATATTCTAGAAATCCAGATAGACATCGAGGCGCCATGAAAGATTAGTCATCGGCGATAAAGAACGAAGGTGGATGTGACGTGTTTTTTCCGAGAAATCGATAGTCGACTTCGGAAGTATTCGGATTTCTCAACAACGCACGAGAACGTTCTAGAACTTTTCCATTGCAATTAAGCAAACTGAATCGCATGTAGTTAGTGGCGAAGTCCAATATTAAGTTCGCCTCGTGGTATGTTATAAATTGTGAGTGATATCAACTGTTATTAATTGTTAATTAATTGTAATTAAATAAATCACGAAATTACAGATTATCATGTTAATAACATCGAGCAGAAACAAAAAGCGTTGAAATAGGAAACTAGAGAATAAAGTAAAATGCATTTAAAAGAGAAGTCGTTTCAACAAATCCGTAAATACTATGCGAGCGTTTATCAACAATACCAACATTGTAGAAAACTACATTTTTCCTATACGGGTGTTTCTTTATTATTGAGTCGGCTGACGAATTTATGTCGATTAATCAGTAGATGGTGACAAGACTTGCCAAAGAGTAAGAAGATGGCATGAGTACGACATACAAATAACCAAAAAAATAGTCTCAGAATATTGGCGTGGAAAGTGACTCTTCGAAATATTAGAATGCGTTCCAGTCACTTAATTAAGAGTAACTTTGGCCGTCTCTGCCGACCAAGCTTAGACTAGGTATTTACCAAAGAAAAGAAATTAAAAAGGATTTGTTTTCTAAAAAGTTCTTAGCAATAGTACAAAAGGTAACTCACTAGTGAACAGTACAACCATAAGCCATGGAAGGAACCCCACGAATGCAAAATCCAGTTCAAACATTGTGGGAAATAAAAATACCTAAATGGTATCCTTCGACCCCTACTGTTCGGTTACCAAAGCCGGAAAGTTTGAAAACTAAACACAACAAATTTTAAAAACGTCAACAGATCCTCGGACATTGATTTATAATGTATAATTTGCCACATTTGATCATACTAATAATATTATGATGTGAAAATGGAACTTGATATTAACTAAATATTTGTTGTCTCATATGCAATCACTGTGAAATATATAGCTATAAAGAATAGAAATTTACTTTTCTAAACCAACATAAACTTTTAAGTAATAGCACAAGAAAAAACAATGTGCCAAAAAGACAAGACGCTAGAGCAATAAACCATGAAAAGATAACACAAATGGGAAATGGTTAGTCCAGTTCAAAAAATAAATATTCTTAAAGGGTACGCCTTGACCCCTATTATCCTTCCAGAAATTCAATCAAAGATGTCGGTTGCATAGTTCATAAGCTCAGTACCATGGAAGAAGCGTTTCGACATCTTTTGAAAACCTTCCTCTAATTGTGTTGGCACGAACATCAAACAATGCTTATTATATTTCTTCAAAATGGACACTAGACTTAGTTGCAGATTATTTTGAAACAAAGGACGAGTACTAATTTTTGGTGGAAATAAGTAGAATGTCAAAAATAGTAGTAGTAGAGTACAGTATAATAGCAAATGACACTAATGTAATTATTTTATTCCAAAGTAAGTATATTTGACACACAAAGAATTAACTCTTTTAATGCAGCAGTAGCTCAAATTATTACAACATTCAGTATTACACGATTTGGGTATTATTAAAGAAACGATCGAATGATGAGACACGGCTAGACAGAGCAAGTGTTTACCAGTTTGAGTTCTCACTTAATTCATCAATGGGTTTTGTTTGCGACGTGCAAACATTCTTTAGGTAGAAGTTTTTAAGGTTAATTGTATTATTGTTGATCGTCTCTTTTTATTGTTTTAAGATTATTTCAGTATGCTGTTTTAGTGTTTAGGTATTTGCCTGACCGCAAATATACTAGCAACGTACGCACAATGTTTACGTATAGGTTAGGTAAGACAAGAAAACGACCACTATCCGTGTAACCGTCGACCAGTACGTCAGGATGACACTAAAAAATAAGCTTAAAGATATTTCTTAAATTGCGAACAATAAGTTTCGTACATTAAAAATGGTCCTTGGAGCCGGATTGTGATAGGGATACGTGTAACAAATTTATATTCGATTCCGTAACGTGCAATTAAACGAATAACGTTCATGTGCATATTGACCAATATGACCGGGACCTTTTTCCAGGATTTTGCGACGGCAACGACTACCAACTGTGAGAACGTAAATAGCTGCTTTTGTCTTTGTGGCCGATATTAAGTAAATGTATAGGCAAATTTTAATTCACGCAGATCATAAATAATCTCTAATAAATATATTCTGGCGATGGAGTATCAACAGTCCAAGCAAGTCCTCATTTAGTGACTAGATGTTTGCTTGAAGCCGCTCAACAAGGAGCGAAATGGCCATTAGCAAAGGCTCCCCCCAACCAATGCGAATTATTCGCAGCTGCAGCGGCAGCGAACATTCCGCGACGACAGCGGCAGTGAAATTCGCCTAGTGCCTCACCCTAGCGAATAAATCGTACAAAATGAACATTTATTTATTCATTAATTTTCAATCAGTGACCACCGTAGAAGACAATGTCATCATCTGATGAAGAAGAGGCACTTTTGTTTCTTGCCTTAGAAGCTGAAGAAAATGTCAAGTATATTTTTTTCTACACACTATTTATTTATTAGAAAACGATTGGCACTGATTTGTCTGTTTTTAGGGTGAAAAGAAAGTCTATTCATGATATTAACTTGGAACGAAAAAAGTATGGAGAATTTCATACGTTGATGCCAGAACTCCGAAAGGATGAAAAACGCTTTTATAATATATATTTCAGAATGACTGGTGAGTGTTTTGATGAAATTTTGAGCCTTATCACAAATGACATTTGGAGATTCCTTGAGACTGCTGAGACCCATTATTTGTCAAAGCAGTATAGATATTACAATCTTGTGCAAATCCAGATAAAGTACTGGAATTTTCACTCTCAGATCTAGGCACTGGTGCAATATTAGAGTTATCATCATGTAAAGTGCTGTAAAGAGAACTATTTCCGCCTTCAAGTCTAGGCATCATATTTCTGTTGAGTTCCTCATTATGCAAAAGTTCCTGCTCCATTATAACTTCAGCAATTTTCAATTTAGTTAACCTGTCTCCTTCCGGAAAATGTTTTTATGATATTTGCGTGGGCCAAGAAAAGACAGAAAGTGGCATCATATTTAATTTTCAAAATATTTTACCATCTCTCCTACAGAAGATACTGGTGTAGAGTTCTTCCGCTTTCTACCGATTGTATTATTTGCAGTTGGGGCAGTATTTGATACCGTTAATAATTGGGATGGCTGAGTGACATTTAAAACTTGTTTGTTTGTTTCTTGAGAATCCGTTCTTTTTCAGTTGGGACGCTACCTATATATTCGAAATTAGCCTTTTCAGTGTCATAATTTTCTGATTCTGCAATGGATTCTAATTCAGTTTCCTCAAGAACGCTATTTGTAGGATTATGTCATTGATATTGGAAGAAGTTTTGGCGAGTCAAGTAAGGCCGAAAAGCTGTCATGTGCTCTGCCCACAACCATTTTTTCATGGTATTTACTGTTTGTCCCGTTTTGGTTTTTGTAGACCTAATATATTTTGCATATGTATCCCGCAGATTTTTCCATTTTTAGTGCATTTCCACAAAAATAAAAAAAAAACGCGCGAGTGTGGCCACTTTGTCCGTCCGTCCGTCCGCTCGTTCGTTCGTTGAAACGCTACTAGTTATTTATCTTAAGAGCTATTGTTCAACTTTTTTCGCTATTTGGTTCGTTATGGTGTCGAGGCTTGCACCAAGGAAGGAATTGTTTCTGCGTTTATTGCTAAAAAAGTTATTGTAAAAAAACAACAAACCGTTTTTTACATGTTCCATAATTTTACACTTAAAATTTGGAGGTTTAAAATACTGCAGAGGGTGAGATAAAAGGTATCATATTACCTGAGGACCCATTAGGTGGTTATTGCGGCACATACAGCTTCTCATTGTGACGCCAACACTTCGATACATAGCTAATAATAAGATGTTCTAATAATGATTTGTAAAATTGTCAAAATTATTGACAAATATTGATAGATAAATTCATATTCTCCGAACATCCCGAATTTTTGGAGTACGATCTTACTGAGAGGTTTGAAGGAGAGATTCGCAGCAGCGATGAAGCAATTAAAATCCCTTCCCCCTGAAGAAAGATTGTACGTCAAGATCTTATATGATAAGGACTTCTGCACACTTGTGAACCGCCAGATATTTGATGAGGCAGCAACGGTTGCAACTACCATAGCTCGTCTCAAGAATGACTCATTCGAAAATTACTATATCAATGATGATTCGTCCCATCAAAAAATCCAAAAATTAGTGGAGGATTATTTCAAACTCAGACAAGAAGTATTCCAGTTTGGAATTGGTGGCCATGACAAAAACAACATGTCTAGCGAGCAATATGATCATTTTATGATCTTAGCCCTAAAAAATCTCGAGAAAAATTTGGAGGTAGAAAATACTGCAGAGGCCGAGATAAAAGGTATCATATTACCTGAGGACCCATTAGGTGGTTATAGAGGCACATACAGCTTCTCATTGTGACGCCAACACTTCGATACATAGCTAATAATAAGATATTCTAATAATAATTTGTAAAATTGTCAAAATAGAACGAGATCCTTAAATTGCATTTATTTCCACTGTTTAAAGCGTTTCTGGGTATCAGTACAAAAATTCACATTCCTGAGTGCTCAATAGGGACATAATTATAACACAAATTTTCAATAGTACTGATGGCTATTGTTGGATCAAATTATACATTTTTATGTGTAGATATCGGCGGATTTGGTAAAAACAGCGACAGTGGAATTTTTGAGCAAAACATGGGAAAGCGGTTCGAAGAAAATACAATGAATGTTCCTGGGCCTAAAAATCTGCCTGGACAAAATGAACCCTGCGGTCATGTTTTAATTGGTGATGAAGCTTTTGCGCTGAAACCATACCTAATGAGGCCCTTTCCATACAGACAATCTAGGACAGACATTTTGAAAGAGAAATATAATACAAGACTCTGTACTGCAAGAAGGGTGGTAGAAAATGCCTTTGGTATATTAGCTCAAAAATGTCGAATATTTTATAGACCAATAGAAACAAAGGTGGAAACTACAATTTCAATTGCAAAAACAGCCTGCATTTTGCACAATTTTCTGCGAACCAAAACAAAGGGCGATCACCCAAGACGTGCAGTAAGGTTAGCATTTGCATATCGAGAAAAATTTGTAAGTTATTTTAATTCTTAAATATTACTTGTAATTAGTGAGTTTATGTTATGTTAATATTAATAAATCAGCATCTATATCTATTGAACTGTATGTAGGAACGTATGTAAATAATAAACAATTTTAGTACCATTTACCATTTTCATTCAATTCTTTGCCACTCTCATCCCAGACTTTGTCTTTCTTCCTAATGTTTTTGTAATCATCATGTTTTAAATCGTATAACATTGGGTATTTTTTAACAATTTCTATTAAAGCTTCCGTTTTTGACATATTGTTTTGCTTGCGAAACAGAAATCGCGCGATATAAACGCTGTTGACAGCGAAACAAAAATCTCCACGAAAAAAACGTTGCACAATCGCAGTTGCAAGGTCTGAGCGTTTCCATAAGCCGCAATATAATTACAATAGCCTTATAACGCAGTGTTAGATAATTGATATGTTGACGATTTCTTATGTGGTGCCGATACATTAGAAAAGGTGTTACAGATTCAGAAAGAGCTTGCTACCATGAAAATGGAGTTGCACAAATGGTGCGCAAATCAAGAACACACAACGGAATTTTATTGGCTTTATGTAAAAACTCAATATAGTCCTGCCGACTGCTTATCACTTATGGTGGAGTGGGTCACTACAACTAAAAAATGTTCATTTTAAGCACCAGTTAACATCAGGACAAAATTTACCATTAGAGTTGTCTGAAATTGTAACTCATGTTTGCACAAAGGTTAGTAATAATTGTTTGAAATATTTATAAAATTTTCCAATATAAACAAAATTAGGCGCATAATTGCATATTGTTGCAGATTTGCTCGAAATGTAAAAAGCAATCAGACAAAGCTAGTAGAGAACTTGAACTGTAGAAGAGCTGAATGAGTCCTTCAGAATCGTTTTGAGAGTTACTCCAGAAGTTGGACGTAGATTGCATCAATTAAAATCGAAAAAAGGAAATAACGTCTAATGTTTATCTCTAAATCCGTTTATTTATGGAGAAGGCATAATATAAAAGTTAAAGCCAACTATGATTACCATTAAAAAAAATTAAAGTTTGTATTATAACTCAAAAATGGTAAAATATAGAAGGAAATTAGTATGTTCATCATGTTGAGCACTAAAATGTTTAAAACTTTTATTCGAGTCATTTTGTTGTATGTCTAATAATAACGATTCTACAACAGTTAAATGAAAAATCACTAAATCTGTTTTTCGCTCATATCTAGTAAACCGGATTTTTTCAAAAAACAAAAGCATATCTTGAAAAAGCTCTTAAATCGTCAATTCTTTCCTCATTTAACCGAATCTGTATGTATTATGGTTTCCGAGATGCCATTGCGTAAAAGGAAAAAAACACCCTACTGGCCTACATAAAAGTTGTGGAGGATTAAATTCTGCACCGAATAAGACCAACCACAAATTTCATGGAAGAACAGTATAGTCCAAGAGCCAGGCGACAATGTTTGTCAATCATTTCCTCTCGGGCGATTTAACGGAAATTTTGTCGATGTTAACCAACGTGTACAAAGAGCCAACTCTGAAGAAATCGACCGTGTATGAGTGGGTACGGCGGTTTAAAGCTGGTACCGAAGATGTGAACGACGATGCTGGACGCGCCTAGCACTTCGAGATAATGTTGAACGAGTGCGTCATTTGCTCGATTCTGACCGCCGTTTAGAGATGTCACTGACACATTGTCTACCAATCGCGAGACCGTGCGCTTGATTGTGAAGGAGAAATTGCAGTTGCGGAAACTGTGCGCGAACCTTGTTCGAAAATTCTGCCGGCTGAACAGAAGCAGCGCCGTGTTGATGTTTGCCAGGATTGGCTGGTTGCAATTGACTCCAAAAACATTCTGAAGCAGGTCATCGCGTGCGACGAGTCATGGGCATTCCAATACGGCCCATAAACAAAGCGACAGAGCATGCAATGGGTCGGGGAAGGTGAGCCAAGGCCCAAGAAAGGTCGGATGTCGAAATCAAAAATTTGGCCACCTGCTACATAAACAAAATCAATTCTTACTTATCGCATTTATTTGACACCGAATGATCGATAAACACGTGCATCTGAAATCGTTTTGATCACATCCTCTCTTTACGTCTATTTAATAGTTTCAAGCACTAACCCCTTCAGTTGCATATTGTTTGTTTTTTCGACCATAAAGGCATAAAGGAATTTTTGCCTCAGCGGACCACAGTGAATGCAGACCGGTATCTTCAAGTCCTCGGACGTCTGCGAGAACGAATTCGAAGAGTTCGGCCGGACCCCTGGGCGGACAACTCTAAGCTGTTTCATTAGGATAACGTGATTTCTTCGCCAAAAATCAAGTCAACGTAATCGATCATCATCCGTATTTGCCTCGTGCGACTTTTTTCTGTTCCTCGACTGAAGGGGGTAAACTTGATGTTGCTGATGATTAACTTGTGTTTTGTAAATAACATTTTTCTGGGTAAGTAAATGTCATACCTCATATCTAAAAAGCAAGGCCATTGAAGAATGATATGACCTTCTTTTAGTAAGGTACGTTAAACTTTTGCTGAAACAGTGGAATTTTAAAAGGAGCATAACATTTATCACACCGTTTGAATTAAGCGTTTGGAATGCACTAATGGAATGCAATTACAAAATCCAGAATGGCAAAGCAGAAGACGAGGGCGTGAGTTATTTTAGTTGCATAAAATTAGGCGTCCTTCAGAAGATATTTTGCCTTTTAAAAGTAGACATAGGGAAAAACAATTCACACAAATCCCGCAGTATACATGCGTTATAAATTTTTTTGCATCAAAAAGAAAGCAATGTTTCTGAAGTTGTGTTTATTCCTGATATTTCGAATTTGCTGGTCGTATTGTACAGCTTAAGCACATGTAGGGAAAGGTCCACGTGTCTCCGACACTCGCATCAAGGTTTCAGTTAAGCCCATATAAGATGTCAATATGTGCACGAGCTGTATAATAAAATAATTAATCTTAAATCAATTCAGTTTTCTGGTACTAAACAGCTTTATTAAATTCAGTAGTTATCAAATAAGAAAGCCAATTCTACGTTAAACCTGAACCCTTAAAAATAAATGGCACGAAACTAAGTGGACAAGTTTAAAAAGTGCATTAAGTAATGTTTTATGTAATTTTTTATTTTAAAAAAGTATTTCAGCAAAATAACTGCGGCATCCGGTAGGTATTCCGCAAATATCAGTTTATTTTTAAGTTGTCAATAGAAGTCTAACTCGTAAAAAGAGAGTACTTATCACATTCGAGATGATGCTCATTAAAATATTTTTACGGAACCGCAACAGCAACGAGATAATAGAACAGTGCCATCTCTTTATTTCAAACCTAAAACATCGCAATAAAAAATGCAAATGGCCCACTCACACTCACATTAGCTAATAAATTTTTCATATTGAATAGGATTTTGAGGATATACGGTTCATCAAGTCTAAATATCCCACCGCTGGAAGCTATGAATCTTCAGACTTATTTTTTTCATTTAAAACCTACCGCGTATTGATTTTTTTCGACCTTAAATTTAAATTAATGTTTAATAATTAAAAAGCTAGTAAGCTCGCGTTCGTTTCCTAAATCTAGATTTACAGGCTTTTACTTAACCGAAATATAAATGTTTGGCGATTGTATATAATGAATACTCTATATATTTTAATTTTTGAGTCGTCCAACTCTCGATTTCATTACACCGCTCGATGTACTACAATCATGTTTGAAATATGAGGACCCTTCAGATGCAATGAAAGAAATCACGTTCTCTGTAATTGGATCGTGCCATAGTTCATAAAGTCGGCGTGTCGTTCACCACCGAAAGGGAATTCATCAGTACAAAGAACTACTTCAACTTCGTATCCAACAATTGAAATAGGGGTACGTGAAGTTAAGAATTGCAGAAAGTTCACGTACGACATGCGGTGCGTCACAACAGAAATGTCTTTATTTGCCATAAGAACCCTTCCCGCCCGTCGTAATATAGGTATTAAAAATTTTCGCATGTATTTTCCTATTCGTTGGTACAATTTGGAAATGACGTGTACAATATTCGGAAGGCTCTAATTGGACGCTTTTGTAATTTAGTTAAAATGTTCAAAATGACACCTGGCTCGTATAACGCAAACACGTTCATCGAAGCGGTATTATTTATCGCATTCGTGCTCAATGCCTTACTTGACGGTTAATGTTAATATGATATGTTAAAGGTGCGTCTTGATTAAATTAAATGTATGCTAACATGTACCTACGTACTCCCTATCATCGTTTGAGCTCCAATACCTACGAGAAATTTCCAATGCAAGAAATTTACCTTAGATTCTGTCTTCATAAACGCACAAAAACCGATTCCCACATGAGAATACTTAAAAGTGCAATTTGTCAGGGTAAAAGTCACAGTCCATCGTCTGTAATTTTCATTCCTGCTCTATGGAAAGCGTTACTGACCTAAGATAGATACACATGCAAATATCATCACGCAATGAGATAGTTTAACGAGATGTTAACTGTCAATATTCAAGTGCTGCGGTGGTAATTTTTAACAGGTGAATACGAGTACGTTGGGAGATATGGAGCAATAATAAACACTACAATGTAATACACGCTGGGAGATATGGAGCAATAATAAACACTACGGGTAATACAATCAAATTATAGGAGTGGGCGGGATTGCAACTTGGTATTAGAAACCATTTGCCGAACACATATGATGATGAACAAATACTAAACAAACCCTCTAATTCTCATGCTTGCCCCGTTTATTTGTACAATCATTCATTTTTTTTCGACTTCTCAGTCAAACCTACCAATTTGTAGGTGCGTAAATTACATCTTTAGAGAAATTTATATTTTACCATTTTGGATTGCGACAGTCCGTCAGTTGGGAAATACATTTTACTCAGCATAAATAAACTGCATTTGCAGTCTTTTTTACTGCGATGGGAATTATAGATAAAAATTCAATTATGTTACTAAATATTTTGAATAATAAAATCTTTCTTTCCATACTAAACTACTAACTAATTACGTGATTTATATACAATTAATTAACAATAACAGTCTTGAAATTATAACTGAAATACACAAGTTCTAACAGTGCGAACTATTTTATTACTTCGGCGTTGAAATTGGAAATGTCCTGAAACGCAATTCAATTGTATTTTCGAGTGCTTCCGAACGATGGGAGTATTCTAGAATGTTCTAGGGCCAAACCGTCATATTTCCCGGAAAGATTACGGCACATTCACCTTCGTGTTTTATCGCCGATGACTAATCTTACATGGCGCCTCGGAGTCTATCGGGACTTTTGGAATATTTGCAACACCACAAATATTTGGAACTGTTGAATAAGATTTTCGTATCTTGGCCAGTTTAGAAAGCTTTCCAGAAAAGATAAAAAGGTAAAACTTTCGTTCCCAACAAGGTATACCGTTAGATAAAGAAAAGAAGGCATACCTGCGTTTCTCCGATCTTGACCCCAATCTGTCCAATTTAAACATTGGAATGCAGATAACAAGTGTACTTTTCACTACCCTTAATTTCTTGCGCCAAAAGAACCACCAAACAGGAGGAAGGGTCGAGGAGAAAATGAAGAAGTCTGACTGCACACTACCAATATTGGGCTCTACGAGAGAGAGAGAGAGTATACCGAGTACGACTTATCGTGTGGACAATTACTGAAGTCGATTGAAGATGATCAATGATGTTTTGACTTATGTTACTGGAAAAATGGTACTCTTGTGGAAAATCTTTGAACGACTGTGGCCAGCCTTCCCAAATACATTGAAAAACCTTGGACAGGGTGGGGTCTGTGCAGAGACTTGCTATAACTAGACCGCGCGTAACGTAGATTTTACTATAAACGCCCGTTGTCAAGATAGGATAGGCAACCAACTGTTCATCGCGGGGCAGACGTACGTTCTGCAGCTTGCTTTAGCACATGTTTATTCTAAATTTTAGTCGCAAAAAAAGATAACATATAACTGTTAACTGTTTTAATCGAATTTATTGGTATTTTATTTGATCTAAATTGGTATATAACTGCCTTACTCTAGTCCTAATTCGATTTATATGTGTATTTTGGTGGTGAACACGCATGGGAAAATATACTCTTAAAACTAAAGATGTAAGTAGTAAGATATGATTATTTAGCGGATTTTGATTCAATATATGCCTATCCAAAGACCTAAATGGGCTGTAACTGTTATTTATTTTTCTTAGACTGCTGATAACCATTTTGTTTACAACGCGGTGTGGTGTGGATTGAATGGAAAACCTGAACACATTTTCAGAAATTTGGCAAATTTTGAATGCCTTGCTTGATACGTGCAACAATCCACGATTTTTTCTAGCTTTGCATGACTCTCTGATGGAACATTTAACAGACTTAGCTATTTTTCTTGTAACAAAACCTGAAATATACTTAGTACCAGTAAGAACTTAGTTACGTCTATACCTAATAGGCAAATAGGTACTGCCGTTATCTTGCTAGTAAAGGATGTCGAATAGTTCTACGTTATTTTAAGTGAATGGGAAAGTCGAAAACGCTCGGTATTGCATTATTGTTTAACACCTTCGTCGGTACCTTTCTAAAATCGGCTTCATTCCCCGCAAATGCACTATGGTGGGAGTAAATTTTTCTCTTCAAATGGCTCTGATCCATTGGCCCTTTAAACTTTTATCCGTTGGAAATCTGCATATTGTTTAAAATTTTATCTAGAGAGTACATGTTGATACGCACGAATTAACCTAAGTTTATTGGTTTATTCTCAACAGAAATTTATCTGTTTACTAATTCGAGATAATCACGAGAATGATTAATGAACGGAACATCTAAAATAAGAGCTTATTTCATTTTATTGCACACCATCTCGGCGATTTTTGCCCCGCCGTGCATTGTGTGTTGCATACTGTGTCGACAACACCTTAAAGCCGTCTTACACTATGCAATTTGTTGCGCAAGAAATTGCACAATTTCTTGTGCTATAAAATGTAGCAAATATTTGTGAGCTGACTGCTTTATACTATGCAATTTCTTGTGCAAGATATAGCCGAGGATTCTGCGCATTTATACTATAATTTATACCAGCTGACAATCATACAACCCCAACCTATAATTACCACAAGTTTTCAATAATTTATTTTGTTTGTTATTGTATACAATGAATGTGGAAAGACGAATATCTGTTGTCAGTGGATTGATCGGTATATGTGTAATTCGTAAAATTCTAAAAAGACGCGCTGCCAGAAAGAACAAAAAGAGAAAATTGTGGCAGGAAGAATGGTTAAAAAAAAGAGATGTGGGTAAAGGAGTTTTATCGCTTTTGCAAAACGAGTTACTTCATGAAGATCCAGAGGCATATAGGAATTTCTTACGGATGGATAACGATACATTTATGGAGCTTTTAACCCTTATAGATGATATCATTAAAAAACAGGATACTCAGTTACGACAAAGTATCCCAAGTGACAAAAGGTTGGTACACTGAAATATTTCTCTACAGTCTACATATTACCTAATTTACCTTTCATTAGTACTAAACTGCTAACTTATTTCCAGATTAGCAGTAACACTAAGGTATTTGGCCAGTGGAAATACGTTTAGAGACTTAATGTATGCAACAAGAATACATGAAAGTACCATAAGTATTATTGTAATGGAAGTGTGTAAAGCTATCATACAAAACCTAATGAAAACATATATACAGGTGTAAAATTGATTCATACGTTGGCTGTTTATTATCTTTATATTTTAGTTGCCTCGAACTACTCTGGAATGGGAAAACGTGGCCAAAGGGTTTGAAAAACTTTGGAATTTTCCCTTTTGTCTTGGCGCCTTAGACGGAAAGCATGTCAATTTTCAAGCTCCTAAAAGCAGTGGATCCTACTACTTTAATTATAAAGGATCCCACAGCATAGTGTTACTAGCATTGGTAGATTCGGAATATAAGTTTTTATATGTAGATGTTGGAGTCAATGGAAGAATAAGTGATGGTGGAGTATACAGAGAAAGTAGTCTAAAAAAAGGCATTGATAGAAACCTATTAAACTTTCCAGAAGACCGTCATTTACCAGACACTGCCTTAAGTGTGCCATATGTTATTGTGGCAGATGATGCTTTTCCGCTATCAAAAAGAATAATCAAACCATATCCTTTAAGGGGATTGTCTGTGGAAAAACGAATTTTTAATTATAGACTGTCCAGGGCAAGACGAACAGTAGAGAATGCCTTCGGCATCTTAACAAACAGATTTAGAATTTTGCAAAACACAATAAATTTAAGCCCTGAAAAAGCAGAAATACTTACGCTAACGTGCTGCATATTACATAATTTCTTGGCTGTAAGAAACAAGAAGTATATTCGACCAGAAAATGAAATTAATGAAACATGTAGTTTAGAAACCATATCTCAGCAAGGTGGTTTTAGAGCAAGTAATGAGGCTCTGCTTACAAGAAACAAATTTTGTGATTATTTTAATACTGTCGGAAGCGTTGAGTGGCAAAATAAGTCAATTGGATTAGTTTAGGTTCTATTGTTCACATGTGCTCTACAGTGATGATTATGTAATAACGTCAAAATAAAACTGTATCGGTGTAATAAGGATAATTGTAATATAGGTACATAACATAAAATATCTTGTAAAATATTAACTCAATAATGCCTCGTGCAAAACAGTATGAATATTATATTGCACTGTCAATCTTTTGTTTTCATTTCTTATTTTTTTTAGTTGTGAAGCTACAAACTCCCCAAATATATCTTCACTGCTTTTGAGACCTGGCTTAAGCGCATCAGTAATTCCCTCAAGGCTTGAAGACACAGCTTCTAACACTTTTAGGTCTGGGTCTTCTGCCTTTTTACTTTTTCCTTTTGCACCTGTTGCAGATGAAGACCTGTTATCAACTGAAAGACTTCTTTTTTTTAATCCACCAAGTCCAAGTTCCAAATCATTCTGATGACAAGATGAGCCACTTCCCGCTGATGATGGTCTGGTGCTAGGTCTGGTGTCAACTGAAATGCCTTTTCTTTTTAACCCACTGCATCCTGACCTCTGATGATCTGGTATTAAATCTGAGGAAATTTCTGGTGATAAAGGTACCAATACTCCTTGGTCATCTACTTCATACTGTTCCACAATCTAAACATATAATGTTCAACTTTTGATGTGAAAGAATGTAGCTACTTACAGTTTCATTAATTGATGAATCCAGTAAATCTTCCTCCTGTGTTTGTGATGTTTCATTGCCCTCCTCGGGCAATAAAAAGTTTGAATTAGATTTCCTGACTACAAGGTGGTCGTCCAGGAAATCCATTTTTTCATAATACCACAGCGACGGATGGTAAACCTAGTTAAATGGTTACGTTACTATTATTATACACTATAAAGTGATACAAACTACCTCATTTTCGGCCATTCCACTGTGTATACTCGCTAAATGTTTCCTTCTCTCATTTGCGTACGTTGTCCTTAATCCATGAAATTTTTTTTGGACATCAGCTTCTGAGGTAACTGGTCTTATCGGTTTAATGTTATTAAGTATGGTTAGCAGAGCAGCATTTCGGACATGCTTGTTGTGGTAGTTTTTGTCCTTTACCACATACAAACACGGATGCATTTTGTATAAGTCAATGGGCTCATTCAGGGACGGTCAGCGGCCAAGTAGCTTACTAAGCAATTACCCTGAATGCGTCCGCTGACTTAGAATTCTGTGTCAGCGGCTGACAAAATAGGTTAGCACTTAAGTTTTCAGCTGTTTGTACTCAGCGCCGTCAGCGTTCTCGTCATAACCTCACAAAAGAACTGCAAAGTGCAAACTCATATGCGAACTGCATTAAAAATAACCTAAACCTTTCACGCCAAATAGTTATTACTTGTAGACCAGTGTGCAGGACAAGATGAACAAGGTAGTTATTGTGGAAAATTACGTCGTCGGTAAAAATAATACCATACGGTTGCGGCCGGTACCCACACCTTCAACAAGTAATTATTTAAATTACCAAAACGATACTACAGTCGATGAAAGTGAAGTTGATGCGATGTATAATGAAGGTGCAAACTATACACGTTATTCCTGTAATGCATTACTTACGACTGTTTTAGAGATCGAATTAGAAGGTGGTGACACAAACAATTTGGATGCTGTGCAAGATGCAGAAGCTAGTAAAGAAGGTAGGTGAATACCAATTAATACATGTACTAATAACATATTTTATAAGGTGAAAAATTTAGATGGAGTCGCCAAAGCATTCTGTTATTCATAGATGAATACGAAAAGTTAATCGAAAAATTTAGAAATCCGAAGTATAAAAAAAAAGATCTGTGGAATGAGATCGCAGGGAAAATGAAGAACAAAGGATATACAGTGTCATCTGACGCACTTGATAAAAAAATGCGTAATATGCGTAGTACCTACATAAAAATTTTAGATAATAATAAGACTAAGGTCGCTACAGGTAGAGGTAGGATAGCATGGGAATATTTCGATCGCTTCGAGGAAGTATTTGCCCGTGATAAAAGTGTGAAACCTGTCAATGTGGTGGCCTCTTCACAGCCGCCAAAGACACCAATTGTTATTACTGAAAATGGATCATCACCACAATCGACACCAACGCATGCCTCATCTGTACAAGCATGTACGCCACAACTTTCATCGAAGTGGAAACGATTAGACGTTTTTCGTAAAAAACAATTAGAAATAGAAGCCAAGAAGGTAGAAGAGATTAAAAACATTAGAATTCAAATGGAGACCTTTAATGAAATTCAGAAGAAAAAATTAGATCTGTTCGAAAAATATTTAAATTCACCTCCAAATTCACAAACATAACTTTTCTCATGTTTTGTAAAATGCTTATGCTTACTTTGTATAGCGACATATTTATGAACGAATAATGTGTTTTATTATAAGTACATATACCTATTACAATAGTGAAGCTATATAATCTCTTTTTATTTCTGCATTTCTTCCAACATCTTCCTCATAAAATTCTGCATGCTGTATACCTATGTCATCACCATTGTGACCATTGTCATTCTGGTTATCTGCATCATTATCGATGATCAGAATAAAGTTATGCAGAATACAAGCTGCCAATATAACTTGAGGTAGTTTATCTGCTAGAGACATATCAAGATATTTTAGTCTTCTCCATTTTCCTGCAAAAAGAATCAGGTTTGTTCTCTTTTGAGCATATTCATTACCTTTCAATAGACCAAAGCACCTTTCGATCATCGACCGTATGCTACTCATCACTTCGTTAAACCGAATTTGTACTTCTGTAAGGTGGCCATTATCCCTGTATGGTTTTAAGAGATTATCAAGCAGCGGATAAGCTGCATCTCCGAGTAAGTGTTGCTGTGGTGTTAATAAAGCAGGATTGTTTACAAGTCTATTATAGATTGGGCTATTTCTAAAAATTCGCGCATCATGCAGTCGGCCTGGCATACCAATATATACATCTGTAAATATTAATTTATCGTTGCAAATTCCTTGTAAAACCACCGAGTGTACATCTTTTCTATTAAAGAAATCTACGGGGTTATGTGTTGGTTGTTTTATTTGTATGTGGGTTCCATCTATAGCACCCACGACACCTGGTATGCCTGGTAAATATATTATTTAGTTACCTATAGGTATTGGGGATAGAGTGGGACTCTGGAGTGTGATATAATAGCGACTTTCATCATACTCCTAGGAGTATACTCAAAGGTAGCGATAGTAGGGGCCGCCCCAAGATTTACACATGCTTTCCCTTTTTGGGTTAAAGTAATTATTTCCTCTCCCCAACTCTCAGTACTACCTTTATACGTGGTCCTAGTGGCAAACGTGTGAAATTTTGGGGCAACTCCTATTACAGGTACTATATGAGACCCCAGAGCCCTACTCTAACTACACATATTTACCATATTTTGTTTCTATTCTTGATGCTATTTCGTTACATGTTCTCGCATTTGGCCACTCAATAAATTGGTGCGTTAAATGACCCACCGCAGAAATAAAATTCATAAAAATATAGTGGCCTGATCCACTCGACAGATTAAATCTGTCCCCGACAGCCAAGAAGCTTTCTTGCTTTGCCAGAAGCCAAATGGAAAAAAGAACTTGCTTTTCAATCGGAACCGAATGTTTATCGGGTAAATGATTACTAACAAGACCTATTAGCTGCTCCACTGCCATCCGGGACATTCGAAAGTGATTCTTGAACTCACTAACTGTGTACTGGGGTACTGTAACTTCAACGTAATTTTCATTACGCACAGGCTGCGCATGATGATTGGCCTCATCATCAACCGCATTATCATCTAGATTCTAGAATATACACTACGCCGTTTAAGTTTACATCGTCGTTGAATAAGAAATCCACAATATTTGGTTCGATCATGTTAAAAAATTTATATTTTATAACATAACCTCAAATGCAAGTGGCACTCAGCTTAAGTGTGTCATTCAGGGAACATGGGTGGCTAACCTTAGCAACTTGTTAGCCATCTAAGCATCAGCCGTCAGCTGCTGACCGTCCCTGAACGCGCCCAATAAGACAAGAAATCTGTTCATGTGTCCACGACATTTTAACGCAAAACTGGCAACACAAATAACTAAATGAAGGAATTAACAAGACAAGACAGATTTTGTCAAACAAAACACCTCGAAAAACACTAAACAGCTGATCTGAAAATACATGTTCAACGAGCGGCGCACGCGCATTTTAAAATTGCATTGAAACTGGCATAAAAAATAGCACCGGTTCTATTTTTGATGCAATAATTTGTTGCAATGTAATTTTGCATGCAATTTCCTGTATGATACTATGCAATTTAAATTGTGCAATATATCTTGTGCAAGAAATTGCTCAGTGTAAGACGGCTTTTAGATACGTTAAGCTCAGTCTAGTTATAGCAAGTCTCTGGGTCTGTGGCTGTAGCTTAAAGAATTTTTCTGCCATATTTTCAAAAATCAGTAGCTCCAAAGGTTGTGGGGTACAGCTCGCTTATTCCTCGAAGCAGTATGAGAATTTCAGTGTAAGCCCGCCTACTAAATGCACAGTAAATAGTGGCGGATACTGGTGGGGATTTCCTCATTACGTTAAAAGTAAACCTTTATCGGATTATTAAAATAACATCTATAATTATGACAAATCTGAATGCCAATATAATCGGAAATAGTCTTATTAATAGTTTATTTACTATCCGGGAGGTAACACCGATTTCAACCAAATTTCACAGGGGTCGGTCCCACGATACTAAAAAACCATACCAAACCCACCGCAATTGTTTATAACAAATAATAGCTAATAACAAATTGTATGCAATGTTCCGTTACAAAAAAGAAGGTGACGCTGTGTGTATATAAATCAATAATCTGATTATTCATGTACGCAGGTGCAACTCTACCCAGCGCCCACCACGTTACGGTAGACGCCATTTCGCTTTGATGTGCTGAAAAAAACAGACGCTTTACCTTCGCTTCGTTTATTATTTGTATTCTGCTTTTTTCAAAGCAATCATGGCGTGTCAGAGCTGCTAAATACACTTCTTTCTTTTTCAGATTTTTGTAACCGCGAACGGGACCTTATTTCTTTTTTGCAGGATCATCTGGTTCTTCCCGGACCCGTCGCCTGCCCCACGTGCAAGAAGGATGGCTACCTTGCACGAGAAGACACCCGACTTCGTTCTAGATGCCAGCGTCAGGTGAAAGTACCGAAAACTAGGTAGACTAAAAAGTGCTCGTTCCCTGTTACAGCAAAGAAGGGGACCTTTCGAGGGATCTCATCTGGTCGTGCCAACCGTGTGTCGATTCGTGCTTCATGGTTCACCATCCGAAGAAGAGGTTTGTCATGGAAGAGCTGCAAGTTTCGTCCAGGACCTTCGTCGACGGGAGCAGTTTCTGCCGAGAGGTATGTATGGATTATTTAACACGTCGTTCTGTTCTTTTAGGTGGAGAAGGAGTAACCGTTGAGATCGACGAGAGGAAGTACAACCGTGGGAGACGAATCGAGGGCCAGTGGATCTTCGGAGGGTACGAGCGAGGCTCGGGTAACGTTTTCATCGTTCCAGTGCTGGATCGAACCACGGATACCTTGCTTAAGCTTATACGACCTGGTACGTAGCAGACATATTGCAAACGACTATTTTCTAAACGTTTTATTAGTACAATTAGCTATATAAAAACTGTAAATATGAATATGGTTGTCTCTAGTCTAGTCTCCGCCTGAGTGGATGGTCCAGATTCCATCAACTACTTTCTGAAAATCATCCTGTCAATTGAACGTCTTACTCTGCCTCGTCAACATAATCTCTTCGCTGAATCCAACTCATAGAAATTGCTCGATGGGCTATTGCACTGCGAGTCGAATATGGTATCGCGTTTGACAACAATATCCTCAATTGTTGGCACTTTGTCACACATATTAGGTTCCGCCACATTCGTTTTCAGCTATTTTTCGATGCCTTTGTCCTCCAATGCTAATTGCACGCGGAAATACAATTAGGTACTGAATTCACGGCCATCGAAACACAAATTTTTCATCGTCTGGCTCTGGCATTTGACTGCAGAAGTCGCTAATGTCAGGCTG
Source organism: Photinus pyralis (assembly GCF_008802855.1). NCBI lineage: Eukaryota > Metazoa > Arthropoda > Insecta > Coleoptera > Lampyridae > Photinus > Photinus pyralis. Next base: position 34,725,103 of record NW_022170249.1, read on the forward strand.
TCATCTGTCATGATACTATTTTTTGTAGGAATATCATGGCACCTGTACTTCAAATGTGTCAACCAGTGACGTTTATAGAAGCGCGGGAATGCGCGTGAGCATATCTATTACCGGAAATACGTGAAATTTGACGCAAAATGGCGGCCGATCTCAACAATCAATCAAAAATTAGACACTCTATTGTGGCCACTGTCTCTATAAAGTCACTGTATTGAAAAACATAGATATATAAATATATATATCTATGTTGAAAAATGAACGCATACGCCACCTATTGCGCAATAGCCAAAGTTTTTTTCCTGCTACCACGACATTTCCAATCTTTTTTATTTATTTTTTTTTAAAATGGGCCATTAGCGAAAACAAATTCTATCATTTTCTTCAAAAACAGCCCATTTCCTACTTTCTGAAAATCTTTTTCAAAAAATACGCTACCCCCCGGATACGAAACCGGTACCGAGCTGGTCGTTTTCTCAAAAGAGGCGCGCTTAAAAAACTTGAAGTCAGATATCGATCCCGTATTTTTCCGATAAGCGCAGGCGGAGTTGTTAATTAATTAATTAAGTTTTGAACACGTTCCGTATTAGGTACGCGAGCGTCTCGAAATTTCCTGGTTTCCTCTCCGTATTATGCAAGTATTTAGGTTAAACAGATCAAGAAATTGTAGTAACTATTATGCTATCAAATTTTACAACGCCTTAGCTCCTGATGTTAGATCTTTATGTCCAAAGGTATTGAGGAAAAAATTAAAGATACTATTGTTAGAGTTGACAATTTTTAACATAAGCGAATTTTTAATTATCGGTTTGAGATCGCTCAATTTTTGTAGGTTCGTGCATTTATATGTAGTTGTGACCATTTTTGTGTGTGTAAAACTATACTGTTATAACACCAATAAATTATTAATCTATCATTGATATATTATTTTGCTTTTACATTAAGTTACCCATATTCATTGGAATTAGCTTTTAGCAACTTTTCCTACCGCTCCGTTAACTGCAAGGTGAGCTTTTTATTTTCCGTTTTACTAAACAAAAGGGAAGGAGGATTGTTCGCTTTCCCGCAATTCCTTTTCCGCCGATTTGTGTTTTGTTGTTTTCATTCCCGTTAGGGAGTTTACCGTAATTTTGTTTTAGTTTTGAGGGAGTGCCCGCCGCCATTTTCTGAACCCGCCCGATTCCTGGCTGCCGTCTCTCCTGTTGCCTTTACCCGAGGCCACCGAGGCCGACTCGCCAGACCGTTGCTACCGCCGACATCGACCAGCCGCGAGATTTTTCGCTTGATGGCGCTCGAGTTCGTCCAGCCGTTTCTTGCGCCGTTCCGCCGTTTTCTGCCCCTGCCGTGTTAATTAATTAATATAATTTGTTTATTTATTCGTATTTATTTTAAAATTAAAAATTATTATTCCGCTAATATTCTTTAATTTTAAAGCTCACCGCTTGTGCACGAACTACCCCAGTTCGTTGCAATCAGAGTTGGACTGGGTCAAGCATAGAGTGACCCGGTGACCCAGTTAGTTTACTGACCCGGTGACCCAGTTTGACCCGGTGACCCAGCTTTGACCCAGCTTGACCCGGTGACCCAGCTTGACCCGGTGACCCAGCTTGACCCAGACCCTTGACCCGTGTGACCCAGCTTGACCCAGTGACCCGTCCTGCCCCGGTAGCCCAGTAATTAAATTATTGTTAGGTATCATCCAAAACAATTTCAAGTAACTTTTAATTTAAAAAAAACTTCCTCAATAATCTTCGGCAACAAGCACGTAGCCCAATTTCATTCAAGAGAACTAATACCTAAAAAAATCAAATGCATTTGTTTATAGTTTGTAGTCAAGTAGTCAATGAAAGTATTTAGAGAAAAGATTTATTTGGATTAAGCTAACTAGTAGAAAAAAATTAAATGTGAATGAACACCTGTAAGCAAACTGGTAAGCCCTGAAGCAAAGAAATAACATCATTCTAATACAATTCGGGACATGGAAAGTTTTTTACGGCAGTATTAAAGCAAACATCACAGAAATGGCAGTTGTCAAGCAATCGAGTATTATTTTCAACAAACCAGCATTTCATTTATTGCATAATCTGTACACTTGAACCGAGGGCACTGACTTAACTGCGTTATTCAATCAAACTAGGTGACTGGGTCGAATTGGGTCCCCGGGTGAAATTGCGTCGCTGGGTCAAACTGGGTCACTGGGTCCTGGGTCACTGGGTCAAACTGGGTCACTGGGTCAAGTTGGGTCAAGTTGGGTCACTGGGTCAAACTGGGTCAACTGGGTCACTGGGTCTAACTGAAAAGAGTATGACGTGACCCAGCGACCCAGTGACCCAGTCCAACTCTGGTTGCAATACATAGATATGTTATGAGTTTATGACTCATGATCAAAACAATGTTGCATTTTTACAGTTAGTATATAACAATCTTTCTTTTCTCTTTCCCTCTTTTTGCATCTTAAAATCAAACCAAGCAAGATTCCAGTGGACTAGTAAAACAAATATGTCAATCAATCAATATGTGCAATCACTCATTTTAAGGAATTAAATTTTAAAAGTCCTGGAACCGTTTATATCCACGAACTTAAGTATGCCAAAGATAAAAAAAATGCGGATAAGGGATAACAAAATACCTACAATAAGTGGACGTCTGAAATTCGTAAATGTTAATCTCTAGAGAACTCCGTTTTCCATATTCCTTATGAAGTGTATTTCAAAATAAACTGTGCAATGTGTAATTTATTCACGTGGAACATAATCAAATATTAATTAAAACTACTTCGATATGTATCAACATATTGTGCTCTCTCCAATATGCTGCCTGGAATCTACTTTTTGTTTCGTTGAGAGTAGTCAAGAATTTATTCTTACCTGTCTAGTTGAAATGAATTATTAATGACAGTAAAGTATTTTATTGTAACCGTAAAGTAGAAACTATAAAATCTAGTAATCTCGTGCTTCAAGTTAACACTTTTATTCCTCGGGTCGAAATGCAATTAATTTTCACATTTAATCATATACCGAGCTTGTAACTTTAGATGTTATAACTTCCTGTTCATCAAGTATACGATGTTAAATCCAGACTTGCTGAAAAAGAACAAAGAAATAACAACATTACAGTAAAAGAAAGCAATTGCGTTTGGCTTTGTACTGTTCTTATTCTTTTAATTATGTGCGCATTGTTCTTGTAATAAACACAAGCCATTATCGTAACTCGAAACGTTTATCGTAGCTAGTAAAAATTTAGGGGAGGAAGTTTCACAAATAAAATCGAATACTTGTGGTAAATTTTCTAAAGATTACAAATGAACGGTGCGCGCGAGTAGAAAAAATTGCTTTGGATGCTTTGATCCTTTCCGTGGCGATAAAAACGGGAACTATTGTTTCGTTCTTACGCTTTGAAAAGGTGTATTATCGCACTCCATTTGCGAACAACGCTGGAAATAACAATTCCCTTCCTTCGAAGTTTTCAATTAGAAAAGCCTCTGCCACTACAATATAGCAATACGAGTCAACACAAAAATCACACAAATCATCAATTTGAAGAAGGTATATTGCGTTGATCCATCGTTATTTACAATTTAATCAAAACACTTTTTGGTTGTATCGTGTTAGTTTTCACAATTTCCACTAACAAAAAAAATGTACACACATGTAAAGTAACAAGATTTCTATTTGTTAAGTGTAACTAATCCGGTGAAGTTCAAAATGTATTTGTATATACATAAATAACGAACGGACGATGTATTCCATATATTTTCCGTTGCACGTCATTACCTCAACAAATTGACGTACCCACCGTAAACTCAGTTTTGTTTGTTAGGCAACGCATTAAGCATGTAGTTTATTTTAGTCGCACTTCACTTTTCATTTTCACACTTATTGTACAGGCAAGTAAACCACCGAGCGGTATAGAAGCGGGGGAGTATGACGACAAAGGAAATCGAAGGAGGAGCATATATTTATCATTTATTTGCATTTAATATACTCCATGAGAACTCAATGACAACTTCGCAGGAACAAACTGCCTGGAACAACTCAACTAGACACGGATGATCCGCTGATTTGTCCTACGTTGTCTAAAAGGATGTTTGTAGGAGAGCTGGTTATATAAGTCTGGCCGAAACTGCTTCAACTTTAAATGAGCTTGGTAAGATACCTGAAGATGTAGTGAAGAGACTGAAAGAGGGTGGATAATTTGTAGAAACATTGCAATCCAAACAAGCAAACTTTCACAAAAGCTTTCGTTACAAGTATAACAGAACTATTATTGACCGGATCCAAAAAACTAGCTGTGGGAAAAGAAATATTGGTGGACCGTAAAGTAGCGCAAGCCGCCTACCAAGGGCTACATGCACTAAAATAATTTTGTTTCTGCAATAAGCCTGACAAGGAAACCCTGCACTGTTGCAGAAATCGAAGAGCATCTTGAAGACGGTGCAACTAGTGCCAAACGACACGATTTATTTGTCAAAATGGCAACAAAATGATTTGGAGGCTCAGGGAGCATCGTATCACAAAAATTGCCTAACAAATTTTTACAACAAAGTTAGATCATGTGAAAGGAAGAATAAAGAAGCAGAATCGGTTTTCAAATTGTCGGAATTAAGAAAGATTACCGACAAGGAAACCGTGAACTGTTGCAGAGATCTTAGAGCATCTTGGAGACGCTCCAACTAGTCTCAAACGACACGATTTATTAGTCAAATCGCAATAAATGATTTGGAAAGATTACTGACAAGGAAACCCTGCCAGCGTCTTTTGAAAGTATTAATATGGGTATAACGGTACTCTTTGGTATAACAGCAGCATTGTAAGATTTTTTTCTGAAGAGTCATTGCTACATTTAAATCTGCCTTGCTTATATATTAAATATTCAATTGCACTATTCCGTAGCTTTCTCGTGCATTACGAGTGTAGTAAGACATCACTTGTAATCCATAATATCTACCCCTCATTCTTCTAAGGAACTAATTTCGATTCCCCTCAAGATTACAAAACCATAGGCGTGCCCCGGCCATGTGTCGTAATTGATTTGTGATTAATGGCATTGATGCATGGAAAATGTAATTTTAAAGTTGACAACTAAAATGTTGTTATTGAGAGTGTGCAGCATAATCTAATTGCGCAATTCAACGCCAATATGTTCAATACATTCTATCAACGTATAATGTTGCTGTAAACAATCAAATATGTAGAAACTGCGTTCGATTATATGTCGATAAAAATTATGTTTGGCTTTAAGCGGCACGAAGTATTTTAAAATTGCCTAACTGAAGTATTACATCGGTAATTGAATTGTCATTTACAGTCAGGGCGTTATCTTGGATTTCGGAATGATCGCTGTAATCTGTGGGATATGATAACAAATGCTTTTTAGGAACATCTGCCATGAATTATAAAGCGTTAACGTCCTTTCCATAACATGTTTTAATTTTTTTTTCCAATTTTAAAATCGCGTTTGGCATCGTTTGCGCTTACAAAGGCGATTACTTAAAAATGTTTATGCTTGTTGAGTCGTACGTGATTTTATAATTCATGCATATATGTAGATACAGAAGCAGAGCACAGTTGTTTAGCATTATGTAATGGTACATTAAACTTTAAATGCTGCGCTAGAGATTTACCAACCCCGAAATGCCGTAATTTCAATAAGAAAAAGGGTTTGCTCAATATTAAAAAGTACATGTCAGTTCAATCTAATTATGAAGTTCAAATCCACTACAAAGAAGTAAAGACGCTTTACGTGATCAGACGGTATGAATAAAACATTTCCGTTACCAAAGCCTTATATCGTGAAATTGCTACAAGAATACATCTATACACAATGAAGTTTTTCGAAAGGGAATTATGTATAAGATATTTGAATCCTGTACTGCGCTAAAAGTTTATTGTCAAATAAGAAACAGATATGTTCAGTGTCCATGAAGGAACGCGAAATTGTGAAGCAAAAATGTTTTCAACTACTTATCGATATTTGAACCACTTGTAACTTTATTGCGTGAAGCACACAAAAGAACTTTTTCCATCAGTATTATTTTGTGTTTGGTTTAGAAGAATTTAAATTACAATTATAAAACATTGATGAAAAGTTCATAAGGTTTCACATTTTATTCGTTAATGAATTAATTTCACTTTATACTACTCGTCAAATGTTGAATTATACATATTAAAATTGTGCAACTAGTATAGGGGTTCTTATATGGTAGGTTATCGTTTTCTTTTCTTGGATCGTCCCCAGAACACAATTGATATGCACATCTGTATGTTTTTATTTACCAGGTGTGCACGCAATAGTTCGAGTAGAATGACAATGATGAGGAAACTATACGAAAAGCTAGACAAATTGGAGTTTTGCCACCTTATATCAAAAGTGGTTAACAAAAAATGCACAAAAAATAGGAATGCGTTTAGCTATTGTTCAATAACAATTTTCTGTTATTGCACATCTAAAGACCATAGGAATCTAGCTGGAGGTCACGTTAACATTTTCTTTGTAAACATCCTGTACGATGTGTTGTAAAATTCCGCCGTTAGATGTCACCTATTGTCACCCCCCGTCCTTTGAAATTAAATCCCTTCTTATTTCCCCACTTCTTTTGTGCTGCTTCTTGTTCCTAATTCAAAAGGGCACTTTTCCCAGACTCTAGCTAAGACTATCCTCGGATTTCTCAGTTAGTAGTAATTTTAGTTTTATTTGCGTTTAGCCTTCTGTTCTTTAGTTTCATTATTATTTACCAGATTTGTAAGTTTTGTGTTAGCCATAACGTCAATTTGTGTAGGGTCTGGCCTACCGACCTCTGTTACGAACACTGCAGTGAGGCGACAGTGTAACTAAGCACCAATATGCAGCCTTGAAGTTACCCGGTATCTAGAAGCGTTTATAGGTGGGCGCTTCGTTACGAAGAGTCATGCCGAAATAATTTGTGTTGGTTCTAGGATTTGAAGATAGAAGGTAAAGGTATTTGATTTAATTTCTAGAGATGTATGTGTTCCAGTCGGCGCTACCGCAAACAAAAAGCCGCAATTGCCATTTGCAACCGTTCCTGTCAAGATATTTCAATTATCTTTGTTGCGTCAGGTACCTCTTGTCATTTAGAAGACTAGCGCGAATTAACATTTTAGAATTTCAGCTCCGTTAAGTCATTATTATCAGGTTAATACCGCCTTCCACCATGAGTTGGAAAATTCGCTAAAAAATATCTTAAAATTTCGCATACGTCTAAACAAAGGTTTCGTTTCCATAAACCTAATTTTCGTAATTGTGGACAAATTTAACACGAAACTTGATATGAATACTAAGAATGGTTTCTTTTGGACAGCGTGTTATGATGTAGCCATATACAGTCAATAACTCTATAACCTGTTAAGTGATTATTCGTGACGAAACAACGAAATAGCATGTATCACATTTAAATGTAATTTTCAAACGTGTACATGTTACCGTTATAAATATCTTATCCGTCGTTGCTGGCAAACCCATTTCGTGTACCACTTTTAATCACTCAACTGACAGCATACGAAATGAATAATGATTAGAACCTACTTACTCTAATTAAAATTTTAGAATATTTCAAGAAAAAATCCACCCATATTCTATTATAATAGCAATTGCGAAATCAACAATATATAACATTAACGGGTTATTCAAAAGACGTTTTTCTCCATTTCCGAAAGTTAATACCGCGGTAGTTATTATTATTAGAAGACTAGCGCGAATTAACATTTTAGAATTTCAGCTCCGTTAAGTCATTATTATCAGGTTAATACCGCCTTCCACCATGAGTTGGAAAATTCGCTAAAAAATATCTTAAAATTTCGCATACGTCTAAACAAAGGTTTCGTTTCCATAAACCTAATTTTCGTAATTGTGGACAAATTTAACACGAAACTTGATATGAATACTAAGAATGGTTTCTTTTGGACAGCGTGTTATGATGTAGCCATATACAGTCAATAACTCTATAACCTGTTAAGTGATTATTCGTGACGAAACAACGAAATAGCATGTATCACATTTAAATGTAATTTTCAAACGTGTACATGTTACCGTTATAAATATCTTATCCGTCGTTGCTGGCAAACCCATTTCGTGTACCACTTTTAATCACTCAACTGACAGCATACGAAATGAATAATGATTAGAACCTACTTACTCTAATTAAAATTTTAGAATATTTCAAGAAAAAATCCACCCATATTCTATTATAATAGCAATTGCGAAATCAACAATATATAACATTAACGGGTTATTCAAAAGACGTTTTTCTCCATTTCCGAAAGTTAATACCGCGGTAGTTATTATTAGTAGATACTTTGTTATAGTTAACAAGAGCAAATAATATACAATGTGATTCGGTGCAAATTCTCATGAATTAGTTGCGGGTGACATTTATCAACACTACCTGCGCTTTGTTGACTAACATAAACTCTGTGTTTAACAATTATTTACCCACTGTACCGCCATTTTCAGATTTTATAATGAAAAAACTTTGAGAAAAATATCGCTAAAGCCTATAATACGGCTCCCGCGATTTTTGGACTCTTAGATTTTCATTTTTGACCAAGAGTACGACGTAATTGGCCGATAAGTGTGAGAAAGGGGCCAAATCAGAGATTGGTCAAAAATGAGATAGATTGGGTCATATTCCAAATACAGATATGTATACAGGGTGTCCCTAAAAGGTCTGTACAACGCGCTACCTTGGTATCAAAATAGGACGATTTAACCCAACTTACCTCTATCCAAAAGTACATCGGTAAGGCGCTATCTACCGCCAAAGATTTAAAAAAAAAATCGTTATCTTTATTTTATCGGAAAATGGTTTTGCCGATTAAAATGAAATTCGGGATGTGAATGTCTAATGTAAAAAGGGTCTTTGTGATATCATCGTTTTGATTGTAGTTGCTATGTAGGTGGTAAAATACTGACCATCCACATCTGAAGAGGTCTAAAACTTTTTAACTACTATTTTGACGGTTCTGAATTTTTAGACATTGTTTACTTGCAAGCATTTTTTGTCTCTTGATGAATATCGCTATCTGTGATGGTTTACGAAAAAAAAAAAATTTAGGCATGATGAATGGCATGCACCATACATGCGATTGTTCCTCAAAAACCATAAGTGCAAGCAAGAAGTAGGCTATGACGATTTGGAAACCTGTGAGTATACTCCTAACGCATTGGCGACCATTTCCACGACAGTATCCAAACACTAATAGCATATCAGTTAACTCTGCGTTACTGTATTGAAAGGCCATATTACAATTTTAACAATGAAATTTTAAATCTTCAAGCAAAACGTAAATTGTTCAAGTTTAAGAAACAACAAACAAACGTTACGCCACTCTAAGGTTTCACAGCCATCTTCTGATTTTTTGAGGAACAATCGCATGTATGGTGCATGTGCATGCCATTCATCATGCCTAAATTTTTTTTTTTTTCGTAAACCATCACAGATAGCGATATTCATCAAGAGACAAAAAATGCTTGCAAGTAAACTGTCTATCAGTGTCTAAAAATTCAGAACCGTCAAAATAGTAGTTAAAAAGTTTTAGACCTCTTCAGATGTGGATGGTCAGTATTTTACCACCTACATAGCAACTACAATCAAAACGATGATATCACAAAGACCCTTTTTACATTAGACATTCACATCCCGAATTTCATTTTAATCGGCAAAACCATTTTCCGATAAATAAAAAATAACGATTTTTTTTTTAAATCTTTGGCGGTAGATAGCGCCTTACCGAAGCACTTTTGGATAGAGGTAAGTTGGGTTAAATCGTCCTATTTTGATACCAAGAACCCCTGGTAGCGCGTTGTACAGACCTTTTAGGGACACCCTGTATAAAATGGTCAAATAGTCCCACAAATTCAGTGGCACGTTTTCACATGGAACCGAATTTGCCCGCTAAAATTCAATTTAAATATCCCCGAAGCCACCACGAAAGAATTCAAGATTTCGTTTCGTTTAGTTTTCTTGGAACACGTGTTTTTTTCTCCTATGCCCTACATTCAAATGGGCCATAATTTACAATAAAAGTGTCAAACATAATGCTATACGAGGGAAGGTAATGATCCATATCGACCGACGACTCTGGGCGCGTCGATATTATTAATTTTCATCTAGGATTTGCTTAAAGGGGAAATTTAGGGAGACGTATGTGGGCTTTGGTCGAAGACAGTGGCAAGCTTTACGTTTCGAATAACGAGTTACTGTAAGTGTATTCAGGTGTTGTATTTTTTTTCTTTTTATCTTTACGTTTATTGCATCCATCTAGTAATTATATGATCGTGTTAGATTATTTGCCAAATTAGCGACATTCCAGTACAGCATGGACATTGTCATGTATAACGCATTACAAATACAAATTGCTCTTTTATAATTATGTATAATCATACTTTGAATTAAATGCAAGATTCCATTGTCTTCTACGTAAATATGTTGTTTTTCAATTTACAGTATCCCTTTGTTCCTAGTGCTGGTTTTACCTGCCAACCCGCTATATGGATTCCTGGCAGATTTACATGTTTTTTTTTTATTTAGATACAGTATATTCTTAGGGATGATATTCAATACGAGTGAGCAGAATTGAACGATGTAATAAATATTATAGCGATTCTTGGCTAGTGCTGTATTTGGAAACATCGACACTACATTGTTATTAATTGAATTTCTTGCAGTACTTTCCTTTCTTTTGCATGAATATGATTTTGTTTATTTACAGGGTGCTTCATTTGGGGGCGAGTGATATGTTAGGTCGTTGATTGTTACATATTACACTTGGCATTAAGAATTAATTACTTTGTTGTACTAATGTTTTGCCACGAAATTTTTTGTTGTTTTGTTGGAATGTGATAATAAACGTTATGCTCCTTTAATGTATTTGAACCGGGTAATTATTATTTGGTATTAATATTTGGCAGGGTGACTTATTTCTAATATATATTGTACAATCATCAATACCGATATTTAATCTCGATTTTACGTAGCAGAGAGTGGCAAAAGTGATTGTCTTACAAAAGAGCTATCTTGCCGGTATGGAACATATGATTCGGCATTATACTAATTTACTCGACAACCATCATAATATGTATTCATGTCATTACAGACAACTAATTTTGCTATAAAGTTCAATATTAATTTGTTGTCTGATTTTTTTTCTTGGTCAGTCCTTTTTTTCCCAGCCTATTGTTATATTTGTACTCGGTGAACTATCATTTTCTAAATTTATTCTTGCAATGCGAATTATTTGGATTAATCTTCGTTTTTAAAGCATGTATTTGTTTTATTTGTATTCCTTACTTGATCCTCACTCCGACAGGCAACACATATCTCGTAGCAACTTTTAAAAACACTACGTAGTTAGTGGTGCTAGTATGTTGTTATTCAGATAGGTAGCTTTGTCTAGACGATCATGTGCGAGTGACGTATGTTCAGTTAGTTTGGAAAGGAAAGTTTTAAATCTTGAGTTGCTGGCCTGGGTACGTCAGAGTTTATTCACTCCATCGCTCATTTATCTATACCTGATTAATTTGTTTGCAAGCATGAATTATAATTTTCTATTTATATAACGAAATTTTTTTGTATACATAAGATTTATTCTTTTTGTGAAAATAAAAAGCACCAAACGTTAGTGAACTGTCTTTATTTTGAACAGTCTTGTGGCGAATGACTCGTGGCTACTGGAGTTCACGAGTTTTCCAGTAGTGTAAAGATTTGTATACTAATTTTGTTAAAAATTGTAACTCTGTGGCGCTCGAATAAGCCTGTAGGGCAATACATAAATAAATGATCTGGACAAAATGAAATTCCGGGTCATTCGCGTATTTAAATACTGAACGTTTATTGGTTGAAAGTTACGAGGCAGCCTACTCTCTTTACTAACCTTGGTCACTAATAGGTTTTTGGAAGTACCACAATTTCCCGTCATTTTCTTGGCTTTTCTACCGCTCCATCAATTCTCAAGGTAAACTTTTGTTTAATACCAAAGGAGGGAGGGGGGGGGGGGGCGATTTTCTTTCCCTACGTTTTCCCGAGATTGTCTGCCATAGAAACCGCTCTGTAACTGTGCCTAATTGCTTTTCTTCCGCTAGGAAATTTGCCCGTTGGCCTTTAACTTTGTTTTAGGTTTACCGAAGTGACCGTCGCCATCTGCTGAACCCGCAGAATTCCTGCAGTTACCGTTTCTCCGGTTGAGTGTACCTCCGGGGCTACCGAAAACGACCCGTTCCTTCCGTAGATACCGCCGACCTCGAGATTTCCGTCTGGTGGCGCTCGAGTCCGTCCATTTCGCCGTCTTCTACCGCCGACAACCCCGACTACCGCTGGATGTAGGAATTACATTATAATTTGTACATCTATTTTTTTCATACAATTAAATTTCAAGTATTTCACTAATTGCCTTTAATTTTCTCAAGCACCCCGAATTTGCGCGAGCTGCCCACGTTCGTCGCACTATTGCGCTTGACAATTATATTTTGGGACCAGCTGTAAAACTAATTTTACGTTTACCTTCCTCGATTAAATTAGTTCGAAATTATTTGCAGAACAATTTTGTTTTGTTACCTATAAAATGAAATAATTTATAAGAGGATTACAGACACGGGCCTAATCCAACTGCGCGTAAGTTTTCAATTAATTCAAGCTGTTAGTAAAATCTAATTACCATTATCAATTGTGTTAAAAGCTGTAGCTTGTTTTATACCTAAGGGCCTATAAAGTGGCGTTTAAAAGTACACCACTGATGAAAGGGAGAGAGTTGAAAACGTGCTTCAACATCACTTTGTTTAATAACAGCGTAACGTCGTCGTCGAGTATAACCATCGCATTAGATGCAATGAGTAGGAACATAAAATAAATGCGATACCCATCATCAAATAGTTACGTTCGGTACGTAACACTTACGTCTTAATCGCATTACCTAAAACGCACCTCAATCGTGATGGATCACCGGAATAAAGTCTTCTTGTATATTTCTCCCATATTTTATACTTTGACAAACATTGCTAAAGAAGATGTCAGCAAATACGTGCCAGATTTTTATAAAACTGATCCGTAATCCACCATACAGGGGTGGACAAGCAAAGGATTACGATTCGTGATTTATGTTCTTTATCTTTTCTGACACAAAAAAAAAGTTTGCAGCGACCAACTAAAAACGTTATTTCCTTATCAATGCTTTATTACGTTTTATTTTAACACGTTTTTTAAATAGTTCGATATTTTCCTTTTTAAAACGTTCGCACAAAAAGGGGTGCAAAAAGCCTTATACGCTGCTAGTACACAATCCTTGCACGTAGAAAGAATGCTTCGCCGTCCAGGTTTGTTACATGACAGGATTACTTAACCTCGACTCTGCGTTACTGAAAACCTAAATGTGGTTTATTGAATTTTCGAGATTCGATTTTACCTTTAAAATATTTTTCTTGGCGCGCTGTAAGGAAGCCCGACACGAGAGAGGTTTATACGGGAAACATTGCGGTAGGTAAATATAGAGAAACATACATTTCAACGTTGATTTACGGTGTAAAACTACCATCTACATCCTGAAAATGTAATTTTACAAACGATAAAAGGAAAAGGAAAAGCGGCGAACTCAAAGTTAAACTTTTAATACAAAACTAACAAACGGCGACGAAAATTTCCCGTATTATCTTTTAAATGCCCTCTTCTCTTCCGTATTCTTTCAAATGGGATAAAAAGCTTTGGGTTTCCGGAACGCGATACAGGAACGCAAAGAGAATTTTACGCGAACCGTTATGGAAGGAATGATGAAAATTTGTTTCGTTTTAAAAGGATTTGTATATGTTACCAAGCCGTATAAGTTTTCATTTCCGTAATTTGAAAGCGTATTAATAAAGAATAGGATGCGGTGTCTAAATGACTTTCTGATCTAAGAGAAAAGCGTTCGGTCGCTAAATTTATTACGTTAGGCTGTGACACGGGTAGGAGAAGACATATCAAGCTAAGAAGGATACAATGACCGCGGAAGTAGAGATGTGGATGCCATGCATCGAGTAGCTTCCTGGTGAAAATGGATCAGATTACATTGCCCTTAGTGGAAAAGTGGTGGGGATGCGACGCGAGGGATATGGACTTGGATTCTTTCAGGAAGACAAATGAACTATTCTATCAACTTATGTACATTGTTATGGAACGGACTGAAATATAAATGAAGTGCTCCTTGTTTGCGAGTTTCCCGATAAAATACGTGATCACATTGCTTTCTCGGAAAATAAAATGTACGAAAGTACCTGAGGTACATACAATACACACTTGAAATGACAATATTTTCAGACAGTTTCAGTTCAAAAGGCGCCTATTTTACGATTCCTGCAAATTTTATTACTTACACTTAGTATTTCAAAACTTTAGATTAAGAGATGAACCTAACAGGCATCGACTATATTATTATATGACTGGTTCACTTCTATAAAAAACAGCGGTTTAACAAGTTCTCCTGGCAACATTTGGCCAAATAGGCGTTTTTTACTCATTTGGACCTGCCGAACACTAATATCCAGGGTGATTCCTATAGTACCTGCCACCGTTTGGGAGCGTGTAGGTGGTGCGTAGGGGAGTATTTTGATATAGGACACTTGGGGTCGGAAATCTAAAATAAGGGTGCCAGAGCCAAATTTACCTTCTGGAATTTCGCGCCTGTAGGTAGGCAACCCAACCGGCCGGCGGTGCACACGGAGCGATCTCAGGCGGCGATGTGTGGCTGACACTTGATCAGAATTTTGTTTAAACCCACGAAATCCCGTCTGCAACGACGGTATCAAGTGAATAAACACTATGGCACGTTTTACTAACACGGAATACGCGGACATGCACTTCATGTACGGATTGGCAAATGGTAACGCACGAGCTGCACGACGAGCGTACGCTGAGCGGTATCCAAACCGTCAGTTACCCTGCAGACAGGTCTTTCAAGAAGTTCACTTCCGACTGTGCGAGACAGGGCAATTGCAGGTAAGCTGACGGAGGCTTAACTTTACACACAGATTCGTGATGCACATCGATACTTGGGTCATTTAAGCACCCATTTCGAAAAGTTTGTTTGTTTACACCGACATCCTCCTATTTCGCAGCCCACTAGCGCCCGTGATCGCGATCGCCCGTTGGTAAATGCCTTAGAGGAGGATGTGTTGGAACGTTTCGAGGCAAACCCGCGTACTAGCACTAGACTTGTAGCAGATCAGGTGGGGTGTAGTCAACACACAGTGTGGAACATCGCCAACAACAACAACTTACACCCCTATAAGTTTAAGAAAGTGCAAGAGTTACGGCCGGGTGACCATTAAAGGAGGCTGGAATTCTGCAACTTAGTCGTCCAGGAGGAAGAAGCTTAGCCGAACTTTCTGAGGAGCGTGCTAGTTACTGACGAGAAAGGATTCTCAAGAGAGGGGACCTTCAATCCTCGTAACAGCCACTACTGGGCGGAGCACAATCCTCATGAAACGTTTACGCGAGGATACCAGGACAAGTTTTCTTTAAACGTTTGGGCTGGCATCCTGGGGGACAACCTACTGGGGCCTTACATCCTCCCTCCGCGTCTAAATGCCCATAATTACCTGATTTTCCTGCGCGAGGTGCTACTAGAACTTTTAATGGATGTTCCAGTGAACTTGTACTGGGACCACTGGTTCCAGCACGATGGGTGCCCTGCTCACTACGGGCGGCAGGTGAGGGAACACTTGGACCAAACCTATCCGGACAGATGGATCGGCCGTGGAGGTGCGGTGGAGGGGCCTGCCCGCTCGCCCGACATCACCCCATTAGATTTTTACTTGTGGGGTGTGATGGAAGCGCACGTCTACGAGACTCCCGTCGAATCCGAAGAGGACTTAATTGCGCGCGTCGTCATGGCCGGAGAGGCTGTTGGCCAGGACATAGGAGTCTTCACGCGAGTTCGAGGGGAGTGGTTGGCTAGATGTAGGAAGTGCATTGAGAACAACGGTGGCCACGTTGAACACTTGTAAACGTTATAGCTTTTGACTGTCGTTTTCCCTCCTTCCCTCCCATGTCGCTTCCTCGCGCTAACTCGCTCTGCATCGCTCCGCGCGAAACGTCGGTCGGTTGGGTTGCCTACACATACAGGCGTGAAATTCCAGAAGATAAATTTGGTTCTGGCGCCCTTATTTTGGATTTCCGACCCCAAGTGTCCTATATGAAAAGACTTCCCCTAGGCACCCCCTATACGCTCCCAAACGGTGGCAGGTACTATAGGAATCACCCTGTATATGTTGGCACCTCGAAATCTGAGCAGAAAGTTCAGAATTCAAGATGGCGGCCGAAAATGTTGATCTTCTCGCTCATGTGACCGATTTTTTTCGATCTAAAAACGGATTATGATCCGATGATAATAGTGAACAAATGTTTAAACAATGATTTGATAGTGAAAGTGCCTAAAAGTTTTAGAGAAACTCGTATAGTCCACAGGTAAAAACTGCTATCTCAGACACGGGCTCGACCGGAATATAAGAGTATGCTTTCACGAGATATCTAATGTTGATTATCTAGTTCATTATTTTCTCAGCCAATCAAATTTCGCAGTTTCCTTAAGATACCATGATATTAATGTAAACGAATATGGTCACATGCTTTCCATTTTCCTGTAGCTTCTTTCTACTTTTGCTACTCTTCGGGGTCGGCATGTGCAGAGCTCCATGTAATGAAATATATTGTAACGTAAATTTAATACGCGATTTATTTGTATAAAATGAATCATTAATGTTAACAGAAATTAAGACTATTAGCGAACGATAAACTAAATTTGTAACGGACCTTATAGATTGATTTATAACAATTCAATATTTATCAATTCTACAATGTTAAGATTGAGACTGAACAATTCAATTTGCTTACATAACAAACAATGAACCTTCTAGAAAAATCTAGAAAGCATATCGTCTGAGAAACTATGAGTCACTTATCGTCGGTAACTAATCCTATACCGAATTGATAGCGTCTCGATATATTTCCAATCATTTTCTCCAATTATTGTCGCAATGAGTTATTTTTCATTTTTGTATGAAATATGTTTCGTCTCGTACCTACATGTCGTATCTATAAGTTTCCCAAACAAACAAATGTACGATTTAACCATACCTCAATTTACTGGAAGATTACACAAAGAATCCAGGCTGTCGTAGAATTCTTTCTCTTCTGGACTTCCCATACAACGCAAAAAAAACGAAGTACGAACAGTCGATCAAAACGTATAATAAAGTTTAAGATACATTTTCTATAATCGGAAATAAGGTTCATCGTGCCTTTTTCCTCCTTACGTACACTGAAATGTATAAAAAATAAATAAACTGCGATAAGTCGAGCAATTTCGAAGTTAATATGAAACGTTATTTTTTTTGTTCTTTCATTTTTGTCGCATCAACATCGACGGAATTTAGAAATCAAGTTGTATTCTTGCTTTTTGATACTTGTATGTTTTTACAGAGGATTAATTTATGTTTTTGACATCGTTTGTCGTTGGCGAAACAATGTCGTAATCACTGACACCCAGAGACTTGCTATAACTAGACTGCGCTTAACGTATCTAAGGTGTTGTCGACACAGTATGCAACACACAATGCACCGCGGGGCAAAAATCGCTGAGATGATATGCAATATAATGAAATAAGCTGTTATTTTAGATGTTCCGTTCATTAATCATTCTCGTGATTAGCTCGAATTAGTGAACAGATAAATTTCTGTTGAAAATAAACCAATAAACTTAGGTTAACTTGCGCCTATCAACATGTACTCTATCGATAAATTTTTAAATAATATGCTGATTTTCAACGGATAAAAGTTTAAAGGGCCAATGGATCAGAGCCATTCGAAGAGAAAAATTTACTCCCACCATAGTACATTTGCGGGGAATGAAGCCGATTTTAGAAAGGTACCTACGAAGGTGTTAAACAATAATGCAATACCGAGCGTTTTCGACTTTCCCATTCACTTAAAATAACGTAGAACTATTATTCGACACCCTTTACCAGCAAGACAACGGCAATTTGCCTATTAGGTATAGACGTAAATAAGTACTTACTGGTACTGAGTATATTTCAGGTTTTGCTACAAAATAGCTAAGTCTGTTAAATGTTCCATATGATCAGATGCGATATTCGCATCAGAGAGTCATTCAAAGCTTTTAACTAGAAAAAATCGTGGAGGATTGTTGCACGTATCATGCGATGTATTAAAAATTTGCCAAATTGCTGAAAATGTGTTCAGGATTTTCATTCAATCCACACCACACCGCGTTGTAAACAAAATGGTTATCAGCAGTCTAAGAAAAATAAATAACAGTTACAGCCCATTTGGGTTTTTGGATAGGCATATATTGAATCAAAATCCGCTAAATAATCATATCTTACTACTTACATCTTTAGTTTTAAGAGTATATTTTCCCATACGTGTTCACCACCAAAATACACATATAAATCAAATTAGGACTAGAGTAAGGCAGTTATATACCAATTTAGTTCAAATAAAATACCAATAAATTCGATTAAAACAGTTAACAGCTATATGTTATCTTTTTTTGCTACTAAAATTTAGAATAAACATGGCTAAAGCAAGCTTCAGAACGTACGTCTGCCCCGCGATGAACAGTTGGTTGCCTATCCTATCTTGACAACAGGCGTTTATAGTAAAATCTACGTTACGCGCCGTCTAGTTATAACAAGTCTCTGCTGACACCCAATATAGTGGATTTTATTGAGAGTTTTAAATAAAGAAAATCAAAATTATCTAAGAGCCTTACGTTACGTCTAATTTGTTGTTCTCATACTTATACTTTTGTTAATTAAGTATTTAAATAATATCGATTTGTTTTAGTATTCGATGTGCCTTGTAGTTAGATTATCACATTGTTAATCTCAGTTTAGAAGCTTGTAGAGGGGGGAGTAATGGCCTTTCGGCTTTTCCTTTATGTCCCTAAATAAAGATCATTATTATTATTATTGCTGTGAGACTGTCACGGGATTAGAGTCAATTGAAAAAATCATGTGATGACATACCTCTACGGTTAGGCAACACACCTTACATCTGAATGAATGGCAGTATCGAAAAAAAATACGAAACGCTGTGTATACAACAATCGTGATGTTTTCGACTTCGAATGCCGTAGAAGAAAGTCTTTAGCAATGAGGCTTGGCAGAAAGCTAGAGTGGATCACGACTTCCGATGGTGAGGTAGCGCGAGGCGGGCCGGTTGGGTTTTACTCATGTTAAATTTTGTTTGTTCTGCTTGAAAAGTGTAATTATTACAGGTTCTTTCTCGTACTAACCGTCATTAATCTATGAAGTTCATGTCACCATTTCTTATAATTTACATTTTGCGTAAAATGCTGATATTTGCTTATTGGAGCATGACGTGTTCCAAGCTTTTGTTTCGAGTAACGTTACTGAATCATGTTTCTTTGTTATACTGTACAATTCAATTCAATTTGTTGGTCTCTCCTATCTTCGTTCCCATTCCGACACATGCATGGTAATCGGCAATTTGTCGTTCCATAATTCCTAGCCGCTTGTTTTGCATGTTGGTCTGCGCAATCATTTCCGACGATTTCGGTATTATATATTATTTTTGCGCGATTGAGCTCTATTTGATTGTTTACCATGTCTGTTTCTAAGACAGTACGTGACGTTTACTGGTTGCTAACGATAAACTCGACGGTAAGTATTTTGGTGTTCTAGAACGGTAAGTAATTTTAATCAAGATTAATCCATTACAATAATTAAGTAATAAATAGGTAGATACAACTTATTTGTACATTTCCCATTGCGATAATTTAAGAAGAAATGAGACGATTTTGAATTTTTCGGACGAAGGTTTTTTTGTTATATACAGTGTGTAATACGATGGGGTATACAAGAGGGAATTTTTTTTAATATTGATTTATGAAAAAAATTTATTCTTCATGATATTTTTTGCTTGCTTTGAAAGTACCAATAACGTTTCGATAATCTAAAATTTATTTATAGAAATCTGGAAAAATAATAAAATTAATTTTTTTTATTGAAAGTTATTCTACATTATAATCAAAATAGCGTAAATAACGCAAGCCAAGGAACATGTGGTTACAGATTTGGAGGTGTTCGGATTGGTGTGTACCGCGCGAGCCAACGGTTTCCAACCGCTTCCAACGGCGCTGTTGGCGTTCGCTCGGTGAGCGGTACATCGAAGGGAAATTTGATGTGGTTTGGGCAGGATTTGTCGCGATTTTAGTTTTTAGTCGTTTGTCTGCCTTTTTAAAATGTCCACCATCTTCATTTTGAAGTTCCTCTAGTAAGTGACTGCCACTATACAAACTCCTATTTTTAAATGGTGTTGTTACCTCGTCCTCGTCGCTTGACATTGTTTGACAGACTAGCAGCACCGGTTACCAAACTTTACCCAACACGGTCCCACCAAGTCCAACTCAAATCTTAAATTTTGGTGTGGACGAGGGCATTCCAATCGTTTCCAACGATAAACGTCAACGTCACATGTGCTTGGATTCGTTGGAATCCGGTCTGTACGCGGCTTATTGCTATCAAACCACAAACAATCGAAACGTTATTGGTACTTTCAAAGCAAGCAAAAAATTTCATGAAGAATAAATTTTTGTCATAAATCAATATTTAAAAAAAATTCCCTCTTGTATACCCCATCGCTTTACACACTGTATATTCAAGTAACAAACCATTTGGTTCGGTAATAACAAGGAAGGATCGCTGAATAGGTATGTGTCTTCGTTAGAGGAACTTTTACAATGATTAAGCCGTCACGTTCCTCAGTGTCTTCAACTCTCACATTGTACAGCTCCTCCCGTCTTAATGCACCAGCTATACCTAATATCATTCCCACCTAGAGGAAAACAAAACAATATTTATCTGTTAAAGTTAAAAGTAAATTCACCTTAAAGACAAGAAATTTTTCTTTGGCGCTTCAAGTAAAAACTTTGTAAACTGTTCTTTGGTAAAAACACTGGCTTTTTTGGAAGATATCCCACATTTTTCTTCTTTAAAATACAATTAACCTTAAGAAATTCGATATATTAATAGAGTCGTGAAGAAAAATTGTCGACTTTAACATCGAGTATTCATCCCTCTGACTTCCTGGAGCTTTCATCAGTACCTCATCCCTTTCTACAAAGTACGCCTTCAAAGATTTCTTTTCTTGGTGCACTAGTATTTGAAATTTTGGTGTGTGTTTTCGTAGCGGCCTCTCGATTTGGGTGGAATGAGAGTCGAGTTTCCTAAATTCCAAGCGTCTTCGACTCCTTCATTAAATACATTCATTTTCACTTGAATTCAATGTCACAATTGTAAAATTTTACATAAAACTGTGATGGCGGCAATTTATCAATTGCTATAGCAACGTAAACGATATGGAAACTTACACAGATATCTATGTTTATCTCTTTATAAATCTGTATTATGTATTTAAATGCTGTTATAAAAAAACTAAATTCAATCGCGCAAAAAACGTCATAAGCATCACGAACGTTAAGGACTACCGATATCAGACAATAATTGGAGTCGTCGCTTCGCTCCTCCTCCAAATGATTGTTTACAATCGGTAACATGTCCTTACCGTTCTTAATACTTAATATACTATTTTGTAAGTATTTTTTATCGTGTCCATATAATAAATAGATGTTCATTAGAAGGTTTGTATCCGAAACTATTGCAAAGACCGTTGATCAAATCCGTGCCGAAAATAGATAACCCTGTGACTTTGACAGATCTACGCCCCATAAGTATTCTACCGGTGTACAGATAAAGTCGTATGTAGAGAATAACATAGTACTTTGACACCGTCAGGTTTCAGAAAAAGCTTATTGGTTTAGACGAAGTAGCTTTAAAATTTTTTCAAGAGTATGTTAGGTACCGTTGTCAAAATTAACGCATAATTAGAAATAAAATCAAGGATCAATCCAAGGACCTCTATTATATGCGATTTATATGCTTGCCATCTGTTACACAATTTTGTTCATACCATTACTATGCGGACGACACTCGATTATATCTCTCATTTCCACTGTCTATAAAGCTGTTGAAGCATGTCATCTCAAATGATAGTTTTCGGTACGCGTGCAATGTAAGGGCTATGAATATTGATAATACCACAAACCACAACAGACTGCAATTCACAGAAGTTGCAAAGAATTTAGGTGAATTTCTTGATTCTGAATTACACTTTAAGCCACAGGTGGACATTTATGTCATTTATGGTAGTCGTCAGTATTTAAACAGGAAGGTTAAAACTATTTTAGCAACACTCTAATTTTGTCTCACTTCAATTACTGCAGCATCCTTTACCATCCATTTCTTGATGTTATCTATTTTATTTTTTTTATTTAGCCTTTATTTTTGAAGAATAATTCAAGAATCAAGAACAAAATACAAGAGTTTAAAATTCCTGCATAAGGTAATATTTGGTGTACGATAATAGCAGCACGTGTCACACAAGCTACCGAGATTAAAGTGGTTAAATATGGATAGCCGTAGACTACTTCGATCCGCGTGGCTTTATCATTCTGTGATAATGAAGAAAATACCACCTTATCTTTACAATAAGTTAAGATTTAGAACAGGTGTCAATTCTCATAATATAAGATTGAAGGGTACATTACCACAGCCTATTCATAAAAGAGCATTCTTTAAAAGATGTTTCTCACACCAAATACACATGTAATAATATACCACCATTTTACAAGAAATTATCTTTAAATCTTTTTAAAAAGAAATATAGTAAATTTTTAATTAACCATCCAAGATATCACTATTAACATCGTGTTTATGTCTTTGGTTTCACCCGTATGTCAATAATTTGCTAAATACATATAATTAATATGAAATGGGAGATTGCCAGCCTACAAACAAGGTGTTACAGAAAGTTGAATGGAAGAGCAGCGCCCCCTATTACGGGAAGCTGAACTTCGCCTTCGCTTTACTTCTTTCTTTTCAAAATAAAGAAGTGATAGTCGTATTATTTAGGTGGGAGTATATGTATTATCAAAATGATATTGCTCTGTATGTGTCTACTAATCGTTTATTCTTTGGGGTGGAGTACCTCATACACTTCCGACTCTTCGCTGTGTATGTCGCTTCCTTGCTCATGATCCTTCGCCTTCACTATTTGCTATTATTGGAACCACGTTGTACTGCTGGTTTTCTAGAGCCAGAAACTTGAAAACACCGGGTTCAGGGACGCAGTCGTCACTCAACACCATTTCCTCCTTTAACTCCCTTTGCTCTGGGAGTTTGCTTACGCGTTCGTATAGATATAGAGGGTCGTGTGAGCGCCCCATTTTTGACTGCCGACCGTTTGGGCGATGCCTGGACGTCCTCCCGTGAATGTGTGAATTGTTTTGTGACTTGTAAATCAACTAGAATTATATATATATATATATATATATATATATATATATATATATATTTGTTATTGGTGAATTATAAGGTTTAGTTAAGTCAAGATGCTATTAGAAAGCTGTGCCAGAGAACGCGAAACCTTGGTACTGGTATGCTGCCAATTCCATTGGATTTTGGAGACCTCGATTATCCCAGAAGCGTGCAGAATTTACGAATTTGCGTCTGGACAAACTGAAGCATTTCTCATGAAGGATACTAGATCAGAGCATCCCGACTCACAAAATAATATTTCTATTTTCGCGAGCAGACAGTAAATTGTGGAATCAATATATGAAGCAAACGGATGGAAATTTCCGACAAGTTTAAGTTATACTGGCCAGTAGCAATGGTTTCGTTTTATACGCCCTTTTACCTAATAAAACGTGACAAACCTGTGATAAGATTATTTTCACTTATCAAGGAAATGTGGCCGCAGTTTGACCCTGCAACAATTTCACTGGATTTCGAAAAGGCAGTAATTGGATCGGCTACTGATGCTTTTCCAACAGCAAACTGGTATTTCATCTAGTAAAGAATTTTAAAAAACAACTGCGTGACAATGGCTTAATAATACAATATAATATAACAACCTTGAATTTGCGTTAGGCGCATGCACCATAACTGCCTTGGCTTTCGTTCCGGTTGAGCATCTCAAAAACCGAAAGAGAATAGATCAGCCCCAATATCATTCAACGATCTAGAAAAGAGAATATCACTAGAAACCATCAAGAACCCTAACAGGCTATGGGCACAATTAATAAGTCATATAGGAGACCAAGAAGAAACAATAGACTTCGCAATAAGAATATGGATAAGAAAGAGACACAACCCTTATAAAGTTAAAATATTCCACTCTCCAGTTAGAATACCAATAGAAATTGAGCAGGTTACAATAAGATCATCCCATCTCTGTGACAAGACAAGGATGATAGAAAACCTAAAGGCAGGGCTCTTCATAATGAGAGAAACATGGGAATGGAGATGTTATGCTTTCCTTCTAGTTGAGCATCCAGACTTATGTTCTGATTCTGAAAGAGAAGATTTTGCCAAGTGGAACGAAATGAAATGGTATTCAACCTCCCCACCTAACATAGATATGCAGTTTGATCAAATGTCTCTTGGAGCCTCCTCATCATCATCTATGAGGTCCATAGACATCAACAGAGATTGCAAAGCGCTAGCAAACGAACTGGACTCTGCGATAGCTGTCATAAAAAAAGAATTGAAGAAGATGGGCATACCAACCGCACCAGGTTCTGGCAGTCAATTTCCAATATTGGCAATGCAAATTAAGCAGTTAAGAATTCCCCACGCATCTACCGAATGAATTGCAACTGATTCTAAATTGAATCGAAGACAATTACGTCAGCAGACCAAATAGAAACGGCACCAAGAGCGTACAAATAACTTTTCAGAGGCTGCATATCGTAGCTTACAGTCCCAATTAGACATGGATCATCCATCCATCTTGAAATTGATAGATGGTTTACGAACAATTAAAAAAGGAGATGAATTTTAGGAGGTGACGCTTTCCCCGCAGAAAAGGAGGAAGTACCGAGCATGTGAGAAAGAATCCGAAATCTTGTTCCAGAGTTTGAACGCAGAACAGCCGTGGAATATTTAAGACTCTGCAATTGATTAAGGGCAATGGTAATAAAGAGTAAAAAGTGAAATAATGTTAAGGGAAAACGAATAGTCAATTATTATATTAGGTACCTAACAAATTTGTCATCAAGTTATTTGTAAGTAGGTATGTAGTTTCATATAAAAATTTTTGTCTTTATTTTTAAATAAAAAAATAGTGAAATAAACTTCTTTTTTTCTACTTTTACTTATTTTATACCTCAGTGCCCAAACGCCTGGCGCCCAAAAGTCCTGGAGGATAAACGGCGGCGGCGGTCAAAGGGCGCAGGCTCGAATTTAAAGGGGGGCGCGCACCCCTCCTAGATACTACTGGACAGTAGTAGTTAAGCAGATGGTCACCTAGTGGCTATTTGAAGAGAGTTCCAATTCTCGATCATTTAATAACTGACCTAAAAAATTGTTTTATTGAAAACAACATTATCAAATTTAAATACCTAATGCTCTTCAGCTAATGTTAATAAAATGAGTACGGATAACCCGTACTTAGCACAACTTCTGGGTGAAATGCATATATACACACGGGTCCCAGATAGAGGTGTTTATCATGGAGATTTCGGAAACCAAAGAAGATATAAAGATGGTCAGATGAGATAAAAAATTTGCCAATTTCGTTTTTATTTTTTTAAGTAGATTATATGAATAAAACGATGTATGACACACACACAAAAAAAAGTTGGAAACTGTTGGTTTCAGCAGGACTCGCGCACAACGTCTTAATCGTGCAAGAATACCTATTGGATAAATTTCGTGGAACGTGGAAAAAAATTGCAAATAAAAAAGAAAACTCGAGTTTGTCATTTAGACATTTTTTGGTTTCTTCTTTTCTTAGTTTATTAAGAATTATTTATTTGTTCAATATATTATATATTACGCCAAAAATGTTCAATTTTGTACGTATAATAATTATTTTTGTATATATTCACTTTAAAAATTGTATGCCCCCTCCCCCCAACCAAATCCTAAATCCGCCACTGGAAGGGCGCAATAAATATTATTTGCGTACAGTTTTATAATATTCTTCTTCAAGGACATCCCCTGTCACAAAATGTAATGTGCATATGCAATAAGATTGTTCTGCGTAAGTTTTGGATACACAACGAACGTACTCGTACAAACACTCGTGATAAAACAATGTGTGAAGCATAATTTAAAAAAACATACAATTTTAATTGAATCCCTGTTGAATACTTTTCCAAAACATACAATAAGTAATTGGCACATCAACAAACTATTAACTACGATTATCTCGAAATGAACTTCTTTATAATGCGTCGTTTTGCCTTTGTACGGCAGTGTTTCTAAAACGTCTTCTTGTGGCGGCCTGACGAATTACTATCTCCATTATATAACGCATTTTAGTTAAATAACCCCATAGGGTTATTGTCGCTCCATTATAAGTAATGTCACGCATCTGACAATTCAGCAATTTCAGAACATGCCAATATAAGATACTGTAATGTATATCGTAAGATAATATTGTTCTATTCAAACGATATTGTAACCATTGTGACAGAGATCCTCTTGAATCGGATTCGGATAACATTTTGACATTATATAAGCGCTTTAACCGAGATTTCGTTATGTGAAAGATTAAAAACAATACAATGTTCGATTATCCATGCAGGCTCCCTCGGCATATCCATTAATAGGAAATGTCTTGTAGGCGTAGATGATGATGGATGCGTGCAAGTCTAGCAGGTGCCCCTAATGTACAACACCCTTGGGTTGCGAGAATGCGTGCTGCCGAAAGAGTAATAAAGAACACGACTGGCTCGGAACGTGTTGACCCTTTTATCCGAAGTGAAGTATTTAAATCGATAACTCGGCTACTCGGCTATCTTACCCCGTTAAAAGCGCTCTACTGACCGCCGAATGTAATTTACATTGAATTCGAGTTTAATGAAAGTTTTAGTAAGCTTTGTTTGGCCGAAACGTAGTCGCGAATCCACTCTAATAACATCTAATGGCACGCAAAATACTGGCGCAGCTCTTTCCCTACGCCGCGCAATTCGGTATAATTAAAAACTCGTAATTTCAACAGCTATGCGCTTCTAAAAACGTAGAATCAAATGAAACCGAGTTGATTATCTAAACGTTCCTCCGCAAAAAGGGTTTAATTTAAATAAAATATCTTATTATCTAATATTGTGTGTTTTATAATAGCGCGATTACAGATCGGCCTGTTTCCGTGATTTTAATGACGTTCTTAACAATTTCCCATTCGCAAAAAGTAATAATGTTTGCAAAATGAAAAGTCTACGTAAGCACACTTGTATTTATTTGTTTTATAGCCTCATGACCCCCGCGGGAAATTACTTCTACTGGTGGCTCCCCATTAGCGCTTAAACGGATCTTGAATTAAACTACCGCTTCCGAAGTCTACAGCTAATTAAATGATTTACTTCAATTAAGGTTTTACTTAAAATGCTATTTTAATACTCGCCAGTATTTCTGTGGCGGACAACATTTAAATCACTAATTAAATTAGACTTCTCCTTAACAAGCAAAAGTAATGCGGAAGCGCCAGTCACTAATTAATAGGAAAATCGGTAGAAATCTCGTGCTTACTGCGAACTGAAATGTTACCAAACTTTTTCCTGCTGATTCAGGATTTTACGGATCTTTTGTAATAGAGAGCGCGATGTTATACGCCCGGTTGAGTGCGCATTTTTATTATGTGAAAATATAC
Source organism: Photinus pyralis (assembly GCF_008802855.1). Taxonomy (NCBI): domain Eukaryota; kingdom Metazoa; phylum Arthropoda; class Insecta; order Coleoptera; family Lampyridae; genus Photinus; species Photinus pyralis. The sequence continues at coordinate 34,752,842 of NW_022170249.1, forward strand.
CTGTATTTCTCTCCATTTGCGTTAAGGTAATCAATTACCTACACCGAAAATGTGACACATTACAACCGCACTATTACTTCTCACAATCGACCGTTACGAATAATTTATCGCGAAGTCATTCCAGATTACCAGCTAATCAATCGTAAATGAAAGTAATAAATTCCCGCGCTTTTCTTTTGACGTTATTTTAACCCTTTTTCTGCAAAAACTAAAGTTGCAAAGCTTGCAATTAAAACAAGCTAATTATACTAGCGGTAACCAGCAATTCCCTTTCCAGATCCTCCTCAAACAGATATTCTGCAAACTCGGCAGAAAATCTAGCGGAAATTATTTATTTGAACTAAATGAACTTCCTACCTTTATAACAGCGAGTTACTCATATAGAAAATCGCTTTCGTACTAATTACATACCAAAAACATATACGCAGCGACTTCGTGCATTAAAAAAATACGAGCGAAATTACTCCCTTGATAAGATTACCTTAATTAAAAATGCATAGAATTCAACCCAATGAACTTCACAGTATGTTGATTCGAAAAGCATTTCTGCAAAAAATTTGGGAAACTTGTAAATTAATAATAAAGAGAGAAAAAAAATAGTATATTATTATACGAGCATATAAAGTGTGCGATTATGACACGAGGTGAAGTTTGCAACACGAGCCGAAGGCGAGTGTTGTAATTTTTCCGAGTGTCATAATCGCCTTTATATGCAAGTAAAATACGCTATTTTATCTACGACTATTTAATTAAATAGAAAATGCGGCATCTGAATCAGTTTGAAACGTAGCAACTTCATAGCGGTAGCGCAATGTACGCCTATGGTTTGGTTTGCGTTCGTTCATTCGTTGACGGTATTTAACCTCAAATCTAATTCAATGTATCGCAATGTACCTAAGTGGCGAACTAAATATGCAATTTATCTTAAGTTCCCAGAAGTCATTAATTCAACACGTAAGATTATTGCTAATATAAATGGTTGTCATTCATTTTTCATTGTTTTAGATTGTGACATAACCTATGGAAGTAAGGTGGATATTTATGTGATGTAACTATGTACAACTATTCTCTAAATCCGATCCCGATGTATCAATTATGCCTGCAGAAATTGTTACACAGCTGCCAAATGGAATACAATATTTTGTTTCGCATACATAATCTAATTTTTCAAAGACTTTGTTACGCTTCTCCGACCTGCATCCAAGAAGTTTCTTCCTCTTTTAGAAACGAAGTTTAAGCAATGAAAGCATAGTTTTATTGCAAATTTAAGGGCAAGAGGTGTTTTTTATTAGTTAACGTACATATTGTAGCCATCTATTTAAGTAATTTGGTCAATGCCTAGTATGTAAGACCTGTTACGAATTATCAATTCTTAAAATAAATCATGCAAAACGGTGGTTAAGTGCTACGACAATTTGTATCCTTTATTGTCAACGAGTTTACAATATGTTATTGTTTTGTATCGTGGCACAATTTCGACAACAATACCACATATGTTGTACGAAACATATTCTCTTCGTAAAAGGCTGACACTTATAGGTTATACCTAGCATAATCTTCAAATGTGGCTTCCGATAATCCATTATGCTACAAATAATGCCTTGTGAATATGAAGGTATAGATACTTTAAATACAAACGAAAACCTTATTCCTGCTCATGCAGAATATTTGTATCAGCGACGGTATCTGTCGTTAAGTAACGTTGCCTGAACTTGCCAATGACTTCAGGTATTTTACAAGTTTATTTCATTCCATTTTATAAATATCGCACATATCTTGTCATAGGGGTGGATCAAGTTCCTGTATTAATTGTTTTTCAAATAAACCTACAAAGTTAAGCGTACGTAACCTGAAATCTCTCATTTCTAACCTAAGAAATGCTTAATTCAAAACAAAACTGACAGGTAGTATATACGAGATGGGCGGTTCTATTTTTAGTACATATGCAATTATGAACTTATACATATGCAATTATGAGAAATATATAGTGACATAAAGTAGTTGTAGATAAGGATTTTAGAGGAACCGATAATAATGCATATCATAATTCGCTAAAATATAGTGACGTTATTTGAGCGTTATTTAATAGTCGTAGATAAAAGAGTTTAATTGGTATACTAAAACACGGATCTAAACAAGGCTAAACCTAAAATACTTTTCCTTACAGTCAATATGGATTATTTTTATCTAAATTTATAGATAACAACTATATAACCAACTATAACATCACAATCTTATTGCAAGGCTTTGTAGGCCGAGAACCTCCATAAGACTTCCCACTTGGAAGACATTTTTCCCCACTAATAATTCTTCTTTGCTTGGATTATTTGTTCTCTGTTCTTCTTCTTATATTGGTTTCTTCTTTTGGTTAACCACTTTTTTTGTAAAGGGGGCACTACGGTCATTCTTCTCATGGAAAACATTAGTATTGCTTGCTATATGGCACATTGTTTAGCAAAAGTGATGGAAGAGTTTGGACTTAAGTCCATTCATGTGATACGTTATTAACCACTATAGCACTCCCAACACCGTTGTCAGTTTTGGATCCATCCGGGTATATAATTCTGCTCGGGGGATATTTACTGCCGATGCTTTGTAATTCCCATGGGTAAGTATGATCTTTCGTAGTTTCTTTTTCATATCCTTTTAGGTCTGTTCCTGTCATTCAAGATGTGGGAAATACTCTATCCAGCCTTTCTGGATATTTATGAATCTTACATAATAAGGGTGAGTAAGATCGCATTCGATGTGCAAATTTAAATTAGTGTTAAACATGATTATTTATTGGATAAAGCGGTAATGACATAATTTTTTTAACAAAGGAATTTGTTATTAATTGATTCCTTTTTGTCTCCAATAACGTATGGCTGCATTATACAGGGTGTTACACGACCGTTCGAAAAAAAAAAATCGGGTTGTAGAGGGCATCAAAACAAGCACTTTTTCCAAATAAACCGAGGGTCCAACGTGTTTCGTTTGGGAGCCACCCCCCAAAGAGTGTTGAAATCTGCATTTCTTCTTTAATTTTTTTCTCAGCAACCATAAGAGTTACAAAGTCGGGTGGCATGTCTTTGAATAGGTTTTTGGGTATGCTCTTTCCGATTTTGCAATTTTTTTTTTCAAAATTCCTACCCCTAAAGGGCGCACCCCTAAACTAGGGTGCAAAAAAAAATTCTGATTTCGACGAAATTTGGTATCTGGGGTTTTTTAACATGAAAATCACGAATCTGAAATTAGTTTTTGAAAATTCGAAAAAAAAAGTTCCACTGCAATTCTTGGCGGGACAACGAAAATAGAGATAATTCCACGAAATTTGTTGTGTACATACTAAACGAGTTAAGGAACAAAACTGTCGAACAGTTTTTTAAAATAACTTTTCAAACAAAAGTTATACTCATTTGAATGTTGGTCCTTCGGGTCGCGAAGTGTCCCAAGCCTACTAGTAAGCCAGGAGCGTGTTCTTTTGGAAGTTATTTTTCAACCTAAGATTATGAAAATTTTTGATCATAGTGAAAAAGTATCATACGGAAAGTGATTTGACTTTTTCCCCTACCTTATTTAGATAATAAATAATCGATCAGCGCTTTAAGATACCTTGGTAGGTGTTTTAATCGATACATCGAATTTTTTAATCATTTAATGACCGAATTAATTCCAAATAACAAAATATCGACTCAAACCGTTAATCTTTTGTTTTTGCGACATTGTCAACCAACACATGCGAAATTATGGCTTACTAGTAGGCTTGGGACACTTCGCGACCCGAAGGACCAACATTCAAATGAGTATAACTTTTGTTTGAAAAGTTATTTTAAAAAACTGTTCGACAGTTTTGTTCCTTAACTCGTTTAGTATGTACACAACAAATTTCGTGGAATTATCTCTATTTTCGTTGTCCCGCCAAGAATTGCAGTGGAACTTTTTTTTTCGAATTTTCAAAAACTAATTTCAGATTCGTGATTTTCATGTTAAAAAACCCCCAGATACCAAATTTCGTCGAAATCAGAATTTTTTTTTGCACCCTAGTTTAGGGGTGCGCCCTTTAGGGGTAGGAATTTTGAAAAAAAAATTGCAAAATCGGAAAGAGCATACCCAAAAACCTATTCAAAGACATGCCACCCGACTTTGTAACTCTTATGGTTGCTGAGAAAAGAATTAAAGAAGAAATGCAGATTTCAACACTCTTTGGGGGGTGGCTCCCAAACGAAACACGTTGGACCCTCGGTTTATTTGGAAAAAGTGCTTGTTTTGATGCCCTCTACAACCCGATTTTTTTTTTTCGAACGGTCGTGTAACACCCTGTATAAGCGGCCTAATTTTTGCAAGCAATTATTGGCGTGCGGACGAATTAGCTATACAACGGTAATAATTTGCGCCAGTATTAATGTTCGATAGATCGTGATGAGGCAGGCAAATTTTACCTTGTGTGCCCCATTTAGTGTGAGCTAGTACAAGGACCGTCAAGTAAGTTGCACTATTTTTTTAAAATTCGTGTGGATGGCGGGAAAAGTCTGGGAGTTGCAGAGAGTTTGTATCTGGGTGTAGTAGCAGCACTGTAAAATTCCTAAGTGTGTGTGTGTGTGTGTGTGTCAGTCAATCGAGTAAGCTATCAAGTTGCAGCAAGTACGGAGACTTGGTCTCACCCAGAGTCACTACAATTGTAGTAGATTTACTACAATTTAATGGTTTTAATACGTTACTACTCTTTTTTAGTATCTGATACATTTTTAATATTTCTACTACAATCTACTACATTTACAAATTACCTTTTTACTTCCATGAAACTCATGTTGTATTTTTATTTTCTTCGCAAAAAAAACCTTGCCACATGTCAACGTCCTAATTTTGCTCCCACAAGCCATGCCCTGTGCCCGTGTCCGACCGTCCGCGACTATTCGGCATTTCGGCAACTGCGTAGCTTGAATGAAATCACCATGTCGCGCGTCAAGGACGTCAAGGTTAATAATTGTTTAGTAATTTAGTTAGTCACTTCGAATCGAGTCGAGTTGCAACTTGCGTTCAGAAGTTCTAATATTTAGTTTTTGGTGTGTGTAATTGTAAATATTGTGTGTATTTTTTTTGTCATGGACAGGTACGTATCCAGCCAATCATTAAACTACATTACATGTTAAATTACATATTATATTAGCATTGTTTATTCATTTATAGTTGTTCCACCTAATGACCTAAGTTACTGATAAGTGCTGCCACATCGTGTTGAATTGTGGTATTATCTGATTATTCAATTGGTTTGTGTATAATACTCTAATTTAAATTATATCATCTCTTCCATGAGTCCTATAGAGCATTCGCACCTTAGTATGCAGTATGGGGTCTTATGGACTATATCCCTCCTTTACTAATTTGCGTCATTCTTCAATAACGCTATCCTTATTCCTTACCGCAATGATGCCAAACTTACATATGATTGAATTTAAGCTTTAAAACAAAATATAACGTCAAATCTTCTTGTATTGTCATTACGTGTGTGGTTCGTTTTTGTCTTTCGTATTTAACACATTTTATTGTCTCATTGCTTTAAAAATCGTTCTTTTAAGAACGCCTCCATCTCGTACTTTATATACAAGGTAACTTTGAGTGTTCTTGTAGAACCGTTATTTGATTTCATCTTTTTAGAATATCCCATTAAATGGAAGCCGAAGCTGAAGCTGGATCTGCTAACGTGAAACGCCATAAAGGAGAGTGTTTTAGCCGGAAGGAGAAACACCTCATTATCAACGTGCTGAACTATTTCTCGGGAACGATGAACGTTACTGCAGCTGTGAAAGAAGCAAGTAAAGCTTTATGTTGTTCTGAACGGAGCATCTATGCCATTAAAAAGGAAGACGGAAACGAAGGTGTATCAAGCCCGAAAAAACGCAAGCAAAGAAAAGGGAAACAAAGCAATGATCGTCTTCATGTGTATGATGAAAATGTGCAATCAGTTATTCGACGTAAAGTGCATAACTTCTTCATTACAAATATTCCACCAACTATGAACAGCATCTTAGCTTCCGTAAATGACGATAACGATCTACCCAACTTTAAACGCACCACATTATTCAATCTCTTGAAAGATATGGGTTTTGAATTTAAGAAGGTTGGCCGCAAGAGTATCCTTATTGAACGGGATGATATTATACGATGGAGACATAAATACCTACGTCGCATCAGGAAGTTGAGAGAAGAAGGTGCTTAATCTTTTTATTATATTTAATTGCAAATTACATAATATTTATATTTTAGGTAAAAATATTGTGTATACGGATGAGTCATGGGTTAACATTGGTCATTCGGTGAGCAGGGCGTGGCATGACACCACCGTTGAAAGCAATCGTCAGGCATTCATCAAAGGACTCAGTACAGGTTTAAAATCACCCACTGGTCTAGGGCCTCGCTTTGCGTTAGTACATGCTGGTGGTGATAATGGTTTTATTCCGGGCGCGGAACTGACTTTTCTCTGCAAAAAGAACACTGCTGATGCACACAACGAAATGGATGCAGACACTTATGAAAAGTGGTTTTTGAACAGCTTCTACCAAATGTGCCACCGAATTCAGTCATTGTTATTGACAATGCCTCGTACCACAGTAGAAAGTTGGAGAAGATACCAACAATGTCGTGGAGAAAAGAACACATTATAGATTGGCTTCGTGAGAAAAATGTACCGATTGAAGAAAATCCATTAAAACGAGACCTACTGGCTTCTGTTGCGCATGTTCGGCATCACTACGACAAAAATAAGCTTGATGTTATTGCACAAGAAAAAGGTTACGAGATTCTCCGTTTACCTCCATACCATTGTGAATTAAATCCCATTGAAATGGTGTGGGCTCAAGTTAAACATCATATCAAAATGAATAACAAAACATTTAAAATAAAGGACATGGAAGAATTAATAAAAATGGGTTATTCACAAGTTACGGTTCAAAATTGGCAACATTATGTCAATCACGTGAAAACTATCGAAGATGACATGTGGGCAGCAGATTATCTTCAAGATGATGTTGAAGAATTTATAATTCAAGTGTCGCAGTCATCTTCCGATGAATTTCAATTCGATTCCAGTGACTAATATGTATACTGTACATTTGTAAATTTTTGGGGACTTAATAAATACAAGCTGTTCTCGGCCACATTTGACAAACAATTACAACTTGTTATTAATTTACCTTTTTGACTTCTGAGGTTAGGTTAAAAAGTAATAAATAGTGTCTAAACTACCGTTTTACGGTGCAGTAATCGATCCTATAAGTTTGGCAAGCATGTACTGTTTCTCTATAAGCCCCATACTGCATACTAAGGTGCGAATGGTCTATAGTGAACATTCCTATACTTATTTACATAGATCAAATTACATTTAAAGGTAAATGCAAACATGTGTGTAGGCGTCTCTGAGAATTTATGTTATGTTAACAAATATTACGCACTATTATCAGAGATGGAATGTTAAATCGTAATTTGTAATTCAAGGCATGTTTTTTCTTGTTTAAGTAGCCCTTGCATACTTATACAGGGTGGATATTTTGTCTGGAACACTGACTGTATCTTTTTAATTATATAATATAGTAATTAATAACTTAAAAATGACAAGACCTCTAAAATAAACAAATATTTATGGTTAATTATTTATTTTTTTATTTCAGAGTTCTAGTAAAACCTACCAAACAGCAGGACAAGCCTGTGCAGGTTGAAAACATTGATGCTCATGCGTCAACATCAAAGTCAGGTCTTGATGTTGAAGTAATAAGCACTGATACTAATAGTGAAGATAGCGGAAATGATAGCAAAGACAACACTCCAATGAAAAAAAGAAAATTGAATTATAATCAAAAATTCAGGACTGGCTCTATCAGTTTAAGTGGCTTAAGAACTCTTCTAAATCAAAAGTAGGCCACTCATTTTGCACGGTTTGCAACAAGACTCTCACCAATAATTATTCCCATTTAAAGACATAAGCGCAACAAATACCACGAAAAAAAAATGAAAGCTATACAAATTTCAACATCAATACCAGAAATTTTGTTGAAACATTGAGAGCCAGATAATCTAAAAATACAAAAAGAATGTGAATTCAAAATGCTGGCATTTATAGCAGAACGCAATTTGCCACTAAAGTTAATGGATCATTTACCAGCATTTGTTAAGAATCTTTGCCCGGGCTCCAAAATTATAAAAAAACGTTCAGTGTGGAAGAACCAAGGCAAACCTTGTCACCAAGTACGTATTTGCCAAGGAACGCATAGCCCAAATTAATGAAAAAATGAGGAAATCCTTTTTTTCACTAATAATTGACGAAACTACAGACTTGGGGACTGTAAAAAGTTTGGTTATTGTTGTTAGGTTCGTAGAGAATTATAAAGCCAAAGATCATTTTTTAGGTTTAATAGAATTAAAAAGTTCTAACGCAGAATCTATAACTGCTAAAATTTTGGAAATTTTAGAGTTAAATAATGTTCCTTTTTCTACTCCTATGTCGTAAACATACCCAAAATGTCACCCTGTACTGCACGTCTAAATCGTTCATTATATCATACGGTTGCATAATGAAAATTAGAACTGTTACTTAATATATATATATATATTACGTAACAGGTTAAAGGTCAAACGCGAAATGTTAATTTAGTAGGTTGTCAGCCCTGCCTAATGAATGAAGTAACGTCAGATATTGTTGTTGTAGGTTATGTTTCACATTTTGTAAACTTCTTTGAACAGAATTACTCATAATTTGTTTAAACATTGCCATTTGTATGAGAATGGAGAATGGAGCCTGTACGTAATTTATTAGCCGTGCCCAATTATTTTTCATAATCGTAATGGGCTACTCAAGAATGGTTTGAAGCTGCGTTTAGTTAATTAAGCAAACTCTGTTGCTACTATTTTGTATTTTAGAAAACTACAATAAGTACTCGAAGAATTAATGGATGGTGCCAATTACGACTTGCATGGAACACGGAATAATGCACTTTAGAATACTGGGTAGTCCGATGCTTCCTTCCCGGGAAAACTCGTTAAAATATGCAGCGTTTTGAAGGCCTTAGTATTATCGATAGTTAGGTACCTAATACATTGGCAACTACAACAATAGAAATCGTTCAAAACTGTAATGAATAAGAGCACAAACACCACCTGAGCTAGTTAGGTAGTCATCTTCAACTTCAACACTTGTATCTTGTATCCTATTGGCTATTGCATCTATGGTGCTAAAATGAAACTCACATTGCAGTAAGGAATAGGGATGTAAAAACCCTGCAATACACTTCCAATCTAAGTAAAAAGTATTTATAAAATTCTTGCTCGCTGCGTGCATTCATGGAATATAAGTGAGGTTACGTTGTATTTTTTATTCCTTTTAAATAGACCTTGACACTTGACAGTTCTAATTTTTAGTTCGAAGTTCGAATATTTAGAACCAAATCAATCGTAATCTATCAATCTTTTATCAATTATATTCAAGTCGTAGAAAAAGTATAGTACATAATTCGAGTGCTAATGCCTATTACGCACTCGATTTTATTACAACACTCGCTCGCTGCGCTCGCTCGTGTCGCAAAATACTCGTGCGAAATAGGCTTCTTAGCACACTTATTATGCAATATACTATTAAATCATACGGAGCCATTAAAATTATATTTTCAAGGTGCTGTATTAGTAGTTACAGTCTTGCGAAACTATTTTAAATTCCCTAAACAGTGGAGTATACAAGTTATACTTTTACTTTTTAAATTTTGTTTTAGATTTGATTAATAAAATGAACCTAATTTTTCAGTCAGACAAACCAAAGATAACGTCTCTCTTTCAGAGCATATGTAATCTTTATATAAGGTACTTTTACGATGCTTTATAAAACAAAGTGTAGTTGATTGTGCTCCTTTAAAAGACATTGACCCGAAAGACAACAAAATTCAGCTAGACCCTTCGTCTATGTATTTCGGGGCGTACGTTGAAGAATATGTAGAAAAAAATAAGGATATGTTAACAGAAGATGATATACAAAGTTTTAAACATAAATGCTTGGCATTTTATACAGAGCTGTGCACTCAAATTAAAAATCTTTTTCCTTTTGAGAACACATTAGAAAATTTAATACCTTGACATTCTCAATGAAACTGACTAGTATGATCGTATGCTGTATATTTGTTTTAACCATACTGTCGGTACCTACGTTATATTTACGTAAATATATTATATATTTATAAAACCAGTTATGTTTTTGTTTACTTTTTAGAATTTTAATTTTTATTTCATGTACGTTATTTTTTATTTTTATTTTGTTACTATTAAAATATTCGTATTATTTTAGAATTATATTTTAGTTTTTGAGTTACAATAAAAAGAAAATATTGCCAACGCCTTTTTTTAAACAACAAACATTTTTTAAAAATCTGCTACATTTTTGTCTGATCTACTACAATTTCAAGAGTCAATTACTACATTAGTTTTACAAAAACTGGCAACGCTGGTCCCACCGCTGATTGCGAACAATAAAATGCAACTGAAATTAATCGAGTTGTGTAGTATTTATGCCGACCACATTATGTCAAGACAAATGAGAACAACGAGGCGAGCACCCTCTCACTTCCCGCGTCCAGACTGTTGTCGAACATGTTTGAAGGGTCATTAACACCGATCGGGGGCTAACGCCTAATGAAATGATAAACCATGGTTCTTCATGATATTCCATGTAAATGTTCCTTAACCTATGTCAATTATATTAGTATGCAGGAAATGCTGATACGTCAACCTTGCCAACGATGTACTCAATATAGTTTTACTACCGTTGCAGCTACTTCCTGCTAGTAATGTAGTATACGCATTTCCTTATTATTCTGCATTTCCTTGTTATTCTTGGAGATTATATTTCCTTAATTCTGGCGGTCACTTTAAATCTGTTCTACATGAACATGTTGGCCCGCCAGCAGTAAAGAAAGTTCTGCCACAACCATATAAAATTTACAAGCAGTGCTGATAGTTATGGCAACACTGCGGCGAGGGCCGATTTCCTAATTCAACTTGGCAGATTTCAAGTGTATTTTACATGTGTTCTGGGTGTAATATTCCTATTTACCTGTTTTAACAGAGTGAGATTGCGACCATTTGCGTTACTCCGTATTGAATCAACAGAAATTATTATTCAGGTAAGTTGCTGAACGAAATTATATCGATTTGTTGTCATAACCGCTAAATAAAGCAGGTACTTGTATTTGTTCAAGTTTCGCCGAAAAAAAAATCCAAGTACAAGTTAGTTCCCATGGAAATTGATAGCAAAACTGGAGCGACAGCAGCATTTGTAGTGCCGAGCAGTGGCAACCTTCTAATGAAAACAAAAAAAATGTAGAGGGCGAAAGTGCTGGGTATCTCCTCATTAAACGAACGGTAAGTATTATCTTGAAAGAATACAATTATTATTTTATTAGTTTGTATTTCAGGTATTCTAGCACGGACATGTCAAGTCGATTTTCTGAAGGAACCTTCTGGCTTATTCCCACGAGCACACGGTATGGGAATTTAAAGTCTGGGGCTTCGCTCTGCAAAAGCTTCGTACCTAGACCCACTGGAGTAGCAACCGGCTTACAGTTTGCCATTCCTCGCACCAGCAAGTCGTAGATAAAACCTCGCTGATGCATAGCTACTTTACCGTCCATTTACCGAAATTCAGCAGTGTTGACATCCCCCAGGTGCTTCACATCGAACTCTTTCGACAGAAGTTCATCGACTTCGGAGATCTATATGAAAAACACATTACGATGCAATTATCAATAAACAGCGGTTCCGAATTTTAAAGTCAAGTACAATTTTATTGTCCAGTTTTGTAAATGAATAAAATATATGTATATTTGTAAGCTACCGAGAATACTTTTTTACGATGCCACAAAAATATTGCGTACCAGGTTGTAAAAGGAACTACCTCTCTTCGAAAGAAACCTAGGTCAGTACGCTTTCTTTCCCAAAAGATGAAATCAGGCGTATTCAGTGGCTTCGTGCTATACCTTGTAAAGACTGGACACCTTCATCTGGGGCTTGTGTGTGTATAAAAATCGACTTTGAACAATTCAATTTGCCTGATGGTGCAATTAATAATATGCAACTGCGATGTCCAAGATTATAAGAAAATCCTGTGGCCCATTTTTTTAACGAAGGTAAGCTGCCTAAGTATCTGTCTTCGGTATTAAAACACCAAGGGGAAACACAGAAGAGGAAAAATGCCATTTTTCAAGAAGCAACAAGACGCCATTAAAACTTTGATCGGCCCTCCGATTGACTTTGGACAACGTTGCCAAACTTCTCAGCATGGCTTGTAATCATAGACGGCTGTGGTTCTCCGTAGTCCAGTCCCGCTGTATTCGACTGCAGTCATTAGATGGCTTGTTGAATCGTTTCAAAATTGGCGAATCTTGTGAGTATTGTTTTTTTTAAAATTCATACTATATTAATATCTAGTTCAAGCTCTTTGTATGCAAACAGGCGAAAAAGAAAAGCGGGACAGGATAAACGTTTAATGGGGCACATTAGCCATCTCCAAAACAAATCTCTCTTTTCTTAGTGTTTAGCTTAAGTTGTCCTTCTCGGTAGCAGACAATTGTCGCCAAGGAGCTGATGTTTGCTTCTGATCAAGGCGTCACATGCTCGGTACTCGGTAGATCACCTGCCTCGCGACAGCCACAGACAACACATTATACATTTTAATTTTATAGAAGTATATCAGTTATACCATTTTATTTTAAAATAGCAATTGTTAGTGATGTACATCCAATTTTTATGTCCGAATTTAATTTATAATTACGTATATTACATGCAGAAATAACGGGCGATCAAAAATGAGTCGCTTTTTAAGTACGATTTCTCATTGTAAAAAAAAATTCCAAAGATGATTCGACAGCAACTCATTTTTGATCGCATGGTATATGACAACTATGGGTTATAATAATTTTTATGTTTAGAGGGCAACTTTACAATAAATTCATTTATAACACAAAAGTATTCAGCATGCTTTTTTCACACACTTTTGATATTGATTTGTTATATCATTGTTGTTATTGTTTTGGTCCTTAGCATTTGTCATAGGTAAAAAATACAAAAAGGTTCGAGTTTGGTATATCAAGTAGTTACCGTCGATTTCTGTAATGTAAGTTTAAATAATCATTGTAATTAAATACTGTGTCACTTTTGTCAGATTTGGTATAAATTTAGTTATTTTTATAAAATTAATACTATTATTAATAAAGAATATTTACCGTTTAAGTAAATTGTTAAATTACGTACTAACAGGTCGCTGTTAACTTTGCTTTTTAGTTTATCTATTTCACTTATAACACTTCTCGTTTATTTAAACATTTCAACTTACCATTTAGTACTGATCCCGTGGATGAATATTATAAAACCTTGTAAAACATATCAAAGTCAAAGTTTTATTTAGCCACTAATCACTACAGATAATATAGGTGACCTAAAATAATTCATACGCACAGTTTCTATATCTATAACCTGTAGTTTCTTATACGTTTCCACAATTTATTTATAACGAAAATTGGCTCGAATTATATCCATCATATCCAAAAGCACAAAAGATATCAACTGTAATACAGAATTTACGATATTCCAAGACCCCGGCAAGCTATTAAAATAGTTGTTTTTTTTACGTTTATTTATTAGACAATGTAATGTAGAATTTCTACGGAATTTATTTGAATGCTTTTTTCTTTAATATATTTTCTCTATAGTTAAGACCATGCGATTTTTAATAACCATAGAAAAAGGGAAAAAGGGCCTTTATAGCTGTTACCAGCTATACAGGGAACATTGCAAAAAATGGCAAACAACAGTGGAGACCTGCTGGACCACTATTAAGTTCGTGGTGGCTGTGGGTCACCAAAACAAACATAGATAAATTACAGTCACATACAACAACCCGGTGGAGACCTAATAGTATAGGGTGGACACTTCTCATTAGCAGGTTTACCTTGGGATTTCGGGAATATTACTATTATTATTAAATGAATAATCGCCTCCAAATCAAATATGGAAGAAAAGAACCATACTATTCAGTCATCGCTATTTAAACATTATTCGAGTGTCCTATCCAAATAAAGAACGTTCGTATTAAAATTTACTTAAAAAAAGTTGTGACTACTTAACCATGCAATCTAAATTAGTATTTACGAAGAGAAAAAAGGCCGAAATTTTGAGTTTCGGTTGCACCTAATGGATTTAGCACTTTATTCGCGAAATGTAGGTATGCATTATTTCATATGCTTTTGAGGACGCGCTTTTATAATATTACATATTTAGTAGTAAGACTTGATTGGCTTACTGATGCTCTCGCCAGTACTATATGACTTTATCAAAGAGCTTTGTACAGAACCACATAATAGCGATTACTCGTGCAATCTACAAGATAATATCTAGATAATATAATGGTAGTACAAGGGTTTTAGCGAACTAAACGGATTCAATGAGCGAAATGAAAAATATATTAACAAACATATATTCGTAAAATTGATATTTCCTTTTACTTATTTATTATGTATTTAACCCAGGATTTAAATTTATATCTTGTTGAAATGAGCAATTGTATTTATTGCTCGATGTATTTACCTTAAACCTTTAAGTAATTTCTAAAGCAGATTAAAGCACCTTTATTTTATAGCATATATTAAATTGACAATTGAATTACGATATAAAATGACGTTCAGGACATATGGCAATGCTGTTTCCATCTGTTGCGTATCCGCGTATCGTATCATGTCACCATATCGTTTCATATCTGCAACGGCTTAACTTAGCGCAAGATTATAGATATCCGTATCAAAAGCCCGAACGGGGTGCTTACTGTGATACGAAGTAATGCAATAGTCCACATCATGCAACGATCGCAATTTATCCCGTCCAAATATGAAAAAATCCGTATCGTATCATCTCTTTGATTTTTCGGCAAAAAACGACATGTTGCGTATCTTTGTATCATATTTTGGAATTCAACGCTGCAACATTTCTACGTATCCACTGATACGCAACGAAGATACGATACGCGGATACGCAACAAATGGATACCCACCTTAAGATTGCTATTTTTTACGTCTACATTAAATTCAAAATAGTTTTGTATTATACACGACGATTAATCCTTAATATCGAACTCTACGTTGATATTCACCTGTTTTGCGATTATAATGAGCGATGTTTCTAGCGATAATTCAATTCATGAACTTTAAGTGATTTCCAAGAGTATACCAGATCTTTCTACGTCCTCGAAGGCCATTACACCAATCTTTGGCTATATGATAGGCCATTCACACCCTCTCTCCTATATCCATGCTATAGTAAAGCAATAAGAATAACGAGCCAGGCTTTCAGGCTTCATTTGAAGTTTAGTCCATACCGTGGGTGAGATCGTCTATGTGACATTCAGCAGTTCCGGTACAGGCTGGAATTATCTTGGAAAGAAGGGAGATAGATGTCGGGAATCATGACCATGACCAAGATCATGGAAAGAGGCCCAGCCGAATTGCAGATATACTCTAGATATGGCGTGGACCTGTACTCAATTGGGGACTTTTGAGTCACCCAAAATACGAAATGTGTGGGGCAAAGCATTCCATAATATTATATTGGAAGGCACGATCATTGCCGCACCGTTAATAGCAAAATACCAAGATTGGAGCAAATCTGCTATGATTGTGGAAATTCATCTTTACAAACAACTATTATATACCTGTCGTGATACATTTTTAATGAATGAGACTCCCCACAAACTGGCGTTGGAATCGATTTTAAAAGTTTCGATTCATGTCCGCAACCGTGCTTAATCCACGTGTAGTATGACATAACAAAAGATAATGTCGATGATCTAGGGAGAGATGCCCTTGAATACTCTTTGTAAATACCACGGTAATAATACCAGATGCTCAAATGTGGTTGAAGAGTCTCGGAATCCCATTCAGCAGCTACTTTACACAACTTGTTGGTAGCATGATCAACCACATCTTAATCACAACACGCTACGATTCAGCTTGTGGAATCCCAGTAGAATTTGGCGCTCCTGATCTTAGTAGTGTGACCTCGCCAAAGATTTGGTTTTACAATCTACTCGAATAGGTACCTTTACACCAGCCCGCTTTCATGCGAGTTTGGCATGTGCCGTCCCAATCGCAAAGGAAAGAACGTCAGTGTAGATGCGATGTAAGCGCGCAAGTTTGGAGCGTGTTTGTTACTGTAGGTTTATCGCGCGGTAAAAGAGTGTCAGTTTCGTTTACACTAAAAGTTCTCTCGCGTACGATTCTCATTCAGAGTTGTTCAAACTGTGCACTGTGCAATATGACGCAAGACTCAAGATACTGGTCGAAAGAGTTGGTAACCAGTTTCATTGAGATGTACCAATCTTATCCATTCTTATGGAAAATAAAGTCTAAAGATTACACCAATAAAAACCTAAAAAATGCTGGATATGACCAATTACTTGAACTTTGCAAAGGGGTGAATCCCCAAGCTAATCGGGATTATGTGATTAAAAAAATTCAAAGCTTCCGCGGGTCTTTTCGAAAGGAAATGAAAAAAGTTTTGGATTCTAAAAGGAGTGGAGCAGGAGAGGATGATGTTTATGTACCCACGCTGTGGTACTACGATTTATTATTGTTCACTGTGGATCAAGAAATGCCAACCCAGAGTATCAGCAATACTGATGAGGAAGAAGCGCTTACTGAGGAAATGACAGTGGGTGATACAGATAAAGAAAACGATCCATCTCAGGTAATTATAATGCAAATCATATACATATATTTTTCAGTATTTATTAAGCTTTTCCCTTTGCTAACATAGCATCTTGCCAATGAACTTTGCCTTCTGAATTGAAGTATTTCGTATACTTGTCACGGTTAGTTTTAGCGGCCACTGTGGAATTTTTTTGTCCAGCACTTTGTAAATTGGGAAGTTTTTCACCATCATTCCTCCAGTCACCCATGTGTACTTCATGATTTACCAAATCTTCTTGATCAAATGATGTGGGCGTTACATAAGAAGTTCCGCTTTTACTCAAGTAATTGTGTAGGGCACAAATAGCCAGAACAACGTAGTTTATGCGTTGTGGATCCGTGATATGTATAGCCGTATGCAAAATGCGGAAACGTGCAGCTAACAAGCCGAAAGCGTTCTCAGACACATTTCGCGCCCGGGATAATCTATAATTGTAAATTCACTTTTCATATGAAAGATCTCTTTGTGGGAACGGTTTCAAAAAATTTTCATGTAACGAACACGGTTCATCGCCTAGAAAAACAAAATTAAGCTTTCCCTTTGTTTCATCTTGATCCGGCAAATTTAGTTGTCCTGCATTAAATAACATGTATGTAATACATAAGTAATGTTTTAATATTGCTTTATAACAAATCTTTTTTACCTTCTATTAGTTTCCTATGAAATTCAGTATATTCCAGAACACCACCATCTGAAATTCTCCCATTTTTTCCAACATCTACGTAAATGAATTGGTAATCTGAGTTTACTAGAGCCATTAAAACAATACTATAAAAATTCTTATAATTATAATATTTGGCCCCTGTGTGAGGAGGAGGTACAATCCGTATATGCTTTCCATCGAAAGCTCCCCCGCAGTTTATAAATTGCCATTTACTTTCAAATCCTTGCGCAATGTTACACCATTCTTGTTTTGTTGTGGGAAACTGTAAAAAATAATACGGTTACCTTACCTTACAGGAATCAGCGGAATCAGCCCGATCTTCCACCACTAATGCAACATTACAAGCAAACTTAAGACAGTCAAAACCATGCGCACCCAAGCAAACCGGGAAGGCAAGTGCTAAGAAAAGGCATACTGACTTCATGGATTATTGCATGAAACAGTTAGAATCCAGTAATGATGTAGATGAATACGATGCAGTAGGGATTGCGTGGGGAAAGAAATTAAAGAGAATGGATCCAAGACAAGCAATTTACGCAGAAAGTTTAATAAATAAAATAATAATGGATGGAATGTTGAAAAAGTTGACGGAAACAACAAACATTTACGATGAAAGCAGATCATCTACATCGACACCATTTCCCGAATTTTCACCTTACACTGTATCATCAGACAACTCCTCTCCACAGTTAACAGTATCGAATATCGAATCTACATCTACACGATTTCCGCAATTTTCATCCTTCACTACTGTGTCATCAGAGAACTCTGCTCAACACTGTACATTATCTAATGTCGAAGAGACGGACCCATGCACAAGAACCTATTATCAGAACGTTGCAAACTTTTTGAAGTAATTCATAGATACTATGTACGAGTATTTAAGCATTTTATTAAGTTCAGAAATATTATATCTTTCATATACTTACCTTAAGATGTGTTTTTTTGAGAACTTGCCATATAGCTTTGCAAGTTTCGGGAATGATTTGACATAATGATGATGGCGAAATTCCAGTTGTAAATTTTAAGTCTTCAAACGAACGACCTGTAGCTAAATAGCGCAAAGTTGCTGTGAGCCTTTCTTCAGCACTTATACTTTCGCGCATAATTGTGTTCTCTTTCGATATTATAGGTGAAACTAACTCTAACAAGGCACTAAAGGTTGCCGAATCCATACGCAAGTAATTTTTGAAATCGTCAGGATAATTTTCGCGCAATTCTTTAATTAGCGGCATATGACCATGTATATTCCGATCTACCATCCATTTTTTGACCCAAATTTTTTTTTTATTTCCTGGATGCGACAAATACGCCACTGCCATGCAGAGCGCCACTTTCAATTTACGTTCTCTGTTATGTCTATACATCTTCTGTAGATCAAAATAACACTAAAACGACTAAAACCGTTTAGAAAGATTTTAGAAATTCTGAAACTCCACCCGACATGTTAATCCCGCGTGAAAGTTGACGTTTTTCGATTTACACTAACAGGTTTATCCCTTCACGTTCCGGAATGCGGGAAAGCATGTCGAACTGGAACGTTTAAATTTTAAGCTATAAACTCTTGGAACGCTACACTCTTGGAGCGCCACTGGCGTGCGAGATGTAAAGGTACCTAATAAGGTGGTCGTTGGACCAAACAAAATGGAATTCCTTGGACACATTGCATGAGGATTAC
Organism: Photinus pyralis; assembly: GCF_008802855.1. Taxonomy (NCBI): domain Eukaryota; kingdom Metazoa; phylum Arthropoda; class Insecta; order Coleoptera; family Lampyridae; genus Photinus; species Photinus pyralis. Next base: position 34,771,933 of record NW_022170249.1, read on the forward strand.
GCCTACACTGTGACGAAGCGAAGATGCTTAGATTAGCACTATTCCCAGTATATCCCGTTAACAGCACGAAATTGTTCATTTCTAGAATGAAAGGCGGCCAATGAGTTGTTTCAGCTTTGAACTGGCCCATCTCATAAATTTCACTGACTACATGATTGTCAAGTACAAGTCCCAAGGTGGACGATACTTCATGCATGATGATAGAAATTAGTTACGCCATAAAACTTCAGATGAAGTTTATACAGTTAAAGTGTGTACTTGAACTTAGCTTTGTTTATTTAATTCGTTCAATATTCAATTGTTATTTAGGCATTATAGTATAGATTTTGGTCATTGTCACATGATTTGAAAATGACACGTGTGGAAATTATGTGCTAGTGAAAAATTGGGTTTCATTGAAGCATCCGTTTGGTTTGGTTTGCGGAAAATAATTGGAAGACTTCCTTGATGGCGCTTGGCGGGATGTAATCGATTGCTATTTCATCAATATCTGTGGATTGGAACCACGCGGCACGGTTGGTCGGAGAGATTACACATTATTCGTTTTCATCTACTTTCATTTGACTAATCCGCTTGTCCGCGAGTCCCTTTTAGATATGGCTGTTGTTTGTATCTTGGGGTGTATTTTACCGGAAGAACCGGTGGGACGAAAAAACCGTTGGGAGCTAGTTCAAGTTCCCGGAGGCGCATGAACTCCTCTTGGGGGTCGCCTGTGTCTGTGTAAGTTGCATTTGGGGGCCGTAACTTCAAGTTCAAGGATTACAGCCATTTCATTTTGCTCGCCAAACGTAGGGCATTGCAGTTATTTTTTGTGTATGCTCCTTTTTTGCCGGGATCATTACACACAGCATTTTATTTTGGCGCCCAGCGAGGGGGGGGGGGGGCTGCTGTTATTTTTTTTCTGTATGGTCCTTTTTGTCCAGGTTCATTACACATAGCAACATATTTATTGTTCGTGCAACCACATTTTCTTTTGGTATTTTTCGTTTACTTAGGTATAGTAGGTTCCGCCCAACGTGGAACCAGACTCGTGCCCACTGAGCGAAAAGGCGAGAAGAACGGGTGCGCTGTTGAAACATTCTAGGCGAAGGCCACACGGAGAAAAAGTGAGGTAGCATGGTAGCGCCAGGTATCTTCGTATTTGCTTATTATTATTCTGCATCGGCTATTAGACAAGTTAGCGTTGCACCGTGTCAACTCAAAAATTTTCGGATGATTGTAGTTGTAGCCCACTAATGCAATAGTAAGGTCACAATCAACGACTAAAGTGCAATTGGTCTCACTACTCACCTTCGGTTTTATATAGCAATCCAAACGGCCGAATCCATTAAAATTAAAATACGGAAATGCAATTGCCAACATTAAACAACTGATAAATGACTATTGATAAAAGTGAAAATATTGTAAATTGGATTGACACAACAGACCTAAAACGCCTGTTTTCATTACTTTATTGGAATTACATTAACAGTACACCATCACTTAAAACTTGCGGAACCAGAATCTAACTATGGTCTTTCAATGAAAAATATTAACTCTTCGTCAGGAACAGGACTAAAGGTTTAAGAAACATAATTCATGTAGGATATATAAGTAAAGAAACCCTCTATCCATGAATGTCTGAACCAGTGTTGCCAGGTCTACCGATTTTTCGGTAGATCTACCGACTTCAGCAGTAATCTACCGATCTACCGATTCTGCATACATTTCTACCGAATTTTAAGACTTCACGGTGAAAAACAAAAATAACATTAATTTTCATATCCATATCGTATCTTAGTGGCGGCTTGTCCTAAAGGGCACAAGGGCACGTGCCCACTTAATCACCTAGATAAACGGCGGAAATAAATTAGCACGTCAGTCAACGATTTAATTTTATTTTTACGTACATTTTCATTTATAACTGATAGTATCAAACTTTCCTTCCGCAGGCAAGTTAGACGTGTCATTCCTCCTTTCTGGCATTCCGCTCTTATCATCAAGTTCGTAATTGTATTACCTTACCGTCACATCCTTTGCTAAATTGCTATTAATACCCTGATATACGTTTGCATTTGCACTTTTGCAGTTTTACACTTGCATTCATACATATAACATAGGTACAAAAAATTGCCTTCAAAAATCAAAATTGAAACGAAAGCGAAACGGAAGCAAGAACTTCATCTCATCTTCCAAATCTTGCCGATTTTACAACTGCTTGTACCTACTTGAGTTTATTTATACGTTATAACTATTTAAACTTTAAAGTTTTCCTTGGGTACTTCACATAAAATAGTGACCGAATGTGAATACGGATCGGGTCTTCGGGTGCTGCAAATAAACTCGCTAATAACCCTATCGTTAATTACTTTACTAATTAGTGTCATCCGTGTCTGATCCGGTATCGTATTCGTATACACAGACATTTCGTCAAGCTGCATTTCTATTTGGTTTTACTTCTAATTCTGATTTTAAAAAAATGAGCAGTTCCGGAAGCGATTACGATTCCAGTGAAGATCGTGGTCATACCAGTGCCAGTGTTGGTAAAAAGCGGAAATACCAGCAAACATACAAAGAAGAATGGGAAAAAATTCCCGGCTTACAAGGATGGCTCAGTGTGAGCACAAAGGGAAATCTTTTTGGTTTCTGCAAATGTTGCTTCAAAGATATTAATATAAAAAGTGGGAAAGAGGCTCTACATAAACACAGCGTATCTAAATCTCATCAACAGAGCGCCAAAGGTTTAAAAAAGCAGCCTACGATCAATACATTTTTGGTTGCTGGCAAAAGTAGGAAGAAATTTGAAGATAGTGTTAAAGAAGGTAAATATATTGTCATTAAAATTATATACCAAATACAAATTAAATAAATTGTTGTCGTTTTTGTGCATAATTACTTATTTTTGATCTTGGGTTGTAGGCGAAATTCGACTGGCTGCTTTTGCAGCGGAACACAACATACCATTCAATTCAATGGATCACCTGATTAAGACAATTTCATCGGTTTGTCCCGATTCAGAGATCGCTAAGCAGATTTCCTGCGGCAGAACAAAATCAACTGCCATAGTCAAGAACGTTTTGGGCCGTGAAAGTTTCGACAGATTGTGTGCGTGTCTAAGGGTAACTAAATTTTCCCTCATCATTGATGAGTCAACAGACCACAGTTGTACAAAACATCTTGCGATGATAGCAAGGTTTTTTGACAACAATAAAATTGTTGATAAATTTTTGGCTCTAATCGAAGTTTCGGCAGCGGATGCAACTTCCCTATATAACCATATTACGAACTTTTTTGAATTAAATAATATTAGTTATAAAGACAATATGATAGGATTTGCTGCAGATGGCGCAAACGTTATGATGGGGGGAAATCACTCCGTAATGAAATTACTAAAAAATGACATCCCCAATTTATTTGTGATGAAGTGTATTTGTCATTCATTTCATTTGTGTGCTTCAAAGGCCTGTGAAAAAATACCTAGATTTGTAGAGGATCTCACTCGAGATGTATATAATTACTTTGGTTCAAGTCCAAAACGCTCTGCCGAATTAAAACAATTTCAAATGTTTTGTAACGTCAAAATGCACAAAATTCTACATCCTTCTCAGACGCGATGGCTGTCAGTTCATTTTGTGATAGTTCGAATTTTAGAACAATATGGCGCTTTGCAATTGTTTTTCACAGATGCGGTAAATCAAAATGATGTTATAGCTGCAGAAAACATTTTACAAAAATTAAGAGATCCGACAACAAAATTATTTTTGCAATTTTTAGAATTTGTCTTACCTTATTTTAATAATTTGAACAGAGAAATGCAATCAGAAAATCCCAAACTGCATCTTTTATACAAAAATATCACAACTATACTGAGAACCCTTTTTGATTGCTTTATAAAAAGAAACTATTTATTAGTTACTCCCCTGGAAGATGTAGATTTCAGAAATCCTAGAAACTATTTACCGATTGAGGAAGTTTATTTTGGTAGTAATGTGCATAAAACAATTCGCGAAATGGACTTTACTGATAACCAGTTGCAATTATTCCGTCTTCGTTGTTTAGAGTTTTATGTTGAAGGCTGTGGTCAAATTTGTCAAAGATTTAAATTAAAAGACAATCCGTTAAAAATGTTTAACTTTTTAGACCCTGTTGTAGTAAAATCTGGATCTCTTGCTTCCATTAATGACATACTTATGTTGTTTCCGAATATCGTAAATCCTGAGGACTTACAACGTATAGATAGTGAATGGAGGCTATTGAGAAACACAGAAGAAATTTCAAATTTTTCTAACGATGTCATGACCTTTTGGCTAGAAGTACAAACGCTAAAAAGAGGTGATGATACTTTAGTTTTTAAAAATCTGGTTAATTTTGTTTTTCAAATGTTGACCCTCCCACATTCGTCGGCTAATGTGGAACGTGTTTTTTCACTAATCCATATATTGAAAACTAAGCAACGAAATAAATTGTCCACGGAAACGATTTCTGGATTATTGCTTACAAAGGCGCTGATAGGTCGCGACGAATGTTATAGTTTTAATATAGACGGTAAGCTAATTTCTGGTATGACGAACTCAAACCTATACCAATAGGTACCTGTTTTCCATTTATCTATTATACTTACCTTATTACCTATTAAATACAGTTTTCTTGATTTTATAAAATGTGTGGATTTTTTACGTTTAGAAAGTTTGTTTTATTTCATTTTTTAGCAATTTTAAGTTATGTTTTGTTCTGTTTTTAAATAAAATTGATAAATTGGATATTTCCACCTTTTAATTAGTAATTGTGCATTATGTATTCCCGTTAAAACCAAATCTACTGAAATTCTTCGAAATCTACCGAAAAATGACGAAGCAGTCTACCGATATTAATTAGTCGGACCTGGCAACACTGGTCTGAACAAAGAAAAGCAACATATTTGTGAAACAGTATTAAAAAAGATTAGAAAAACAATTTCCCGTGTGACTTGTTGATCATATCCATTTGTGGCGTGCTTACTGCTGCAATCACGCAGGATATCAAAAATTGAATTGCAAATTAATATTTTACGTATGAATGCCATTAATGTAGGCGATGTAATCATTTTACAATAAAAACAGTTGGAATTAAATCGATTTTGTAAATGTACCGTAATTACTACTACATCCGGTTGAACGGAGAGGGAATACTTTCATTAGCGAGAACTACACAAAAATTTGTGTACAATGAATTGCAAGAAATGCTTGCAAGTATATTCTTTGCAATTGCTTTTTGCAAGTTCTGGTAGAAGTATCTCTGCACTTAGTAAAATGACACCACCAGTTTTTAATATCAAGTCACGATTGCTCGTCGTTACTGTTCAAGTTGGATACATCACCGTCTACGGCGCGACTGTAGCTGGAAATAATTCATTTTCCAAAAGTAATAGCGCACGACTTTATTTACAATAAAAGTTACTGTCTACACAAATATAACAATTCGAAATGACGATAAATACGTTTCGATTAATACGACTATAAAAATAACGCAATAATACTTGTAACTTTAATGTCTAAACAGAAATGTTCTCCTCATTCGAACTCGACTGACATATTTCACACACATAAAAGTTGGAAAAATTGTCAATTCAGGCAATAAAACCGAAAAGTTTTATAAGTTTCTTCTTTAACCGAAGATCGAGAATAACAACTACTGGCGCCGTGAAGCTGTAAACAAAGTGATCAATATCAGATACCTGCAATCCATAACTGGACGAAAACATAAAAGTTAGTTTGAAATTGTTCTCTTTCGTACTTACATTTCCATATTAGCTTGATAGATATGTTCAGATCGAATCAGAGGATTAAGTTGATTAATTTCTTACACTGGCAGACAGTTTTCGACACGTAATTTTACAAGAAGTATTGTTCGCACTTATTCATTATAATATATTTCAGATACCATAAACTATTCGTTCAAAAGAAGTTTATATCAATTAAGCACCACTTGATGACTGGAATATACGTAGCCGTATTATTATTATATGTTCACTGATGGATGTATGTACTATATAAATAATAAAATAAACCATACATTGTTTTGATGGATACTTTTAACGACGTGGATGTACATAATTTTTAAAACAAACATCTTAAATGCACACTTTCAATAATTTCTACAAAAATGAGATAAAAAATTACTGGAAACAAACATAGTGTAACCCACTACATTTAGCATACGCCCACTTTCCGCAAACAGTAGTTTTGGGGTACCTAATTTTTCCCTCACTGATGCCCCTTATTGACTAAGAGTAACGACCATCACCACTAATCAATCAACCAGCCAGCCGACATATGTACAAACAAATATTAAACCATATCATTTTAAAACAGGAGCCTCGCCCGTTCAGAACGACAAGGGAAAGAACAACGGGTTACCCGAATTATTTTAAGTAAAGGCTCAGTTCACATCCAAATCCTACGCAGTTCTCAGAACCACCATTGCCCACCCGAGGTGAAAGAACTACGTTATTAATTACGTAAGTATCTTTAGTGGTAAATAGGTATATTTTATCCAAAGGCCTATTCGGTATTCTCGAATATAACTTTTCCAAAATGTGGGGCCTCTGGAGCGTCCCCCTTTTAATTCTCTTGTAAGCGGTGTAGCTATGTATATCTGCTGAAGTCAAAATCTTCACCGAGCCAGTGGCGGCTCGTGACATTTGAAACTGCCGGTTCTGTTGTAACCAATATTGCGCATAATGATAATTGTAGGTATGTTTGCGTCCACTTCGTATCTCCCCCAAACAATACGCATGGAAAGCAAAAGAACGCATTTTTGACGGTACAACCGCAAATCCACTTAGTTCTTGAATAAATCTCCCGATTAAATTTTCGAACGTACTCTTTTCCTCTACTTTTTCCTTTGAATTCAATCGTCATATCCGGCAAAGGGTTTTATTCTCAGTTTTTCCTCCAGCGATAAACGCGAAAAATTTGCGAACTTCCTGGTAATGTCCTCCACATCCATTATTTATAAAAAGTAACGCTCACAGAAACAACAATAATCCCGAAAATAACCGCCAACGCAACATAGCAACCTGTTTCGGTACTGTCTTCGCTGCAGCTCCGTTATCCCCTTAAGCACGTGGTTAATTGACGTCATCTGCTAATCGTTGATTGGCCGAGAGGCCATAAAACTGAAAATTTCGGTACGCAGTCCCGTCTGGATGATTGGTTGCATAAAATAAGGCGCGTAGGGGAATAAATAGATAGGATAGCTACAGATATACTGTGGTGTGGGTACTGGGTTGTAAATTGAGTAAATTCACACGTATTTACTTCTTTCTTGTTCTTAAATTTTGCCGGTTCTGCAGCACTGCAGCTCTTTAATACAAACCGCCACTGCACTGAGCAGTAGTCGATTATAGACTAGTTCAAGGTCGCTGGCTACCTGGTGATGACCTTATAAAGTTTGACAGTGAAGCTCAAACGTTTCCCACCCCGCCTCGGGATCACTGGTCCCTCAGGGGGGACGTTGAGAAGTACGTCGCGTCGAGGTGAAGATCAAAGGTTGCTTACTAACGGCCCTCCTCTTGGTGGTGTGACCTTGGGAATTAGGTGAAAGTGAAGTTCAAAGGTTGTGCGCCAAGGTTACCTTTCTTCTGTAATGACGAACAAGTAGATCAATGTGAAGTTCAAAGGTCACATTACGTTTCCAAATTACACATTATGAATATATAAAGCGCATTTATTTATCAAAAAACAAAGACATTGGTCAAATACAACCAGTGAAAGTCCGCTGAATCCGAAAATGATAGTCTCCCTGGTCGGAAACTCCCGGAACTTATTGTTATAAAAAAAAGGGATAATATCGTTTTTTTCCTATTTGGCTTCAATTATTTCCTAACTATTGCTCTGTGGAAAAAATGAACGGATCATTTATTTTCAAATGCTATTGTTTTGTATGAAAAAAATATAAAAAATGTCATCCCGAAAATTAACAGAAACAAGTAAAATTCATCAAATCCTTTTGAAAATCCGTATCCCAAAGGGGTCTCGTACTTCAATATTTCCTCGTCAGTAATGTGTCCTTTTCCTTTTATTTAAATAATTATTCCAAGTTTACTGAAAATGCAGAAACCTTTGTCACTCCGAAATGTTTGATAAATTATCCCAAAAGTTGAAGCACAAAGCATCGCTACTGAGCGCAAGTTAAAAATTCAAAACATAAAGCCAGTCAATTTAAAATATAGGCGGCAGTTAGAAAGGGATAGCATATTGAACTTGATCTTGCACAAATCTGGCTGTGAAGGCGATGCTCACGATGCAATTTTTTTAGTCTAAAATGTCCGACTCAATCAGAGAAAAAAATTCTTTGGCATTTTATTATAGTCTCCATTGGCTAGTTTTTACGAAATCGATTTATTTTTCCTGCTTTTCTACCAAGACAATGGATTTTGGCGAGACGGAATTTTCCCTGGCATCGACGCTAAATTTACACGGCAACTTCAACTAAAAGTCAAAAGTATGGAAGCTATCGATAAACAGTGTGTTTTAGCTTTTGATGAAGTGGATATTAAGGAAAATCTTGGATGTTCGAAACCTGTCGATTTTATTGAAGGATTTGAAGACATGAAGACGAAGACTCGAGTAATTGCGAGAGGCGTTCGTATTTATAATATAAGATTTTTTCTCCTAATAGAAACTGCCATTATGATAATTAAAACAGATGTCATAATCTAAAAAGAAACGTTGTTAACCAAATAAGAAATCCTATGAAAATAACTTTACCTTGGAAAGATATCGACAATCCCCATCACGTAAATACGTTTAGATAAATAATATATAATTTTAGCTTGATGCCTCTGGAATTTTCCACTTCAGGTTTCAACATCTTTCGCAAAGTAGGTACCTTTCATTTTAACGGCAACGGCAAACATTATATCCCCAATCTCCATTTCTCCCAACTTACACTCCTCTAACACACTTAAAGCGCATTACTGAGGGTATATTCAACACAGTAACGGAATCTGAAGGAATCAAAAGTATAAGGAAAGTGATTTATTAACAAAACCGTTCTTATTCTTTGAACCGCCCCCTTGGAAGGGAAAGAGCAGTTAGTAAATGAGAATGAAATGGATAAATAAGACACATTCGTTCATCCTCAAAATAAATTCAGTAACTTGTCCGTTGAAAATCTAATAAAATATGAAAACTAAAACCACACCCACACACACACCGCCACCTGTCAGCAATCCAAAGACAAGCTCAGATGCGCCAAGTGCCGGAGAGCAATAGGCAAACACGCAGTGATTACGACGTGCGGCCACGTCCTTTGCAAAAAAATGCATTACAGAGGCACTGCGATCAACTAAAAGGTGCCCCGTTTATGGAAAAAACTTCTAAACTGCAACATTTACAACGCCAACTTTCTTTTTATCCTTTCGTCAACATGCAATGTCTTTTATAGGTGGCAGAGGGGTGAGGTTATGAAATCTTCCCTTTAGAAAGTATTCAGAGGGAACCCGTTTTTGAACGAGATGTAGATCTTGCACAGACATTTGCTTTATCCTGTTTGATATGTCAAAAATGCAAAGTGAATATTCCTTTTTTCTTCTGTGTTACGTTGAATCGACCACGACAATTTCAAATTCGAAGGAGCTGCTGAGGTACCTCTATTTTACGTCCATGCGTTGATCTGAAAACTAGTATGCGCCCAGTGGTATCTTGGTGAAATAGTAATAACGTGAATTGCGAAAGACAACAATCACTTTGTGTGAACCACTATTATATCAAAAAGTTTGAACATTTCTATAGAAAAGCGCCCTACATTAAACCCGGCCTAATTTTTCACGCATAATAAACCATTATCTATTTTCAAATTAATATTTCGTGAATGTAAATGACGGATACGCATAATTTGGGTTTTTTGTTGGATTATATATTACTTTAGAATGAAATTATTAAACGTTAACTAAATTTATATTTCCAAAGAATTACACGGATCGTTAGCAGCGATATAATTACAAATCCGCACAATTTCAATTCGCTGCGTTTTTATGTAGGTCGCACAAATTTTCAACCGGAGTTAATTACGTGGTTTAGCTTACACCATAATTGCTGCATTTCGTGTAATTATGTGATCGTTGCGAACTACCATATTGAATTCAACGTGCAGTTTGGTTTTGATTGTGTAGTTATACTGCAAGTTTGCGCCTTTGCTGTTGTCCTCGTATAATAGAAACAAACGATGCGTGACGCTAGTCCAGTATAAAGTTTTGGAATTGTACGAAATTGTGCATAAATCGATACAAAAATTCAACTGAATTTATTCCTTATTTAAATACAGTCTCATTAGCTTGGTCGAATGAATCTTGTTGAATCACCCAATAAAATTTTCACAACTTGCTTGTAAACGCCGCGGAAATTTGCTTAGAAAAATGTTAAACGCGTTTTCTCTTTTTCGGTTTAGATATAAATTTTTTTGTTTTATTTCGCGACAATGGTCCGTGAGAAGCGGTCGTTCACAGGAACACGACCTTGAACATCTACGAACGGAGTGGCTGGTCCTTAAAAAAATTGATTCAAACTAGCAAACGAAGAAGTTATTCGCGCCGATTTCCCCAGTTTGTATTGTGTGTTGCTTATCGGCGAGTTTGGCGATAGCGCGTATATTATTTGATTGGTGACACTTTTTCATTAAAATCATGACTTTTCTGGAATCACCACACTGCAACCAATCTTCCACGCAGCTTCCAATTCAATGTTTGCGTTGTTTTCACTTTCACTCATTATTTATGCGAAGGAATAATTAGTTTTCTTGAAGCAAATAAAGACAAAACCAGCAAAAATTTAATATGGCGATACTTGTTTAACAACAAAATTGTATATCCATAGCAACGAATGTATCAAAGGCAACTTTTTAAAAACTATAGTGCAATTATTTTATTTCACTAATTTTATTATTTAAAACAATGCAAATTAATGTCCTTGTGCAAAAAACGTCATACGCACTACGAGTGTTAGTTGCGTCCGATTTCAGACAAAATGAGAAGGTCGGGTTGCGCCCTCGGTTCGGTCACATTTGCCCTCCATCGGTAAAACGCAACCACCGCTCTTAATACTTAAATAATTATTATGCTTTAATAACCGTTAAAAAAATCAATAGTTTTTCTTCAAGTGATAAGACAATACATGCAGGACATGCAATGTTTGGAAGCGATAATTGTCAGTGGGCTCCAAAATGGCGGACGAATCAGCTGTGGTATATATAATAATAATAATAATAATGTTTGAAATGTTTATTTATCAATTTCAAATGTTAAGAGGTCAACCAAGTTTAGGATAAACTTATCGGTTGGTTCCTTATAGTAAAGGTAAGTATACATTTTTGCATTATTGAATGTTACACAAAAATGTTGATCACAAGATAAATACTCTCACGCTTTAACATTTCGTGCAATCAAAGCAATGAATAGGTGATATTTGATTTCAGCTCCCTTGTATGAGCCATTTTTTAACGCCTTTTTTGAAGGTTCCAATTTGTTGAACGTTAAGATATCCCTAGGTAAGGGATTATACAGTGTTTGTATGGTAAATTCTAATGTCCTTTTTCCATATTTGTTGTAGCAATAGGGCACTGCGTACATGGTTCTTCTGGTTCCATAGGAATGCGGTAAGGGTATTTTGAATTCGTTGACATCAAAGTGCTTCAGTAAATTAAGGTACTTGTAAAATGATGTTAACGTATTTGTACATTGCAGCAAATCAGGTGTTTGCAGGTGATTATTACCAGGAATCAGCTTAAGCAGTCGTAATTGGAGCGAGTTGAGTTTTTTACGTATGATAGATCTGCACATCCCCATACGCATATTGCGTATCTGAGAAGTGACTCAATTAGTGCTTTGTAAACTATTTCTATGGTTTTTTTATTGGCAAATCTGCTCAATAAATAAAAGCTTCCTGATATTTTCTTTATCTTTGAGTGTAGATATTGTATATGCTTATCGTATGTAAGTGATGAGTCGATTATTAGTCCCAAATATTTAATATCGTTCACGATTTCTATGGTACTGCAACAGCATACCTTGCTCTGACCGAAATTGCAATGACAAGTATGCATTATAATTCTTGGTTTGCTTACTTTTTGCATATGTGAAGTGTGGAATAACATCGCTTTAGTTTTTTCTGGATTGGTGAAGAGTTTATAATTATGCATCCATTTGCAGACTTTATTTAATTCTTCCTGAATCACACGTTGGCAGGTATTAACGTCGCGATGCGAGTACATTAATATGGCATCGTCAGCATACATAAACAGTTCAGTTAATTTAACGTTTTTGAAAATGCCATTGACGTAGATTAAAAATAATATAGGGCCAAGGTTGCTTCCTTGTGGTACTCCACACTTGACGGTATGTTCTTCACTAAAAGCGTTGCCAACTTTCACTAAACACTTTCGATTGTTTAAATAACTTTTAAACCAATCCAACTGCCTGTTTATAATGCCGATTTTTTCCAAGCATTCGATCAAGATTGTTTGATTTACAGTATCAAATGCCTTTGATAGATCTATAAATATCGCGAGGGTGTAGTGATTTTTATTCATCTGGTTATTTATATAATTGGTCACTTTAATTAAGGCTTGTTCAGTGCTTTTGTTTTTTTGGAACCCAAATTGTCTTTCTTGTATTAGATTATTTTGTTTTAAATAACTGTTTAAGTGTTTCACTACATAAGTTTCAAGGATTTTATCTATAACCGGTAATAGACTAATGGGTCGATAGTTTTTGAAATCTGAGGGGTCACCTTTTTTAAACACTGGTCGGATTATAGCAGTTTTTAGCGCATTAGGAAAAATTCCTTGCTTTAATGAGTAATTTATAAGTTTAGAAAGTATTCCTTTAAATATGTGAATATTGTTTTTAATGTCAATCACTCGAATGTTATCCAACCCTGGAGATTTTTCTATTTTCAGTTTTTGAACGATGCCCTCTATTAGTTTATCGTCGCACATTGGAACATAAAAGTTTTGCGCGGCACTGGGTTCTTCATCGTCGTGAGGAATCTTGACCGGATGTTGACATTTGTGCAGTAGAGTTTCTATTTGTTGATCGAAAGTGTCAACAAATTTTGTTGCTATTTAATAATAATAATAATAATAATAATAACTTTATTCCCTATAAAGACAAGTCTAACACGTCACAGGATCGTCAAAATAACATCAAAGCAAAAGAAAAACATGTTTGGAAAATTAAAATGTGTCTTCAAAAAATTCAAGTAAGCTGTAGTAAGGTTTTAACATTAGTATATTCATGACCTTCTTCTTAAAAAGATTGACGTGATGGATCTTCAATGTGGCGGGGAGGTGATTATATACTTTAATCGGCATGCAACGCGTGCTGTTCGCAGTGAGAGCAAGTCTATGTTGAGGGGGTCTTACATTGTTACATCTTGTATCATATTTATGTGCTGCGTTGTTTTCAAGAATCAAATTTCTTTTGCGTTTGTGTACATATGTGGCGGCTTCTAGGATATACAGAGAGATAACAGTCAGAACGCCTAGATCGACAAACAGATCCCTGCATGAGGTACGACTTGCCACTTTGAAGATCGCTCTGATCGCACGTTTTTGGTAAAGTAGTGCCCGATTAACATGAGGACTGGGATATTTCGCTTTTGCGTATAGTTGCCTGGCGGCGACTTCAGAATTTTTTCCTCCACGTTCTACTTTTTTTTAATAATAATAATAATTACATAAGAGTGCCTTTTTGCAGTAAAGAGTCTTTGTGATACAAAAAAATGATGTAGAGGCGAAGTTCAGCGAATGCTGCTCTTCCACTTACCCTCAGCTTTTAGGTAAATTTCATCTAATCACATAATGTCGTATATCTTCATACTAATGAGTAGGTTTTTATAGGTGATAAAACTTTCCGGCCCCCAGCGAATGTATTTCTTCCAAACCCAAGCCTCTTCGACCTCTTTAGTTTAATCAGTCATCCTTATATACTCAACACGAGGTTTGAGGTAGGATACTCCACCAATGTAAAAATGAATCGTTCTGAAAGATTCATTTCCTTTTGCCGATGGCAAAATTTTAAGAGCGATTTATCTCGAAAACGATAGGCGGAGGGAAGGTTCTGAAAGGAATGATTATTCTTGCATTATATTACGTAGATTTTGAATGTTGCAGTCGGCTTTTAAATGTTTATTTAAATATAGCGTGCTACATCTTATAACCCATTTTATTTTACTAAACTATTTTGGTTTAAAAACGTGCACTTTAATCTTCTGCACAATTAATACATGTTAAAATGATACTCCCCAACTTCATACTGTATAATTCTATTTCGATTTTGTGCAAATTGCGTGCTATTTTCCCCATATAATACAAATTTATGCTCTTGTGGTTTCGGTCGTGCAACTCCATTTTCCCACACTTTCTCAGGAAAAGGCACCTAGGTCTAGTCTATTGCATTTGGATATTCCGGCATAGTTCAACGCTATTGGAGACTCTCGAGGAGTTCTTCAGATTTTATTCAAGGATTAGAACATGTCAATACAATTGCTAACTTCTGCTAGCGAAATATTCTTAACCACTATCACGAGATGTGGCGGGGAGATTGTATAATTTAATTTAAACAGAAATTCTCGGCAGTTTTAATAATTAGATTTACTTTAATTATGTCGCAAAACGCTTTGATTTATCGTCTCCGTCATTTCATGCTTTTAGAGGTCTTGCGCATATGCGAACGCGATATATACCACTGTCATTCCCAGACAATAGGGTAGATGACAAATTTTTTAAAACCAGTTATAACTGTTCGTTTACCTCTACTATAACTTTAAAATATGATATTTCAGCAAAATAAATCGTATTATTGCAAATTTATGTAATTTAAATTGTAGATTTTTATTCTAGCGCCAAAACGCTGTTTTGTGTCATGGCGGTGTCTGTGACGTCACAGTCCTGACAATTATAAACACATAACCCCAGCGTAAATAGTTTAAAAGGTTTCGTGATGAATTATAACTACCGTAAGTGGTGCCCTACCATGGAGTACACTTGGTCGTGGTGTAGGGCTCAGTAGTCACATTTTCTGTGGCACAGCTAAGTATCCCAGGCGGGTAAATCTGGTTCTAAGGATGCTGTATCATTCAAATGCTTCATGGAGTAGAGAAATCCAAAAGGATTTTCGATGATTGCTCATTACACGTAACATAGAAAACTATATTGACATGAGTAGCACATTTTTCACGTACGTTAACTCCTGAGGCGTGCGGTAGACGACAATTTGGACAACTTCCGAATCCGATTGAGCCATTTGCCGATAGAGTTTCCAATAATCGGACTAGATTATGACTTGTTGAACATGATAAAGGACTTTTATCGACACTAGTACTCCTTTGGACTCTGAGGGGTTGTAAAACTAGCTTGATGGTAGGGCAAAGAAAGTAATTATTTTCTTCGTCGACAACTAAGGAAACTGCATACAGCTTTACGTGAACCGTATATTGCGGGAAAATTTTGACTTTAACTGTGAATAAGTTGAGTCTTCTGTTCGACTGCACTTGATGTAAGGTTCCATAAGAGTGCCCGCCATAAAAACTGTTTTTTCCAAAAAAATTAAGAACTACTTTATAAATTTAGACCTTTATCTACAAAATGTTCGTAACAGAAAACTCTTAAAGTGGCCATAGCTTACTGAATCATCTCGATATGATAGCTTCGATGACTTAAAACCAAAGCATCGTAAGTACACATTCCTCTTAAATAACTACATTTCTTGTAAAAAATCTAAGCTTAACTTAAAAACCTGAAAACCTAAAAATCTGTGTTTGATGCAAGAAATATTCCCAACATCATTTCATCACTGTTTGGCAGATTTACTGCTATCAACATTCGTATACCCATCTTCCATTCTTATCTGGTTTTATAAGCTAAACTTTAGGATAAAATGTAACAAGAACTAAATTAAAAAAACGTAGACAAACTCTACAAACGCACAGAGGATTAGGATAATGACGTCACGCGTTCTGATTGGCGTTTGATATCACGTGACAAATGTCGTTATTTTTTAATTTTAGTTTTACTAAAATATAATATTTTCACGCGTACATTATCAAAGAAAGTTATTTTGCGATACCCTGACACCTTACTCTATCTTATGAAACAAAAATTTATTTATTCTTTTTCCACTGTCATGTACCCTATTCACATGTAATTGCTAAATACAGAGAATATTGCAGCAAGGTGTTCTGTCTGACGCAAAAGCAATGCTACTTCTTGAGATTTGCGCAGTTCTACTCACAAGTAGTTATTTCTTTCGTCAACGCTGAAATTTTCTTTGCGAAGTGGCCTAACGACGATCAACTCTGGGTGGAAAGAAAATTGAGTGTAAATGTCGCTGAACTATTGCCATATTTTCAGCTTGTATTGCATATTACCTACCCTAAATTTTCTGTATCACAAAGTAAAGGCAAACATTGTGAATTACTTTTAGTAAAACTTGGGCGATGGCCAAAACCTTGTTAGACTGCCGTGAGTTAGGGATGATTCATGGGGAACTGTAAGCACACATAATCATTCCACTAAGCGACTTGAAAACGCTTTACAAACCCCTTTCTACGAACACTGCTGCGATAGCAAAGCAAAACTGTGAATAGGTGGATTGATACACACTTCAAAGATTCTTTATACTTATCCAGCTAATTATGGCTACATGTACGTAGGAAGGTTTCGTCGCGAATAATTTTCCAACCGTAAAGGTACACGTCCCTAATGCGTATAGTAAATCACTTATCCGTTTTCCAAGGGAATCTGCTTAGAAGGGCACTTTATGTAATTAAAATAGTTAATTTACCGTTAATATTCTTTACTTCGCCGGTAGGTAATTATTTTAAAAGTAGAAAAATACGATATACAGCAAATTAGGGTTGGCAATGTTGGGTTAATCCGCAAACCGTGAACACCTGGTTATACTAGTTTGAGAAAATTTAATAGCACCCGGGGTGTATTTTAAATGAAGTATTGAACCTGCTGTTTATATTACAGAGAAGAGTGCTAGATTTGCTTCGCATTTAATTACATTTACATCTCTTTCACCGACCTGCTGTTTAATCTCGCAATGGCATTAGCTATAAATGTCTCGCACTCAATTTCTGTAAGGAAGAGACTTCAACTTTCCATTTATTTCTCTAGATCATGATTATAATGTGTTGCATGCAATTGGATTAACATTTCTACTATCCTGAAGCTTAAGTTACGTTGATGATACGAGTGGGGTTCAATTATAAACGAGATTTTTGTTCCTGAAGATCAACAGTTGGTGGGACTCCGCTACCTTGGCACCTCACCATCTTTATCTCATAAAAAATTATCCATATTTCATATAAATATTCAGTCAATTATTAACAAATTGAACCAATTGGAAGCATTTGTTGCCGACAAGGAATTGGATTGTATATGTGTAAGTGAACATTGGATTACTGATACTGACCAAATTACCGCTCTTAAATTTGGTCAATGGTCAGTAGGATCTTTCTACTGTAGACCTTCGCGTAAACATGGTGGAGTGTTAATTTTTACAAAGGAAAGTGCGTGTGTGAAACCACTTAAATTCATTAATGACCTCTCTGAAGAAACGCATGCGGAAATTTGTTGTGTGCAAGTTAATTCTAATACTGTAGTTATATGTGTATATAGATCGCCCAATGGGGATTTTAAGAAATTTTATGACATTTTAGAGTTAGTACTCGAAAAGATTGTTAATTTTAATGTTGTTTTAGCGGGTGACTTTAATGTGCACTTTTCTGTCGATAAGAGAGCAACCATTATCGGTGATTTATTAGAAAGTAATGGTTTTATACGAACAATCTTCTCGGCTACTCGCGGAGTAAATTGCATAGACAATATTTTTTCAAATTTTAGTGTTTTTGATTTCAGTAGTACTACAATAAACACCGGCCTTGCTGACCATCTAGGGCAGCTGCTTGTACTGAATCATTTTGAAAAAGATCTTAGGAACTATTACGCAACTAAACTGCATCGACCAATCACCCAAGTTGGTATGTACATGTTGTTCGATAAACTTTACAATTGTGATTGGAAAGACATTATTAGTGATACAGGTGATTGTAACCAATGTTTTTCTGATTTCGTTAAGTTTTTTCATGAATGTTATTTGACTTGCTTTCCGCTTGTAAGAGACAAACGAAACAAATATTCGGGTAGATATAGATTCAACTGGTTTAATGACAATCTTAGAAGATTAAGAGACAATGTTCAGTTAATTAGTGGTCTCTATGCGAAATATCGCACGCAGAGTTTACTTGAAATTAAGAAGTCTTGGACTGCAACTTATCGAAATCAAATAAAATTGGCTAAAATAGCAGCTAACGATCAGCACATTGCTGTATCTGGAAATTCCACAAAAGCAATGTGGTCCATTATAAATTCTGAAAGAATTTCTAATACGAACCCACAATGCAATTTAACTGCCGATGATTTTAATTATTTCTTTTCAAGCGTCACAGACCAAATTCTATCTAGTCTTCCTAGTAGCAAAAAAGACCCCATAGATCATTGTAAGATTACTAATGTTCCATTAGGTATAAAATTTGAGTTTAATTGTGTTTCGCAAACGGAAGTACGTGATACCATCTCCAGCTTGCGGAACAGCAACACGAAAGATTTTTTTGGTCTCAATACTCAAGTGATTAAGCGTAACATTGATGTGCTTGTAAGACCACTAACCAGATTAGTGAATCTTGCTATATCGACCGGAATTTTTCCGGACTGTTTTAAAATAGCAGTAGTCTTGCCCCTGTTTAAAAAAGGTGACGACACCAACAATTTGAACAACTACCGACCAATTTCGATTCTTCCTGTGTTCAGCAAAGTATTAGAGAGAGTCCTATACAAGCAAATGAACCACTTTTTCGAAAATAGTGCTCTATTTTACCGCAAACAGTTTGGATTTAGGAAAGGACGTGGAACTTCTGATGCAATTATTACCTTCGTTAATAATGCCTACGAATGTTTTGAAAGAGGTCAGCATTTGGTAGCGGCATTTATCAATTTATCTAAGGCATTCGATTGTGTCGACCACAATCTATTAGTTCGTAAATTACAATACGTGTACCACTTTAATGATTCAAGCTTAGCACTAATTAAATCATATTTAATCAATAGGTTCCAGTGTGTGCGCGTGAATCAGACTATTTCTCCGACATTACCTGTAACACGGGGAGTTCCACAGGGGTCTATACTCGGCCCCCTGTTATTTTTAATATATATAAACGATATGCCCACGGTGTTGCCTAAACACATGGATTGCATTCTTTATGCTGATGACGCAACCTTGCTATCATGTAACGATGACTTCAGTATTGCTGTCATATACTCAAAGTGCCATCGAAATCGTTACAAATTGGTGTATAGACAATAAGCTACTACTGAATGAATCTAAAACAGTTATAATGCCCCTATCATTAAGAACGACCGACCCCTATCTTGCAACAAGGGAAATGTCCCTCTTGGGTTGTGTAATAGATCCACAGCTTAATTTTCATGTGCAGTGTACTAACATTATTAAAAAAATGAATAAATCACTTTTTTTATTAAGGAAATTGCAAAACAATGTATCCTTAAAGGTAATGAAAACTGCTTATTACGCACTTATACAAAGTACGTTATCATATGCAATTTTGGCATGGGGACACAGTTCCCACTGGTCCAGTGTATTCCGTTTGCAACGGAAAGCCGTACGAGTGCTCTCTGGTTTAAACTATAGAGACGACTGCCGTGTCTCATTTATCACTTTAAAAATTATGACATTCCCTTGCTTATATATTTTGCAAGTAGTATGTCTAGTCAAAAGTAATATGGTCTCAACTGTCCTTCAATCAGATGTACACTCGTATAACACCAGGCAAAAAGACAACATAAGGCTACCTTTTTGTAGACTAACAAAAACTCGAAATGGTTTGACTTATCAATCACAGGTATTGTATAATTGTATTCCCGCACATATAAAAATACTTCCTTTAAAGTTATTTAAAACTTCTATCAAAAAGGTACTTATAGAAAATGCTTTCTATTCATTTGACGAGTTTATAAGTCACTGTCGCAGAATTGAGTAAGGAATATGCATGTCTCTTTGTTGTACTTGTATGTACTTTTTATATACCTTTGTGTCTGTTAATTACATATGTATGAGACTTGACTAGAGTAAGTGTACCCACACAATAACTCAATAAATATATTATTATTATTATTATTAGATACTCCGGCGGGTGGAGTGCGCCTAGGTATGTAACTTTCGATAATAAATAAATACAGTTAGCGTTTGTAGTTAATTGTTTTATTTACAGCACATATGCTTAAAAACCCTTAGGCATCAACGTCGGATACAACCTCGTATAATTCAAATTTTCATACCTAATAGCAAACAGTTCGTTCCTTTATTAGACTGGTTCACTTTTCGAAGTTTCTCTGTCCTAGGAGCATTTCAGACAACATTTGGCCAACAAGGCTTTTTTTACTAATTGGCACCTGCTGAACACGAATATCGATGTTGGCACCTCGAAATCTGAACCGAAAGTCCAGAATTCAAGATGGCGCCCAATTTCCGAAAATGTTTATCTTTTCACTCATGCGACCGATTTTTTCGATCTAAAAACTAATTATAATGTTATTCCTGACGTACGTCACGATAATAATAGTTAACTATTGTTTTAACAATAATGTAATAGTTTTTTTTAGCGGCAGGATACGTAAAATTAAGAATTGCGGAATTCCTAGCTCTCCTTGCCAAAAGGAGGACTTGCAAAACGATTGTTTCTAGTAATCCACATATAAGTATTCCCGACATGCGTTTATATTGCATAATTCTCCTTGTAAAGTTTTGATAACTACAATCTTTCGAATTTTGCGTTAATTTTTGTTTGAAAAAATGAAGGAGTTCAACTAAACTGCGGTGTTTCGGAAGATTCTTATTTTGCTAGGTATTAATTACCGTTACTCAGGATATATTATTATTATTCAAGTATGAAAGCATAGCTATGTAGATGACATCCTTGTGATATTTGAAGGCAATGACTCCGATTTAAACAATTGTTTTAACATCTTAAATACCTTACATAAAAACTTAAAATTTACCCTCGAATTAGAGTCCCACAAAACCCTCAATTTTTTAGATCTCTCAATTGAACATCTAGGCCAAAAACTCGATATTGGAATTTATAGAAAACCCACCACCACCAGTAATATAATCCACTTCACCTCCTTTCACCCTCTCCAACATAAACTTGCAGCGTTCAGATTCTATTTCCAGAGACTTTTCAATTTACCCTTAAACCAAACCAAATACAACGCAGAACTCCAGATTATTTACCAACTAGCCGCCCAAAATGATTACCCGTTAAAATTGATCCAAAATCTCCAATTCAAACTCCTTCATAAATCCGAGATCCGCAATACCACCAGTTTTATCCCTCTTACAAGAAGATACTCCAACCACATATCAAGTATTGCCTTATATCGGAGAATTTTCTTATTGTTTTCAAAACACCTTCCAAAAATACAACATCCGCATAATCTTTACAGCCAACAGCAATCTAAAGTCAGTTCTTTCACACACAAAAGACCAAATCCCTCTAATAGACAAATCTGGCATTTACAAACTTAATTGCCCCACCTGTAAATCTTCCTACATTGGCCAAACAGGGACGAAATTTTCTACTAGGTTTCAAGCACACTTTCAATGCATTAAAAACAATAATTCCTCTTCAATAAAATCCTCTTTCGCTTCACACATCCTAGAAACGGGTCACTCCTTCAATCCGAATACCGATTTCGAAATTCTGCATATATGCAATAAAGGTATAAGATTGAACTTTCTGGAATTGAAAGAAATTCACCACCAAGTTAAAAAGAACCCGCACCTCTCTCTTAACGAAATTCTCGGCTTCAATAACAATCTTCTGTTTTTACAATAATTTCAATTCTATATATCTTTTCAAAATTTATAAATTTATCGATATGTCAGTTTCCTCTTATACCGGATTGTCAATCATTTCTAGACATGCCGTCTGCATGATCTCGAATTTAAACTTAACTTAAATAATTTAAATATGTAGTCATCTCAATAGTTTCAAAACTTTTATAAGTTTATTTTTTCCCCCCGGTTCTTTTGAAATGTGTAAGTACCCTTTAGATAATTTATTTTTTAAATCTAAAACTTTGTCTATTTATAGGTTAAATTCAACTTTCAACTTTTAATGTAATAATTCAACCCTCCGGTTGGTTGTCTTAACAAGGCTTGATAATAATTCGTTTTGAAACTTAGGACAACCTTTCCGGTTTAACCACCCTTCAGGTTTTTTCACTTGGCTTCGGCCAGTTAATAATTAAAAAACAACATGTTCGTCTTATTCGTCTTCAACGTTTGTAACTTATTACCGTTTTCCTGTTAAATTTCACATCGCCTGATGATGGCAGTACGCCGAAGCTATAGTCGCTTTTATTTTTAAAAACTTCAACGAATAAAAACTATATGGGGAAGGTTTAGAGAGTTTTGATCACACAATATATTTCAACCCCCATTTCGAGGAACGATGGATCCAACCCAAAAAAAAATAAAATTAGTACAAATCAATTGAACCTTGCAACATTAACAAAGTTTTGACGAGCAATCCTATTTACAACGCCAAAAGACGATATCTAGAGCAGCCTTGGAATTAATGTCACGTTGTGAGAATGGGAATGTAGCCATTTCCAATTCTTTCCCCAGGAAATCAAGGATAGATATGCTAGTCTGAGCGACATTTCAGAAATCATTGTTAAAACATTTGTTCACTATTATTATCGTGCCATACCTCCGTCAGGAATAACATTATAATCCGTTTTTAGCTCGAAAAAATCGGTCGCATGAGTGAAAAGATCAACATTTTCGGAAATTGGCCGCCATCTTGAATTCTGAACTTCCTGTTCAGATTTCGAGATGCCAACATCGATATTCGTGTTCTCAGCAGGTCCAAATTAGTAAAAAACGCCTATTTGACCAAATGTTGTCTGAAATGCCCCTAGAACCTGTTAAAACGCTGCTTTTTATATATAATTGATAATATTTTACAATGTATTATGTTGTTATCATTGAGGTGTACCGTACCTACTTCAACGAAATTTATTGCTACATGTTTCATTTCTCTGACACCCTTGACAAACAAACCAGAATGTCTTCAGCCAGACAAAGGGAATTTAAGGACGGGTCAAGTTTAGAAATGGATCAGAAGGAATTGAGGATGCTGAGAGGAAGAGTACTGCTCATTTGAAAACTGCAGAGAAAACAAACTCCAGCGGGATTCGAACCGACAACCTTCTGAATAGCACTCGTAAACGTTACTAGCCTCGGTCCATGTATATATATTGTTTTTCTATTTTACATTACCGTTTATATCAATATTAATAGCAGTTTATTTGTTCGTTTTACTACTACTAATTGTATGAAACGCTGAAAATGAATGTTGGGATCAGCAGTATTACGTACCTTCCCCATTTCCGGACGGGAATATGAGAGGACGATGTATATTAATACAATTTCAAACTCTTTTTCTTTTCATCTGAATTTAAGCGGCAATTAGACTTTACACAGAGGTAGTAATAGACACGATGACGAAACTCTTTCATAGCGGAGTTCTGAACAGAAATATGGAGTTGTAATCGGGTTTCCGCCTAACAGGCACAAATGATGCGAACTATGGCTAATCTTTTCTTTCCACCGAATATTCGTTACGTTATTGAATCCTAATCTACTTCTTACCCAATCGTTGTGCCTTCAGGAATCTACCATTCCGAGGTAAATTTGATGAAATATTAATAACTCTCTTGTTTAGTTAATTAAGCTGTAGTATATTCCTAATTTTAGTGCTAGTTTGATATCTTTGCAGATTTCTGTCGTTCTGATGATACATATTAATTAGTAAGTCGCTGATTTTGAGTTAGGGCATAATCTTTCGTCGTATTTCGCAATGAAATTGTTAGAAGAAATGTTCCACC
The DNA here is from genome assembly GCF_008802855.1 of Photinus pyralis. NCBI lineage: Eukaryota > Metazoa > Arthropoda > Insecta > Coleoptera > Lampyridae > Photinus > Photinus pyralis. The sequence continues at coordinate 34,795,930 of NW_022170249.1, forward strand.
CTCTTGTCAGTCATACATTTTTTTTTCAATTATTATTAAAACTGTTAATCATTAAGTCATTAATAATTATCTCCAAATTCTTAATAAAGTTCAGTACATATGGTTATCTTCTCAATAGATCACAAGGGTATGTACCCTTCCATTGGCGACGGCAGATGTGTTAAACATTATTTCAATTATGCACTTACACGAATTTTTCCCGGGAAACATCGGACGGTATCAACACATTGACGTGTATTTATTATTCTTTGTGTTTTGCGGCGAATCGTTAGATCTTTTCTGTTATAAACGGTATCTTTAGATCTCTATGGAGGTTGGGATTCGTCACATACCACCTCCATAGCATATGAAGCGATTTGATGATGGCCCCATCTATTGATGGAATTTAACCACGCAATTTTTTGGCGTAAAAATGCCGCATTTGAATTTTTCCTTCTTTTCTGTTAACCTATTCATTCGGCACGTTGGTCGAAAGGTAATGTAGTGTTAATTCCCTTAACGTGGATTGAACTCTTAAATAAGAAGCCGATTCACCTTTCATAGGTATTTCGAAATTCGAGTTTGACGCTTTGTGACCTTGGTGCATTTTCTTTTAGATATCCGATATCTGACGGTTGAGCAGACGTAACTTAATAATTGTTACCATCTTTATTCGTATGAATTGGTTTCTACGCCCTCTCATTATCTTAAGAGGTATTTGCATTTGGGATTTTAATACGGCGGTTTTATGGACGATCTTTAGAGAGGGGGTTTTCCTTTCTCCGGATATTTCCTGCTGAACACCATCGACTCCCCTATAAAGCTTTCAACGCCATGTTCTGCCGCTCAATAATTGCAAAAGCTAAAAAAAATAAGAAGAGAAAAATTCGTTAATCTAAAAGGACCAAATAGTTAAATTTACATCTAGAAATACCTTTGAAAAGTGAATAACTGACATGCCAAAGTTATATGGTTACTGTTTCCTTTTCCTCGTGCATATATTGACGTTACATTAATAAATCAAGCTGGGGATCTGGATACACAAACATTCTAGTCTAGGGCAATCTCTATTAGTTTACATATCAAGCTATTTGTGTAACTGCGTAGCATGGCTGTCACATTTAAAGCTGCCTCATAATTATTTATAGTGAACACAATGGCAAACTTGCAATTTTATTGTTAAAGATAGTGTTATTAGACGAAACGCGAGAGCGTGTCTTATCGAAATATTCCAAGTTGAAACTTGAATGAGTGCCGTAAATAAAACACTTCCTTTTTAATCTCAAAACGATCATATTTATCTAGTTTTATTCGACTCTCAAGGGGGCTGTCTATGTAAAAGAATTGTGCTCGGAGCTGACAGTATGCAATAATGATAAAACGCTATGAAAATTTGACACGGTAAACCATCGCGACATAGGAAGAAGGTAGTGCACACAAAACGCTTTGCAAATAGAAATAAGGTATTGATCAAAATCTCTTGCGAGAATCAAAGCCGCTTTTCAGGCTAGCTTGTCGACATAAATAATATACAGAAAACATTCCCCAGGTATGCGCAGTAAAATTCCTTACATGTTTACAATCGTTCTGAAACGGTAAAGTTTTTACAGATGGAAGACAGTTTCAGCTGCATAGTGTAGCAGAAAGACATCGTGGCAAATTGAAACCCAAGGGAGACGTACGGCGGATTCAAGTTTTAAGTCTTATATTCATCTTGTTTACATTTTACCCCAGAGGCACAATATTAGTTTCAAACTTACATGTTCCGCGGACTACAAAACTTACGATTATTATTGTTTGATATGTCTACAGTTGGAATGTTATTATATATGCACAAAACTACTATTTTAATTATGGCAAAAAGCAACCCCTTAAACCGTTAAAACATTTTCTTTACTGCGATTATAATTTTTAACTCTCGCCAATTATTTAGAATTTTTTTGGCTCTAGAAACTATTCATAAACAATTAAAGTAGACTTAGATAGGTGGCAGGTATGTTAGTTACTTTCAGAAGATTTCCGCATTATCGCCTTGTCTATTATGTAGGTATATTGGTAGTCCCTTCATATACCTGTATATCCCTTCGAATGTAATCAAATATTTGTAAATATAGCTTATGTATTAGCTATCTTCCCAGGAAGAAAATTAAAAATCAAATATTGAAAAAGTAAAGAGATGAACGCTCATTATTTTTAAAATTATATACAGCATGCATTCATGTGGATCTAGTTTACGCATTTTCAGGATTGGTTCTTGGTACGGTACGCGTCAACTCGCCAAGGGCGACTCGCCACCGACTAACTCGCCAACGGACGACTCGTCACTGTGACAACTCGCCAACGAAATATTTTTCCCTGTTTAATGTGTCGTTCAAATAACAATGTGATTGTCAAATTTTCTGTTCAAATAAATCGAAAGAGTGAGTAACAATTTCTTGTTCCAATATTCATTCCCCATTGTCGACATTGTATAACGTGAGGTTAGTTCGGCGCTGTAAAACTCAAACCCCGCCGCATAAACGGCCAGCTAGCTCAGATTCTTAATTAAAAGAAGGGCTCGAGATGAGAATCTTCCACAGCGGTTTGTTCGTTTGGGCATATAACATAAGTTTTTGATCTTTGGTAGTCACTAGAAATGATTAGTTGAGCGCCACCCAATTTTGCACAAATTCTGACCTCTCCTGTATAGAAATTGGGAAAACACAAGAGAGCCAAATAATAAATTCACTACGAGCAATTCTGATTTATTAATCCTGACAAAACGGTGCAGGATCGGCAAATAAAATGTATCTTCAATACGACAATAACAAATACTTTAAATGACAAAAATAATCCCCAAATAAATTCATGAACACTTCCTTAATAATTACGTTACCAGCCCCCTACAACAATGATCGAGCAAAAATGTAGTTAAGATTTCAATGGATTTCAAGATTGAATTAAGTTAACCCGAATAACAACTCATATAGGCAACACTGGGTACAAGTAAATTAAAAATCTTACCTTGAATAACACATACGCTGTCTTCTCCGAAAAAGAGCTCTCCTTCGAAGTTCCAGTTCTGTAACACAAAAACAAACCCCAAGCTACAACGCTCGGGACGATTATATGAGCCGGAAGGGCCAAAAATAGCTTACTCGTAGCCGGCTCGTTTACCCATACGTTAAATACAGGTGCGTTGCTCTTGAAGAGAGTCACGACCTCAAACACTTGATGCGAACAAAATACAAAGCTCCGATCATAAATCGTCGGAAGGTTACACTAGATTAACGGTATTGAAGCAAATAAAAAAAAGGTTGTGTAAAAGATCGTATCTTCCGAAAATTCCACAATCAGCTGGTCGCTCCCGGTATCGTTTAGGTGTTAGCGCTTATCTACTCGGTGGTACGCCGGATAGCTGCCGGCAATCAACAGGTGTTCGTACTCCGGGAATATTCGCAAGATGCAAATTCATTTACCTACAAGGATTCGTCTGTACAAGGATTGACCTACTACATGGATTGACCGGTACAAGAATTCGTCTACTACCTGGATTGATCGGTACAAGAATTCATCTACTACATGGATTGATCGGTACAAGAATCCATCTACTACATGGACCCCCTGAAATCGTCAGGAGGGTAATGAAAAATACTTAAATCAATGAAATATGGAAATTATCCAAGAGGTTGTGAATCTGAAAGAATTTTAGATAACATAACGTAAAAGAAAACCAACGCCATTTCACTTACATGTAGGTAGGGCGATGAACTTCCACCAGATATAGCCTCACAACGGAGAAAACGGCTTCTGAGTTACTCTACTCGACAACGCCAATAAAACAGGTAAAATTGCCAGAGATTTTACGTGAATGATGGCAAATATTACCCACTGGTTTAAGAAGAATTCACAATGCCACGCTCTACAAGTACAACCTCGTTGGCTTTAAAAACGGAAATGAAGTGAAAAAATTACGCGATTCTGCGCGAGGAAAGAAGCACGCGTACAAGTGACGCCATCTCACCTATATCCTGCCTAACGTAGCAAGCGGTAATTTTGAAATTTGAATATAAATAAACTAAACTGTTACAATTGACATATGAGAATAAGAATGTCTATGATTGTAGACCGTACCTAGGTACTGTTTTCGCCATGAGGGAAGTGCTGTTGTGGTTAGTTTATATAGTTTGTTTAGCGATTAAATTAAAAATTATATTATATGGTGGTGACGATGGCAAACAATAAACGAATGAATTTGGTTTAAACACCATCGGCCATTCCCGGAATGATTGCTATAAGAAATACATGATAACTTTGATAACTAATCCACATTTGAAAAAACAAAAATGCATTCTCGTCCTATGACAAGCCAAAATCTACCGTATGTCCCGGATCGATTTTACAAAATGCCGAAAATTTTTGTTATTTACTTTTTGAGAAAACTGCATTCCTCATAAAAGTTTTTGCTTGTTCTAAAATGGTGATTCCCGTTTCTTTCCGTTTCAGATGCAAAAATGGGAAAATATGGTTGAATTCAAAACGCGTTTCTGAAAATCCAGGGTCGTTATAACAAGAATCTCACCAAAAGTAGGTCCTATTAATAATTAAAAAGAATTGGATATACTGTAGCCGCGTTTTGACTTTTTGGACCATATTTTCATATTTTTAGCGCATTTTTAACGAAGTTGGGTGCGCTATTGCAGCCACTTTTTTGTCCCTCCGTCTGTCCGAAGCCTTAACTACGATGTTTCCTCCATCTGACTAGTAGTCTTGGGCTCACGGACTGTGAATTCGGTTCTCCTGTGGATTGGGGGCTACTTCCATGTGCCCCAGCCACAGCTTACTTACTATTAAGCTATGCCCCCCGCTTCAAGTATTCTTGCATGAACGCTTTGTACTCTTTCTCCAACTTGGTATTGGTGATGAACTTCCTTTCCAATTGTACTAATCTTGCAACCGCTACTGGCTTGGCGTTTCCCAATATCGAATGGTCTTCTTTGAACGGAATTCTTACTGTATAAGATCCATCATCGTTTCTTACGGTGGTTTGCTGGTAGTGCTGCTCACACTTTGTATCTCGCTTAGACGGCTCTGCTGGACCTAGCTCTCAGAACGTTTCTAACTGTGTGTCCTTGGTTACTCGTGACACCATGCTCATGAGTGTCACATTATATCCCTTTGGGGTGTGTATTTGACCTAATAGGATCCATCCCAATTCTGAATTCTGATCTAAGTATTTGTCACATTTCGCTACGCCATCCAATATGATGTTGGCGTAATCTTCTGCCCCCAGAAGAACGTCTATGGGACCTGGTTTGTTGAGAGTGGGATCAGCCAACACTTGGTTGATCCATCCACTGGTGTCGAATTGGAAGGGTTTGCTCGGAAGCTCCGCCGTGATGCTCTTCAAAACTACTATGCTCGTCGTTAATGCGAACGTGCATGAGTGACGTGGTCGTAGCTGGATGGTGATGATGTTGCCTTCGTTGGATCTGACCTCCCTAAGCCGCTGATTTCTGCCCGTACTGTCTGCCTGGGAGTTTTAGTTGAACCTTCTTATGGCAGGCCTCCGCGTAATTGTTGGTGCGGTCTTGTCCGTTGAGAGTGCGCTGGTAAACGCTCCAAACTGCGTTGGGGAACAGTGGCGCTGCTCTTGTTCCGCAGCCTTCCAATATACGTCGTGATGAACCAATTCAATAGGGGCTCGAATTCATCGGGGAGGATTTCTTCTATAGTCCGTTTTTAAACTAAGAGGAGCGATTTAAATAGCGCCCGCGAAAAATCTGAATTGTGATTGGCTTATACGGCGGCGTTTTTACACAGACGCAATTTGAGGATCTTGACAATTTCAGTTGACGTCTTTATTCGCTGTGTCATTTGCATTGTGTTGTACGTATTGTATTTAATTTTGCCTTTTTCGTGTGTTTTAAGTCTTGTTCAAATTTCAATTATACAAATCAGTTCTTATTAGAACTAAACCGGGTACCTGTACTTGATTTTGTTGGTGCAAATACTTCGAAATATGGATTCCACGCAAAGTACAAGTAAAGCGAACATTTCACCTGTAAAAAAAGCGTACGCGTATTAATTTGGGGCATTTATCGATCTCAGAAAAGCAGTGCATACTCAACTTATATAAACAGATATTAACTGATGACCCTGGCACAAAGATGGTTACCATTGTTGCAAAAATTGCTGAAGCCGCAGGTAAGAAAGGAAATACACATTAAATGTTAATTTAACACACACACTTTTTTATATAGGAATTACAAAATCCACGGTTTACCGAACAATAAAGGAGTATAAGAAAACGGGAGCTGTAACTCCTTCTAAACGTTCGGGGGGTATCGCAATTTGACGAAAGCACAAAAACGTCAATTCGTCAAATTATTCACAATTTTTTCTACTTCAATGAACTTCCCACTTTGGACAAAATCTTAAAAGAAATTAATAGTCGTGAGGATTTACCACAAATGTGTCGTTCATCTTTATATAAATTAATGAAGCAAATTAATTTTAAGTAAGTTGTCTTTTATTTATTTTTGAATGTGGTATTAACATGTACATGCATTCTTTACAGATATTTAAAGCGCAGTTGTAAAAGTGTTCTAATTGAACGTGACGACATAATAAGATGGAGACGAAAGTATTTAAAAGCTATTAAACAATATAGGAACGAAGGACGAGCCATATATTACTTAGATGAAACATGGTTAAATGAAGGCCATACAAAACAGAAAGTGTGTGTGTGGACTGATGATAACATTCGTACTCGACGGCAAGCGTTTGTGGAAGGATTGTCTACCGGTTTAAAAAATTATCAAAGTCCTCGTGTGAGATCGAAGGGACTTCAGCGCATTTTTGTGTGGCAGATCAGTGTTTTATTAGCCAATATTGACTCCACCATCAATAAGATCTTGCCGAAAGCTACCACGTTCACTTTGTCGGTACTATTTTCTCACTTACCGTGCACTCGCAATTCGCGTTTGAAGTTTTGACCACCATCAGTAAGATCTCGTCGGGGGTTACCACATTCCCTTTGTCGATACACAGTTCCGACGTCCCGTTCATTCGTAATTCCCATTTTGGTAGATTTCGCTAAAATCCCGGCATAAAATCGTATTCAACTTTTGGGTACTTCACATAGCTCGACCTTCTATTAGTGACACGAGAAAGAGAGACCGCGATTCGCGCTGTAAGAAACTTTTGGGGTTTCCAAAGTCAACTACCCCTCGAAGCGCGCCGCGCAAAAGGTGGTTTATTTCGCCCCTAGGAAACAAAAACAAAATTCCGCCACGCAGGAGTTGTGCGCGTTGACAAGATCTTCCCGACGACACCAATTTGAAAACAATCGGAGAAAAACTGTAGAAGAAGATAGATAAAAACTGAAAAATCTCCAGGTTAGTATAATACGCTCGGGGATGGCGTCCAGATGTCGTCGACTCCAAATCTTGTAGCCCCATCCCTAACGTTCTTAATTACACGGCCCCGATAGTTACATGTACACTCCTTGTCTTTTTACAAGCGTTTTTCTACGGGTGCGCATTTACTGCCAGCCAGCCAGCCAAAGTGAGATTAAAAGCTACTTTTTACAAAAAAAAATTTTTGCAAAAATGCGCTAAAAATCCTTCTGGAAAAGGGAAACGTCTCATTATTTTACATGTTGGCTCTGAGAACGGTTTTGTAAACGAGGGTCTACAACTTTTTGAAGGAAGAAAAACGTTCGATTATCACGAAGAAATGAATGTGGAAGTGTTTGAAGAATGGTTTGCATCTTTCTTAGTGAAAATTCCTGAAAATGCTGTAATTGTTATGGACAATGCACCATACCATAGCCGAAAGCTAGAAAAGATTCCCACATCGTCATCTCGTAAAAGCCAAATGCAAGAGTGGGTATTAATCAGGGTATTAATCCATTAAAGGCTGTTATAAATTCATTGTTAATTAATTGTAAATAAATAAATCACGTAATTAAATTTACTTTACAATATATTGTATATGTTTACATAATAATTAAAATTTCTTTTAAGTCAAATGTGTATCAGTAAAGTGTATTAAAACACCCTAAAAATGATCAAACACCCCATTTATAATGTATGCCTTATGTAGTAGGCAACCCATAATGCACATGTGTACGGATATATCAATATACTTAAAACAATTGCCCAAAAGTTACTAAATTTAGTAACTTTTTTCGGATGTAAATCAGACTTTTCAATTTACTCCTCTTAGTTTAAAAACAGAGTATAGTGCCGTAACCGCACCTACGATATCCTCCTCACGAACAAACGCTACAGAAATAATCATTTTCGCGAGTAGGGCGAATTGCGCATTCTCGCTGTACCTCCGCAGTACATTTTCGGCCACCAAACGCTTTCTCAGGTTCTGCATAAGGTAAAAGAGGCAACCGTGTAACCGTGGGCCAGAGGAAATATATCGTTCATCGCCTGGTGGATTCCAATTTCGTAATCAACCGAAATTGTCTCTGGATTGAAGTCTGGCCACATATCCCGTAGCATGCGGAAAAGTCGGAGGTATGTTTCACCTCTCTTATTAGTTAGGAGACAATAATAGGAAAGACTCAGGTCTCATTCTTTCTCGCCATAATAACAAAAATTTGGCTGAATAGCGATGGTGACAGAAGGAACGTACCATCCATGTGTATATGCCGCATAGTATTACTCCATCGTTGGTGGGACTCCCTGCCGAACACCAAAATCCGATCGGCATCATTTTCGCCAGAGTCCGCCAAGAGGAAGTTCTCGTATTCTCCCGGGTTGAACTCGTACCTCCTCATCTCCTCGGGTAGTCTTATGTCCTCTCGTGTTTCTGGATTGGCTGGAGCTGCTAGCCGTTTCCTTCTTTCGCGCCCAATTCTACTGCGTGATGCATCACGGCTGGGAAGAATTCCGTGCACGGCAACTTCAACCCCTTCTATTGCTCTTGCACGAATTTGAGAAGGATGCGTAGACCGAAAAGAATGAATGGTGCGATCTTCTACGTAGATCCAAAGACGAGCCTGCATCCTTGCGAGTGGTCCGGTGGCAAGTCGACCGTGTCCCTTCTTGGTATTGGTCAAATGCCCAGGAAGATAAACGGTTGACCTGAACGTGGGCGGTAACCACCGTGGTCTCTTCGTCTGATCCCAGATCAGCCTGTCTGCTCTCGAATGTGGCTTGGGTAATGCCGAGAACATAGACGGCACTGTCATCCAGTTAATAGACGACGCGGGTGTACTCAACCCCTTTTCTAACATGAACGTTCCTCAGTTCCAGAATGCAGAGTCCTCCGCCCTCACGCCCACTGACGAGGTGGAGCAGTTCAATATAGACGGGCCAGCCAGCCAACGATAGTGCTGCCTTTCACCTGCTCCCAGTATTGTTGCCCAACAGGTCTTACGAAATCTGCCTTAGCATTTGACTCACATGTGCTTTGGCTACGACAATATCGGTCTATATGCCGAGCGGTGGTGGTGCTCAGAGTTATTGGACGTGTATGCAGATAAACCGCCCGATCCTTGAGCCATTTCCAGGCGGTAACAACCCTCGTTTCGTGAACTTGGATAATCCTAATCTAGAATGGCATAATCGGGTATGTTGCTCTGGGGGCTGGCGCCACCCTCCAGGCCAATGAAATATGATACATATGCACTTAGAATAAAAGAAAATATATCACCAGTTCCAAAATTTGGTATTGCGCATGCGCAGCGCCAACTTTCTTATTTATGAAAGCATTTGGTATTCAGACGGTCGACCCAATGAATATAAGACTTGTTTGTGTTTTACATATTATGGCGTTATACTGTTATCATTTCTAAAGTCGTTGATAGTTGCATGAATTGTCAAATCTGTGAATTTTGTGTTACTTTCATATTCATCCTATTTTTAATGTCATACAAAATCTTGTTCATTATATTATGTAATAGTGTGTTCGTTTTCAACACCTTCCGATAGTTGCAAGAATGCTGCGATGCATTAGAGAGAAAAAAACCAGCGCCGTAGGATACTTACGATCTTGTAAAGAGGCCCTGCCAACATGGATATATACTCCACATATGGCATGGAGCCCGCACACAACTTAGGATTGCCATACCGTTCATTTCAAGTTACCAAGCTTGGAGCCAGTCACCAATGATAGTTGGGAATTGTCAATGATTGAGACAGTCCACAAATAGTAAGAACTTTAAAAGTTTGGATTCTTGTTCGCAACCATGGTTGATCTATGAAGTGTTCGACATACTGAAACAGCATATCAATATTGTGTTGATTATCAGGACAGATGCGCCCTAGATTATTCAATTCGATACTTCATTAATACACCAGTGATTATGCCTGACGGTCACTTGTGGTTGACACGCCTCAGGATACCATCCGAGATATACGTCACACAGTTGATTGGTAGCATTATCAACCACATTATTATCACTTACATCCAGCTGAAGGCCCCAAACTGCTCGTTTACGACGCGTATTCTGGGTGATGACAAAAAATTACTTATAGCTAAGGTCTAATGATGGATATAACTATCAGAAATCGATAACCTACAGAAAACGGAATTTAATTATAAGGTTTCAACGCAACCAGCCTTTCAAGGATGTAAACATTTACCTCAGCTAAAGTTAATCTAAATTTTACTTGTGTATTTGTATTTTTTCGTAGATGTTCACATTTCACATTTATAGAAATTTTTATAATTTTAGAATTACTATTTTGTATAGTTTTTGAGATATTATATACCTACCCTCCCATTTATTAGTTCAATTCGTAAAGTAATGTATGTAGTTATTTTTTTTTTGAATTTTTGACACTGTATTACATCATTAAATAAATAAATATAATACTCGCCAGGAGAGAATACCGGCCACAGAACATCTGATGTCAGTCAACAATCGTATGGTTTAATATGAAATATTATGATTGTAGATCGGTATCAGGTGATCTGTGACCTGCATTCTCTCCTGGTGAGCATAATATGTTTACTATACTGTTACGATAAGCTGAATCCAACATTTCACCTGTTGACGCACTATCCAAACATAATTAGACAATCAGGACCACTAAGGAAACTGCGGTGCTTCAGATTCGAAATCTATACCTCAGAGTAAGAAATAAAGATAGAGATGCCTTGATGCCTGCTATTATCTCGTCGTGTTGACAAACAATGCAGTAAGCGAACTTGTCACATTTCACGAGATCATTTTTAAGGGAATATTAATAAATAATAACGCACTTGGAAGGATCTAATAGCTATTTCTAATTTTGACATTTAAACTAAAGTAATACTTTTCATCGCCAGTTGCGAAATGTTTTACTTTTCACAACTGGCCAACTAAAAAAGTTGATATTTACTTTTCAGTTATTCAGGGATTATTTTCACGATTGAAGCCAGCACCTCCCGAAGGTAAACAAGTCTTTTTATGGGACTTTTAGATTCTGGCGCTTCAAGCTCTTTTATAAATTTAGACATCTCAATTAAATTATAAAATCTTATTTTAAATTTATTAAACAAACGACTTCTTGTATGGTAGCAAACAGCTCCGATGCATATTCTATTGGTTACATGGTTACATTACTGCGCCAATCTGCGATCGTACTATTCTTTTGGATTTACTGGTGATTCCTAATTTAGTAACTAAATTCTGGGAGTAGATTTTTGGGATAGGATGGGAATTATTCCGAATATTACCGGTGACTGTTGTCACTCACTGTTGTAGGAGCTCATTGGTATGTGATTAATAATGGAGTTCAAACTACTAAGGACCCCACTCCACTCTCACCTTCGCCTATTGTCACATGGCAATTTAATCAAGTATCAGATCTAGCTAAATCAGGAATATATGATGAAGTAGAGCGATTAGGCCATGGATTAATGCAACCGTTCGAGCGAGAAGCTATTGGATCCTATATCTTCTTCCGCAGCACAATTACCTGTTTCTATAAATAAAAAGTATGATCAATGAGGACATAGTTGAGAACTTATCTGGCTCTATATATTATTATTATTATGTTACCCTTTTCCACTGGAACTCGATTTTCTCTCAGGCAGCTCTCAGTAGAATATTCACATATCCAGATTCTTTCCTGAAGAGAGACATCATAACATAAACACAGATCGTATTATGGTGTGCTACGGTGGCTATGATGGCCAATCTTTGTGATTGGAGTACCCGAAGGCCCTGGGTACAGGTTGCACAGGCCTTTAAAGAAATAAATATGGACATCCAATTCCAGCAGATGACTGTGGATGAATTTACACAGCTGACAAGAAATGATGAGAGGATTTGACAGTTTCTGGCCCGATGAGAAGATGATCTCAACTATGTCTTAGTCTATGTTTGTGTATATTCTTATCCTCCTACTAACCATGGGGAAAACGTGGACCGTATAGAAACCATGTTAGGGGTTTCTCTGGAGCGATAGAAGAAAATAATATTGTGAACTTTATGACCACAGTTCTTTACCCACATGTGCCACAGCCGCCCTCGACTCAGGATATGGACTGCATGCACGCGCGTTTCTTGTTACGTGGATCGCGCGAAGACACTTAAACGTCGTCGGCTCACCGGATCGCACCGCTGCAGGCGACTTACCGCAACTGAACAGTTCCTCAAATTGAACACATATGAGGTACTAAAACAAACCAGTTTTTAAACCACTTTTTTCAGCTGAAGTGGGCATCATATTTATATACAGTGCCAATCAGGCGGAAGAGATCATGATAACGGCAAATTTAATTCAATCACATTCAGTGGCGTATCGAAGCGAAATTTTTCACAATTAAGATTTGCGGTTAGGTGTTATTTTTAGCGCATTTTCATGTTGGAAGACGCTATTAGGGCCACTTTATCCGTTGTGTTAACTACTCCTACAGCTTTCAAGATATTTAGTTCGTTCTTTTTTTAAATAATAATAATAAAGGTCTTTATTGTGTTTTCCTGCCACGCAAGATATAAAAGATATTCGGTAGCTTATGCTCTGGCACCTTAACCAAGAAAAATCTTGTCAACTTTCTTATTTATAGATAGTTACTGAAATTTTAACCACAGATGCTTCTAATAAAGACAAGTATATTGTGAAATTGTACGCATGCGCAAATTATGCAATGTCAGCATTCTTATTTGGCGATTTTGAAGAATATTTATGCCAGAACTTTTTTCCTTGGTACACAAGGCTTTTACATCTAGCGTGTGGAAAATCTGATGGCCCATTCACATTCTTCGAAGAAAGTACCCACAACGGGAACCGTCATTTTCGACCGTTTAACATAGGGGAAATGAATTCGAAATTTGCCATTTTCAGTTTTTCGGTGATATTTTTAAAAATTTCAAATGCGTTTTTTTGGTCACAAGAAGGGACAACTTCACTTCCGTTTAATCTACACTGTATCTCTCACTGTTACAGAGATCCCAATGGCGAATTTGAACATAAACGTAAACTTGTCACAGGGGCTAGCCATCGGTCAATTTAAAATGTTCTACATAATTTGTGATTTTATTAGACGAAGAAAAAGAATTCGATAAAAAGTATAATGTTTATTTAATCTTAGAAACAAACAGTACGAGTAGGAGGACTAGGCGTGATACTTATCTGTAAAAATGCCTTTTAATGTCCGCTGTAACCCCAATATCACCTTCACGAAACCTTAATACAATTGAAGGCTGCTCGATGAGATTCAGTAATTTTTGCAAACACTCATTCAAACTCAGAACATGGTGGTAGTAGGCAGATGGATCAAAAGCAGTTGCGATGAGCCAGTTAGTGACCCCACAGATCCTTTTCTTCGACCGGTACACGCTCAATTACTCCTTCAGCTAACCCCTTGAACACCGATCATATCTTCCTTCATGTTTAAGCTTCTTTGTCGTAATTTGCAATCGTTTTAGAACCAAATTCTTGTTGTCGCTCAGAGGGGAGTGGTTTTCAATCCAAGGTAGTTGAAATTCGTATCGTCCCTCGCCGTTAATGGAAACAGTTTTTAAAAATTCCGTATACATTGCCTCTTCATGCTACAGCGTTTTATGAGCGATCGGATCCTTTATTCCCAATACATCTAGGAACCATAAATCCTTCACGTCACAGCTACTCACGTACAACGACATCGTTGCTACGGTCGCATCTACACGTACTTCTTGGCGAATTGAGCCCATAACTTTCCAACCTAATAATGTTTCAAATGTAATTAAACCATATTGAATACCTGACGGCGACCCATTAACAATTTCCCAACAACATCGGCACCAATAAGGATTGATATCGGGTCGTCACTATCCCACATATCGGTCAAAGTGATACTAAATTTCTGTAATTCATAGAACCATTACACGAAAAATCACTAAAACTTCGGACAGGTCTCCCCCGAAAAGCATATGCGTAAACCTATAGGTTCATAACATAATTTATTAGCCAATTTTTTTTAACACATAGCACTTCTGTGTACCACTGTGAATGAGGACGCGGTCAATCGACTCACCACTATCACTATAAACTGTAAAAGGAACAACTTAATTTCACACGACACGTCTTGAAACCATGTCCAAACTTAAGGCACTTAAAACATGCATGTCTCTCTTTTACACACTTTGATGGCTCGACAAGACATTTCTGGCTTTAACGCAGTTTTCACTAGTACGTGCTTTTGAATCACACTTTTCGCAGCCAACAGACCCATCGCTCTACGCACATTTTTCTTGGAATCACTTTTGGTTTTTGGCCACTGCGATTGCGACTGAAATTCTCATTTCCTCGTTAACTTCACCCTCAATAAATTCAATAAGATGGGCGAGTCGATCTTTCCTCGGAACCGACGCATCATCTTGGTCCGCGGGTCCATCTCGCCCTGTATCACTACGTTGCCACGAACATAACAAATCTTCTGGTAACTATGACTCGACTAACGGTAAAAGCATTGCTGTGGTAACTACTGAGGATTCTAGGCATCTCAAATGTGTCACTAGCGTATCATACAAAGTTGAAAGTGAAACACTGTTCATCGGGTTCATCGTTTTTTGTAACAAGAATTGAAGTTCACCCACGTACACTTCTATTAATATTTCCTCTTGACCAAATCGATTTTTTAAACCTTTGAGGGTTTTTTTCATAATTCGCGGCAATTAATGGATAACTCTTTACTAAATTGTCTGCTTCCGAGCCAGGCACCATAGCTTGATTTAAATACTGAAATTTGAATCTCACCTAACCTCTTATTCTCATTAACTGTCTTAAAACAATTCCAAAAGGATACCAATTATCGCCACTAAATTTCACGAACTTCATCGTAGCCAGCTTTAACTTTAGCGGGTCGCCAGTATTGGATACGGGCGGAATACCGCCTTGAACGGGGCTTGCACTTGACATACGCCTTATACCTTTGCCTTCATAAACTTATACTCGTCAGCGTCATACTCCTTTTCTAATTCAGCATCGGTTGCGCTCTCCAATATTGACTATTGCAGGTTCTTGAAACGCATCCAATGCAGATGACTTATTTTCTAACGTTAAAAATGTTACATTTGAGTCTGAGGTGGTCCTGCGTCATCAATATATTGAGTGCCTTCTGACGCCTATACGAAAAACTGTTATTCTTTCCGCTTGATCCATTTTTCGCTTTTTATAATACACAACACGAATAGCATAATGATTTTAAAACAAGTCCTGTTACGGTCGCCAAATGTTTTATTACAGGTCGAGTAAACATAAAAAAGGAATTTGATAAAAAGTATAATGTTTAAATCTTAGAAACAAACAGTAGAAGTATAATTATTAATACCCTACGAAAGCCGGTCGGTAATTAACTTACTAACTAACTTAAACTACTGTACTGGGTATCACCCATGTACCTGTGTAACAATAGAAGACTAATTCTAAATAGTAAAACGCCGCCGTCAACTTTAAGGGACACTGATTTATAAAATAAACACGAAGCGATGCAACGGCCTAAATTCTTAGTTACTTGCATGGAATACAACACCTTCTTTGCCTTGTTCAGCAGTGGGATAAATGCTCTAGAACTGGAGAATTTACCGCGGGTCGGAATTCATTTGACTCCGCCTAGTCAATAGTCATCAATGAAAAATCATTCTTCAAATTCGTGTAGACTGTTCATCGATCTAATAATATAAGAATTGATTCATAAAGTAAACGAATTACTTGTTCATTGTCCTGACGAACTCGTTCATCGGCCCAAAATTAATTCATTAAGTTTCTTATTCACGTTTAGTTCAGTGACAAATTTATTCAGACATGACCTTTATACAACTCTCGGTATGTAAAATAGGAGCAATTTTCCAATGTCAGTATTGACAACATGCAAGTTAGTCTTATTTGGTTTACCACATGGGAAAGAATTTACATCTCCCTATCTCTAATTTGACCATAAACATTTTATGCAGTAAATTAAAATACTTTTATGTATTCATAAATTTTACATTCCGAAATATGTACTTTGAAATAACCAAAAATAAATTGAGTTGGTTTTGAATATACTAACACAAGTTTATATAGGAAAAGTTGAGAATAACACAGAACTGTTATTCAACAAATTGTTACAATTTCAATTTCGAACATATAAAGCTTCCTCTACAAAAACAGCTCTTAAAATTCTTACAATTTATATTGGCTGTAATTTTGATTACAATTTTATGCCGCCTTTTACGTAACATTGACTAAGACGGACGAAATGGAATTATAAATTATTATATCTTTGTTACGGGAATTGTAAATTATGAGAAACATTACGTCCTCCCATAAACCATTCTCATTATTCGTCACCTTATAAAAGTAATATGTTTTGTTACATTTTAACTTCACTTTAGAAACTGCCGCGTTAGTATTCATACGAACAATACTAAATAAACTCGCATAATGTAGTTACTGTAAAATAGTACTATTAATGAAAACACTTTTCGACGTTCTACGTCCGTTTTTTGTGAATAAGTTTTCTTTTTTGAAATTCTGCTTCCTACGTGAATCGAAAACTGATAGTTTAATGTAAGAACATATAATGGTATTAAGATACGAGAGAGAATCTGAATGAGGACAATTTACAAATTGAAAATAAGATGATCATGTTTTTAACGTGGCTGCTGATGGGCTGATCAGAGTTTGGGATACTCCTCGAAAGTTTTTAGTTCTCTGATCACGCTTTGTTTGGGAGCTTATAATTAAAAAACCATGGCAGATGTTGGTTTTTGAAACTGAGAAATACAAACAAATTTCCTTGTGGAGAGGTAAGATTTAAGTTCTGTATAAAAGTATAGGATGTTACCTCAAAGGCAGTAAACATTTTTCGATGAAGTTTTTGAATTCTGGGTAGTTTACGGTCGGATGTTACGTAACCATGATAACATTGTGCTTTAAAATTATATTAAGGCTAGACAGTACATGATTTTTATATCAGAACGGCGTATGCAAAGTTGCCTATTCTTAAATCGACTCTATCCTCTCTAAGCTAGGTGACGTCGAGGGCCCGCCGAAGCATTCTCGCTCGAGAGGTAGCTCGAAGACAGGTGGTCGTCTCCGGTTGGTAGCCTTAGTGTATCTGTTGATTCGCCTTAATGGGCGTCGCGTCTCTGTCTCTCCCGGTCCTCGCTCTCCCTTCTGGAGACCACTTCCGTCACCAGCTTTTGCACGGCGTTCCAGCCTTCCGTGTGTTCAGCATAATTGGAACCACCGTTTCCGTTGTCAGGTGTTCGCCAACTTCTACTTCTGCTACTAATCTGCGCGCGTGCCATCTCACGCACTCCAGCACTACATGTCCTGGGTGGTCCAAGTTTACGCAGTCTGCGCAGGATGGGTTTGGCCGTTTTCCGAATCGGTGGAAGTAGCTTGCATTCTCACCGTGGCCAGACAGAAACTGGGTCAGATAGTAAACGACTTCGCCGTACACCCTGTTGGTCCATTCCCTGACGTCCCTTATCACTGTCCGTGTCCAGGATTCCCGCTTTTCCCATCGCTCATGCCATCCGTTCATCAGGCTGTCGACATCCCAGTTCTCCCCTCTCGCTTTCGCCGTGATCCCAACTGGCGGCAACCCGGCTATCACCATGGCGTCATCCCGGTGTACAGTACGGTATGAACAACATACTCTTAGCGCAAGCAGCCCCGTGATCTGGTCCGTTCTGGCTATCACCACACCCCACTTTGTGGTCTCGCTCCATACTTTCGCCCCATATGGTTAGTGCTGCCGATGCTACCACTCTCCGCTTAAGAGTCCCTAGCGCCGCCCGTGTTGGGCATTATTCGAATAAGTGCCGTATAGGCCCTCAAGGCTTTGTCGCACGCGTATTTGGCGTGCTTGATGTAACTCAAGTTTTTGTCGAGCATGATCTCTAGCACCTTGATGGTAGGCTCTGCGGTGATCGCCTGACCGAGCACCTCTATCGTGGCGTCCATAACTTGCCTCCTGCCGGTCATCATTGCCACCTTGGTTTTTTTTGGCACTAGCTAGATGGTTTCAATTGTCCGCCGGAGGTTGGCAATCGCCAAGTCTTTGCTTCTGTGTCTCACGATCACTGTAAGGTCATCCGCGAAACCTACCACTTTAACGCCTTCGCCGTAATCCAATCCAAGCACCCCGTCATACACCACGTTCCACAGCAGGGGCCCGAGGACCGACCCCTGTGGCACAACCCGCACTCGCGTCGAAAGTAAACAGTGTACCGGAAGGTTTGGTAGCTACCACCTGCCTCCCACTCGGGTAGTTTTCCACTAGACGCACTAGCTGTCACTCAACACCCAAGTGCTTCAAGGTGGCCACTATTGCTTCCCTACACGCGGAATTGAAAGCGTTTTGAACGTCCAATGACGCGACCAAGCATGCCTCTCTGGTCCTTCTCGTACGATTGCTGGCATCCCGCACTTCTTCTGGGATCTGGAGTACCGCGTCCTCGGTGGACCTCCCTCTCCGAAATCCGTATTGATACAGTGACAGCTTGTCCCCCACTTGTTCGATTATTCTTTCTTTGATGAACCTTTCTGCAATTTTGCCCCAGAAGTCCAGTAGGCATATTGGCCTGTACTTCCCAGTTGCCTTAGGTACCATGACCAGATTCGCCTTCTTCCACCGCCCGGGGTAAACCCCGGTCTCGAGAGCCTTGTTGATGATTTGGGTCCAAATCCAAGGATACGACTGTGCAACCCTCTTGACGATAACCGCAGGTACATTGTCGACCCCGGGGCCTTATTTACAGGTATCGCGGCTGCGCTTTGCCGGATTTCCTCATCGGTGACGGGAGCCATTTGAGTATCTCCCCTCTCGACCTCTAGCCGGATTCTAGGGTGTGTCGGAAACAGTCTCTTAACCGTATCCTCGTAGGCCTCGTCAGTGAGCCCTTGTGGAGTGCTTTGTTTTCCTATCCTTTTCAGAACGATTTGGTAGCCCCTTCCCCACACGTCGTGGTCCAATTCGTCGCACAACCGTCTCCACGCTGCTCTTTTGCTTTCACCAATTAACTTTCTTAGCCTAGTCCTTGAGATGGTCGTACTCGGCGACCGCTCCCCCACTCCTCCGGCGATGCTGGAGCTGCCTTCGTGCCCTGATGCACGCACGTCTTTGTTCCGATATCTCTTCATTCCACCAATAAACAGAACGTGGCCGGCTCGTCTTCTTCTTGGGAATGACCGCGTCGCAGATGGTCGTTAGAAATGCCTCCAAAATTCCCTCGTCCCAAACTCGTTGCGGTAGCGTTTTGCGCAGCCTCTCTTCTAGTAGCTCCGAGTTAAGCCTATTTGAGTTCCATCCCCTCGCTTGTACCCGCCTGGGTGCTGGGCTTCGAAAACGCCACCCACGTTATATACCGGTGATCGTTCAGGGTCTCCACCTCCTCGACCTTCCACTCGCCCACTACGTCCACCAGCGCGTTAGACACCAGAGTTAGGTCGATGAAAGGGTTTAGCCGTCCCCTTTCGAATGTATTGACCTTCCCATCGTCCAGCAGCACGAGATCCATCCCTTCTGCCCATTCTTGTATTATAGTGCCCCTGCGGTTGAAAGCTCTCGAACCCCACGCTGGGGACGCGCCGTTATAGTCTCCCGCGACTATAGTCCGTACAATCCCCCCTCGGCGAATGGCCTGCGAAAGATTGTCAAGCGTGGCAACGAGGTCTATTTCACTAGCGTTAGGCGACAGGTACACGCAGTACAATACTATATCCCCGAAGTCCGCCCACATAAATCCTTGTCCCTGACCAACTGCACGCACGTGTACCCGATTAGTCGTGAAGACAATTGCCGCCTTACCCGTGAGGTCCCGTAGTAAGGGGCCTACCGCCCTCCCCGACACCTCCGAAATCACTATCACCTCGCGCGCCCTTTGCACGGCTAGGTCGTGCGCATTTTTACTGTTATTAGTGTTTATCTGAAGCACTTTCACCATTGTTATTTGTCGCACCCGTCTCCGGCTCCCGTTGCATTCGCACTAGGTGCTCCGCCGTCTCTCTACACCGGTGATCTTAGCTGCCTCGATTTCCTTTCGCTTTGTTTCGTAGTTACACCTTCTAGTGTAGGCCCTATGTCCTACTCCGAGACCTGGGGCCAGCCCCTCGCATCTTTGACATGTGGCTTCCAGCTTACAGTCCCTCGCGTAGTGCCCGGAGTTCTCGCAGTTAAAACACTGAGCGCTGCGGTCCTCTCCCTTACATTGGGCCGAGATGTGTCCTGGCTCCCAGCATCTGCAGCGTATCTGGTCCACGTTAATTTTCACCCTGCATGAGGCCAAGCCCACTCGCAGGTATCCCTGCCTAGCTACTATAACGCGCAAGCAGCAAAATGCAAGGCACTACAAAAATACCATGTGCTTCATAAATAAAACACACGCCGCTGACCGGCCAGCTAGCTCTGTGGACCAAATAGCAAACAGCGGAGAGAGAAAGACTAATGTACAGGGTTGTGGGTAACAGAATTAACTCAATTGGTAATTGGCACTTATAACTCCTCGATCCAGCCTAGGTCGTCAGTACTTACTTTTGGTCGCTTCAATTAAAATCTCTTGGGCGCCACCTAATTCCAAGTTAAGTTTCGCTTGCCACTACCGGAACTAGGAAAGGTAGCTTTAGCTTTAAAGTAGGCAACTGATAACCCACCAAAATAAGTGTTTATTGGGTGCAAATGCACCTGCATACGTAACACCAACACAAAAGTTATGTTCCCCAAATGGGAATAAAAAAAAAATCAATAAAGTATAATAAACACGTTATGTAAACACTAAACAACCCCAAGTATAAGTGTTGAAATAATTATCCCAAATTCCAGGGTTTACATAAAATTCCCCCAATGAAATATTACATAAATTTAGTAGCTGAAACTAGTTCACACCAAAAATCTTGAAAGTAGGTCACCCACTACCGTTGCACAGTGATTGAGTTTAATGGGTTAAATTGACAGTGGATTGAATACCTTGATTGGTAGCTTGTAGGGTATCGAAGTTTAAATCATAGTATAGAGCTCTGTACTTCACAGGTGATTTACTTCACATGAGTAAATGCAGTTAATTAAAGCAAATTATTCCCTTTCAATTTCAAGCGTACTAATTAAGAGTAATATGGTTGGCTCTAGTGTGCGGCCAGTTAACATTTACCACATAAGTATGGGTTAAACGAAATGCAAATACACAAAGGCAATAGTTTAAACAATAATAAGATATCACCACTACGATAGGTAGGTCTCTGGTTCCTAAGATTCCTGGTGTACGTGTAAACGGCTAACGGTTTTCTATGTACCGCAACAGGTGTCAAAAGGGTTGGTGTCCGCAGTATCTGTTTGGCTGCGCCTTAGAGATAGTAACGTTTCAATGGCAGATTTTACAGTACACGGAACTCCTGCATGTTGTCGTTTAACGTAGATGTGTTTCGCTTAGAGAGTACGTAGAAGCTACGGAATCGTTGGACTTTGACTCCTTACAAGGACTCTCTTAAAGCAGAGAGTACACACAAAAAAAGAACTTCGTTAAAGTAAGGTAGCCTTCTTATACCATAAATACGATGGATTCCCCGATTAAGGTGGCTTGAAATTCCTCCAGTACAAAAAAAAATTCCTTACGGAAGTTTGTCCCCAAGCATTAAAACGAAACTGCTTGGTGCAAACATTAATTTGGGTTGATTTGGTTAAAAGATGCTTTCGCAAGGGTGTTCGATCCAAAATCAACCACTGGAAGATATAACAAGCACCCCCAATTCGGGATCACAAATCGACCGTCTTTCTAAAAGCAGGTGGCGAGAAAAAAAAACGCTAACTTTCTTGTTTCCGGTCACGATGCAACCGACGACGAATAATTCCAACCAACCACGAGAGCCGATGGATATGTCAATACCATAAATGGTAATATCTAATGCTTATCGATAAAGGAAACGAATTTAAAACCAATGACAGCAAGGTATCGAATTACAGTCAACTGACGTCATTGATCGGTAGATCGAGAAACTCAAACGGGCAGGCAACACAAAAATATAAAAGTAACTAGAGAATTGACATATTGGTTGCACTCAACGATGCGCGAACATGTAATACAGGGTAATGGAAATAGAAATATGACTACAAAGGTTAATACTATTTTGAACTGTTACACTACACTCTCGGCTGCCTCTCTGTTAAGGTGAACAAATGCCACCTTCTGCCCCTTTCCACCGTGATCATATTCTTTATTCTGCACCTGGCGTTGGGGTTGATTCGTAGCAAGGCCTCTAATACCTCGTCCCCGGTTGTTATCGCGTCCAGGTCCCTGACAGAGAGGGTGCAATTATCTTCTAAAAGCGCCACCTCTCGATCGCTGATGCTTGCCTTGATCTTGTTGAGTACTGCCTCAGCTTTTCCCACTCCCTTCTCTACCCGGAGGAGGATGTGGCCGTTCCTCGTCTTCGTTATGCTTTCAATCTTCCGCTAAGCTTCATTACCGCCTTAAGCTTAAACTACCGTATTTTCTATCGATAGCGTTATCACCGTTTTGCTGGCGTGAATTTAACACCCCCGTTAAGTAACAAAGATAAGGGCTTAACTTTCAATTACGTTGATTAAGGGGGGGGAAGTATATTCTGTTCTCCTTGCTTTTCCGCTTTTCTTTCCCCTAGACACCGCTAATTGATTTGTGCTTTGTTGCTTTATTCCCTTTAGGAAATTTACCGTCAGGGCCGTCGGCCATATTTTGTTTTAGGTAATCCGGAAGTGACCGCCGCCATTTTGTGGTGAACCCTTACCGATCCCTGGTACATTCCGTTCTCCACTTGAGAATACCCGGAGGCTTTCCACCCCGTTCCGAAGAGACCGCCCCTTTTCCCAAGACTTTGGGGGTGCAGATTTAAGTCTTGGTAATTGAGCTTTCATCATTTAAGATACCGGTTGTCTTAAATCGACCGTTCAAACGAAAATTGTGGGGTACTTCGACGCAAATCGTCAACTCACTATGAACCCAAACAAGTAACAAGGTTTTCGCCCTAAGGCGAGTAACCTCAGCGCATTGTCCGTAAATTGATTAGTACTTTCCAAAAGGCCACAGCTATGTGCGCTACGTTTTTCTTTACTAGAAGCAACTATGGTTAAAATTCAATGAAATACTAGTATCTTCATAAATAAGGAAGATGGCACTAATTGCGCTTACGCACACCTAATGTTTGCAATATCAGATGTTTGTCTTTAACGGAAGCATCTGTGATTAAAATTTCAAAGAGATATCTCGATAAATAAGACAGTTCATATAGCGCATCCTGCGCATGCGCACATTAGTCTGATGTTTACAATTTACAATAAGTTTACTTTTACTAAAAGCATTTTTGGTTGAGAAATATCTCCATAAATAAGAAAGTTGGCATTGCGCAGTTATGATTTTTGCTATATGCGATATGTTTGCCTTTACTAGAAGTACCTATGGTTAAAATTTGAACAAAATATATTAATTAAAAAAGTTGATATTACGCAGCCTGCGCATGCGCAGTTTACTCGCCAAGATTTTCCTTGGCTCAGGTGCCAGAGCTATATGCTACCGAATGCAAAAAGAACGAATGAAATGCCTTGAAAACTGTAGGAGTAGTTAAGGCCTCGGACAGACGGACAGAGAAAGTGGCTGCAGTAGCGCACCCAACTGAAAAATACGCTAAAAATACTACTCTTCCTATCTAAACGAAACTTGTAAATCGTATAATTAATTAATTATTAAAGAAATAGTTCCCGGAGATTTGAAGTATTGTGGACTGCCTATCATTAACACTTAATTTTCGCGTTCTCGAGGTAAACTTTTAAGTCTTATTTATAAATGAAGTTGAAACAATTTCCAAAACTGCTATAAGTTCGTAATGTTAATATCTAGGCAATAACACACAAAAATTTGTTTCCTTTTTTCCATTTCAAAATATATTGTGTAGCTAAAGTATTGATCGTTCACAGGAATGTTCGACCTCTTTTTCATCTTCACTCAGAATTTAGATATCGTGAAAAAGAATTCAAGGGCTTACGTAAAAACAGGTCAAGTTACAATGATTATCGTTTGTTTGTTTCGAATTTTTTTGAATTGGCAATTTTATTAGCAAATATAATAGGAATTAAGTGGAATTTGTTTAAAACTTGCTTAAATTACCCATTAAAATTGTCAGTATTCGT
Organism: Photinus pyralis; assembly: GCF_008802855.1. Taxonomy (NCBI): domain Eukaryota; kingdom Metazoa; phylum Arthropoda; class Insecta; order Coleoptera; family Lampyridae; genus Photinus; species Photinus pyralis. Next base: position 34,820,467 of record NW_022170249.1, read on the forward strand.
CGGTCTACGCCGAATATGAAGAAAACGCAAAGGCAAACTTCAGAAAATAAAGCGAGTCAAACTGAAATGCAAATGCCAAGAATCGGCGAGACGGAACAAATTATTAGTTGAATTTCCTCGTTGCTACATAATAGAAAGTAAATAGTGCCTACCACAAATGGACATAAACAAATATTTCAGTCTCATAAAAAAAACAACCGACATTGGTGTTCCCCAGGGATCGGTGCTGGGTCCCATATTATTTTTCTTTTATATAAACGACATTTCTCCACAATTTGACTAGCTGCGGACCATCGACCGTCGATCTGTACTGCCATTGTGCGGACGTGCTTGCGAACCGAACTATACAATAAGAAATCACCATGTAAGATCCAAAAAGCAAAAATGCCAAATTTAAAGTAAATTTTAAAGTAAGGCACTTTGCGTCACATTACGTCTCCCATTGAGCCAACTGCCCAAACTTGTAATAAAATTCTCTGCTTGCTCTCTGCTCTGAAGCTGAACGTGAAGATGTGCTATAATGACTGAGGCGCTGAAGATTGCTGAACAGTGAAAAACTCCATATTCCCAAGTCAACACCACTGCCAAATGAGGAAGTAGATTTTCCATTTTATTTTGTAGGAGACGAGGCATTCCCATTACAAAAATATCTGATGCTACCATACCCTCAAAGAGTGTTCGATAATGGAAAACGAATATTTAACTACAGATTATCAAGGGGGCGTAGAATGTGCATTTTCCTATCATCCTAACATCCAAATTTGAAATTTTTCAAAGGCCAATTTATTAGTATTACATGCATAATTTTCTCCTCCTAAATGTATTGTAACGGAAATGCTCCAGAATTCTCTGGAATTTTCTACGCGCGCGATAGTGGAATTTGTAGGAACATTCGAGAATGTACTGGACTTACATTGCTTGCGTGTATAAATGGTTGCGGACCGAACATCGCAGTTAGTCTACTATCGAACGAGATCGAGTGCGAACGAAACATAGAGCGCGAAAAGCTGATATAAATTTCGAAGTGTGTGATATAAATGATCGATATAAATTGCACGGATTTTATAGTGTTTTAGTTTTTGTTTAATAAATATTGATATAAATCGAACCAGAATTTTCTAAATAACGTTACAGTATTCTTGAGTCGTGCACTTACCTAAAAGAAACAGTAAAAGCACTTTTCAAGTAATCGTCGAATCATTAACAGGCTTAATGAAGCATACATATACGGTACGCTCCTAGTATAATAATTAATACATATAGGTAACCAATAATTCAATATCTTGAAAGAAAATTAACACAATAATTAAAAAAACGAGGCAAATGAGGGTAAGAGGAATACAATACACCTGTGCACGACTGCCGTGGTACAAACGTCAAGCGTAGAGAAACGTCAGAAACTCTACGACAGGCTAGAGTACGTCACAAGCGGTAAGTACCCCTCTCGCTCCGCTCCCACAAACTGCTGCGACTGAGGTAACGGTTTAGTATACGGGCCGTGAGTATGAACGGCGCCTAATCATAATAATTATAATATTAATTAATACATCTGGCGAACGAAACTTGTAAAAAGATGCATTTATACCAATTCATTAAATACCTTTAGATTTACTTGCAATGATGGCAATTGGATATGACATCTGACTGATAAAATCAAACATGATGAAATACGAGGGCTATCCACAAAGTCGATAACGTTTTGCTCTGTAGCCACTAAGAGCGCAGCTATCGCGTGTCAGAGCGCTCCTCAGCTCAGGCTCAGTGGCTGACCACATACAGAAAGTCGAACTCTACAAGTCTGACGCTTTCAAGTGGAAAGTGTTCTCTTAGCCACCATACAGTACGGTTTTTGTCCCTCATGCGTTTCCAACAATGAAACCTGACTTGCGACGCAGCGATTTGAAGACAGTATGAAACTGCGAGTGAGCGTGACAACCTGGTTGGTGGCAGAATTCTATGACGCTGGAATTTCAAAGCTAATTTACCGCTAAAGTGTGGCGACTATGTCGAAAAGTAGTATTATAGTGTCCTTAAGTACCTTCAAAGGTACAGAATAAAATTGTTTCTTGTACTTTGTTCTTTTTTTCTATTTGAAAACATAGTAAAAGAAATTACCTTGCGTGTGTTCAAAAATAAGTATTATACATTATCTTTTAGGTAAAATGATCAGGAGAATATACATACTAATATTGAAATAAACATCGTGTGCAAAATAATCAGACATTCAAACGTATGACAAACACACTAATAACATGGCTATAATTTCCAATAAGTAGAATATTCGAAAGCAACGCGGAACATTGATTTGAGATGAAATTTATTCAATTACATACAAGTGATAAATCATAAAAGTAGGTATTTGTCAAATCATTCAATTCACTTGAGCGACGTGTAGTCGTTGTCGTTATTGTCGCTAGTGAGCGTGGGAGTAGAAGCAGGCGCTCGTATTTACCGCACCCGAGCAAACAAAGCCTGATGAGCCCTCATATACTACCAGTTCAATAATTTGTAGACGAATTACCTTTACTCGGAAATTGTGTTTTATCATCGTTACAGTTTTCCGCTTCATATACTATCGATACCGTTCTTTTAAAATTCTTAAATGCGGCCCAATTTAATTTCTTCCATTAGGAAATAAAATTAGTAATCGAATTGTATTCATTAAGAGGGATGGAGTTGGAGGAAAAATAAAATGAGAAAATAAAAAGTCGTATTAGTTCTTGTCGGATCATCAGGCGATGCCCGCGGGTATAATCCGGATACTTTTTCTAACAAGGTGGATGCAAGTTTCAGGACGATTGTGGGGAATCATGACCGTACTTTATTTGTTTCCATTAGAATATATTGCGGAAAATAGGAAATATGTGGAAAAAGCTTTTCACTGTCTTGCAGTACGAGCGAGGTACCAAAAGAACGATAAATCAACAATGTTATTACTCGATTAAAAGAATGGCGAAACTTTACTTTCGAGCCTTTTGTCCTCTTTTGAGATAAAAAATAATTAAGAAACCATTTATTGAGTTTGGTGTGTTTACGCCGTATCAATCTCCCTTAAGTGAAAATTGTCACGCTATTAGAAAATTGCAAATATGAGCAGACATTATTTTAAAAATACTTTCTACACTTTTACACAAATATAGCTGGTAATGTTGCTACCGCAATGTGAATTGTTTCATCGTACAACATACACAATATCTTCGTAATGATCGTGTTATTCAATCCTTGCCGGATCTAGACTTTTTTAGAGGTTTATATCGGTAATCAGTTGTAGGTTGGAACCACTTAACCAAAACCCCAAGTGATGACGTGATCATTAAACGCGTTAGAGCTCTTTCACACTATCCGTTTTTTTAACGGACCGGTGAAATCACCGGACGCAAAACGGATAACCATTCACACGTTTCCGGTGAATTTGTTTTTAGGTCTCTAGACTCTAGTTGAATAGTTGTAGTAAGCAGTTGTCAATTATACTATGGACGAAGAACGGAAGAAATTAATGATCATGTATTTGGTTTACCGTCCACAAAGGCGCAAGAGTCGCCACAGAAGATTTTGAGTGCAAATAAAAAGCTTGCAATTCGGTTCATAAATGGTCGAGATGCGAAAAGAGCACTGTGAATGTTGAATCGAGTAGACTCAACTTTTGAAATTGCGTATTATATGGCTAAACCTATGCCCATATTGTTTTTCATGCAATTCTGTTCATAACTAATGGAGATATATTGAAAGGACCTTCTTTATTTTTTGGCCGACAGTAGCTGCGAAAAGTTTCGGATACAGGGTTGTCGTAGAATACCAGGTCGCTGAAGAAGTTAACTGACTGATTAATACCCTACCTGTAGCCGTTGGAATTACCCTGCGGAACTTCTCTGGCCGTGGTTATTTCAGGGTATATGTGATTTTTTGATATAGTCCCAGTTGATGTTTGCAAATTCGCGAATCTGACGATTACGCCTGGATTTCCCTTAAGAGTGTCGACTAGGGCGCTGTTGCTCCTGGCGAAATTCCGTTTGGACCCATTTAGCGTTACAAGAGACATCCGGTCACTTTAGTGACGAATAACATTCCAAGCCCAATCCTGGTGATTTCAGGAACATGTGTTGAGTTTACAGTGGTACATTAGAAGTGAATACTCCATTTGTATAGGATTTTTTGTTGTGAGGTGCAAGTAGGGATCAATAACGCTAACGCATACATCATACTCTCTCGATGACTACCGATGATTTGGGCAGCATGCTAATAGACTTGGTGGTTCCCTCCAAGTTTGATAACATGTTGAACCTACTAGCTGTTAGGTTACGTATTAAGTCTCGCGCACCTAAACCACGAATTAGACAAGGCGCACATTGAGACACACGCAACACAATCTACGGCACCACACACCTGGTGTTCTGCGGAAACACCTATAAATTGAGCACAAATCTTTTGCAGATAAAGCGCATTTTTTAAACCGAAATACCTTAATAAACAGTTGGGCTGGCGTTTATAATATTTTGAAATTACCAATGGATATATGTTTTTTCCAGACCTCCTAATTTTTCTTTGTGAGTACCCTCCTCCGACAATCCGCTCTTATATCAGGGATTATAATCCTTTAACGATAAAGAGTCGAGGAGAAGGACTATGGTTGGTAGAAGTTGATTCCTTTCATCACAGTACCACGAAGGATATAATCAGCCCCCTCCCCCCTATTTTGATAAGGGATAAGAAAGAAGGGCGGTAGTTTGTAGAAAATAGTTCCATATGTTGGGATGTTTAAAATAAAATCAAAGATAAAATACTCCCCCCAACCACTCATACCATGAACGGTAGAAAGTGTACCCCCCCCCTCAAAAGTTTTGCTAGGAAACATTAAAGGCATGCGTTGCAAAATCTGAGTTCAATTGGTTGTCGCATGTAAAAGTTATGCACGTTTAACTTGGAAAAACAGTAACTCAGGACCTCATTCATAGATTTTTTCAATAGTTTTTTATCCGGGGGGTAACACCAATTTCAACCAAATTTCACAGGGGTCAAGGGGTGGGTGGGTCCCAAGATACTAAAAACCCCGCCGCAATTATTTATAATAAATAATAGCTAACAACAAATTTTATACAATGTCCCGTTACAAAAATGAAGATGGCGATGTGTGTAAATAAATCAATAATCTGATTAATCATGTGCGCAGGTGCAATTCTACCCAGTGGCCACCACGTTACGGTAGACAACATTTCACTTTGCACCTGCTGAAAAAAACAGACACTTCACCTTCGCTTCGTCGAGAAGACACCCGACTTCGTTTTAGATGCCAGCGTCAGGTGAGAGTATCGAAAACGAGGAAGACTATAAAGTGTTCGTTCTCTATTACAGCAAAGAAGGGGACCTTCTTCGAGGGATCTCACCTGGACGTCCCAATCGTGTGTCGATTCGTTGCGTGCTGGCTCATGGTTCACCATCCGAAGAAGAGGTTTATCATGGAAGAGCTGCAAGTTTCGTCCAGGACCTTCGTCGACTGGAGCAGTTTCTGTCGAGGTATGTATGGATTATTTAACACGTCGTTCTGTTCTTTTAGGTGGAGAAGGAGTAACCGTCGAGACCGACGAAGCGAAGATCGGCAAGAGGAAGTACAACCGTGGGAGAAGAATCGAGGACCAGTGGATCTTCGGAGATTACGAGCGAGGCTCGGGCAACGTTTTCATCCTTCCAGTTCCGGATCGAACCACGGATACCTTGCTTGAGCTTATACGAGAGCACATACGACCTGGTACGTAGCAGACTGCGATGCTTATTTTAACGTTTACATTTTTAGGCACCACAATCATTTCCGATTGTTGGTGCTCTTACCAGTGTTTAGGTACCGAAGGCTTTCGTCACCTCACTGTTAACCACAGCTTGACCTTCATGGATCCCGACACAGGCGCGCACACCCAAAATATCGAGAGGCTGTGGAGAGACGTGCGAGGAGGAATTCCAGGGAGGCGCATATGTCAGGGTATCTTGCGGAATTCTTCCTCGAACTCGCCTTATTCATGAATTCATGCGAGCTGCTGCCGACCTCTATCCACCTTCCCCTGTTCCTATCGGAGAAGATCCCGAGGAACCAGTGGCAGGACCGAGCAGTGCACCGTGATTTCATATTATCGTCAAATTGTAAATTAATACGCTTCAATTTAATCGCCTATTAATTAACAATCATTCTTTACAGGTTCCTTTTTCCGTTTTCACTTGCCAAAGGAAACCCATTTCTTTAATGACATGTACCTTTATCATGTATTGTTATTTAATAAAATAATTGTGGTACATACATATAGTATATTTATTGTACACTTAACCTAGCCAAATTAGCAGTGTACAGAATAAGTTAAAGAAGTCTTCTCAAGAACATTCTCTAGGTTAAAGGTTTTTTAAGAACCTCGTCTAAAATTTGCATTATGAGCAAGTACACATTCACCTTTAAAATCCTAGCCCTACTTGTGTTAAACAGATGTGCTTAAGAAGTTGCCTACTTGCTTGGGTTAAGTTTTATTAAGAAATCATCTATATCGCCATTAATTACAATTAGTCAAACAAAAGTAGCGATATTAAGCTTATAAAGATATTTCACTTTGATCTGTGCCTAGGTCGGGAAGAGGATTTCCATAATTAAACAGTACATTAAAATTATTGAAAAATGAACACATACGCCACAATTCTATCATTTTCTTCAAAAACAGCCCATTTTCTGCACTTTTTGAAAATTTTTTTCGAAAAATACGCTACCCCCCGGATACGAAACCGGTACCTCGATTATTTTTTCCACCTGGTGTTGTTGGTTAGTACATGGCAAAAAATCTTTCTGGCAGAATTCAATCGTGACGAGGGATGGCTAATCCCTCCTCACGGTTGAAATTGTTTAGGTGTTTTCAAAATCTCGATGCCCTTGCGAAATTTTCTTTGGCAGAAAGGGGATGGGATGGGATGAGAATGCTCAGCAACCGGGGATTTAGAGCTATGATGACCTCGAAAATGTCGTTCGTGCTCGGAAACACACTGTAGCCAAACAATCGTTTGAGATAATTTCAATCCCGATAACAAAAATGAAGTGCACGAGTGACTTCCAGAGTTTACAATCAAATAGAGAAACTGTAATTTAAAATCTAGTTACAAATACGCATTTGTGTATTATTCAAATTGTTACATAATTATGATTGATACTGAGGGTAGCGCCAGATGCGCGTTACACATGATTGCAATTTTCCATGCCCTAGTAAGCATATTTATTCACTAATTTTATAATATGCGAGTGAATGAGCGAAATTCAATTTTAATTATAAATCTTGCCCCTTGCTATTTTCAAAACAACAGTAAAACGTAAACGACGTTATATGTACACGCACAAAAAATGAACGAAATCCTTTTAAGAAATTGCTTTGCCACTTTTTCACTTCTACAGATGCTTTTTCAAAGGAGATATACATCAACAACTCTTTAGTGCAGATAATGTATGCGTATTAGGGCACACGTGGTAGATCCACAAAAGATAGGACGCACTTTACTAGATTGTTTCACGATGGATCAATGCGATTAGATTCTATTCTAAGTCAATAAAACTGTGTGTTGTTTTGCACTTCGATTTAAATCCATTTTAAGTGATCGAATACTTCCAAGCGCTACCATCAAAGAGTAACGCCACTGTTACCCCAATATTCTATCAAATGAGAAAGTCGAATTAGTACGACGTCCATATTATTTCACGATCGGTGAAGTGTAATGTTAGGTTCTATTAAAACTTTTGGATCTTGAACATTAAAACATTCGGTATTGTGCTGGATTGTGTTTATCTACGACTATAGTGTATTATTTTATGTGTAACACACACGCACATAAGAGCATTTTTAGGAGCGTGTATCTTTTCACAAGACCTCTACAATTCCACTGTATAGTGCAGTTCTACATCTCGAATTTATAGACGTTTATAATGTTTAAGTTACAGTTAAAATGCTCTTAAATATAAATACATAAACATTATATAAACTAATAGACAAATACAAGCGACAGAAATATCACAGATTACAAGAAACAAACAAATCATAGATCATAAAATATTTCACATATGGTATTTTCTTCTTTGGTGAAGAAATTTTTTTCTCTCCTATCTAGGGCTTTTTCGTCTAATATTGGCGAAGATGGATGTTTCGTCCCATTGTAATTTTAATTGTTCCTTAGTATTTCGTTTGTCCTATTTTCCACTTTACTTCGTTACCCTCCGTTTTCCCTTCCAACTTACTTAAAAGCAAGCCTGCGCGGAAAAGGAGGGAATCGAGAAGGGTGGATTGTAGGGACACCGCGTTAGAAAACCATAGAGTTCGTTCAAAATTAAAAGAAAGCACAAGCCACCAAACATTTTTTTAAAAGAAAAGTGCGCGAAAAATGGCAACAAGAATGGAACCAATCCAATTCAAAACTTAGAGAAGTCAAAGCTACAGTGGAACCATGGAACGACACACCTATAAAACGACGCCAACAAATGATAATGTCGCGACTACGAATTGGGCATACGGCGATGACGCACAATTATTTATTAAATCATAGCGCACCACCCCTCTGCGACAGGTGCACGGTATGCTAAACATCGTGAACACCGACAAAAACATAACATAAACAATAACTTAAATACACTATTAAAAGGTTCAAAAAACGTTATTCAAATTATGAACTACTTAAAAGACATTAAGGTTACCTCACAGATCTAAGGATATCTACATGTACCAAATTGTACCTAAATTTCCGCTGCTAATAACCGAAAGGTGGATGCAGGTTTAAATTAAAAAAAAAAAAAAATTGATGTTCGCATACAATATTCGTCGTCGTTCAACGCTGAACAATTTACCCCCTTCGTTTCGTCCCCTGTCCAGCCACCGCAGTGGACAATTGAACAACCACCAGCACTCGTCTTTGTATATACACAAGTAAGTTCCCTTTTATTAATTCGTCCTGTCAACCTCAATTTTGCAGTGGGCCGCCCTTACCGGTCCGCAAAAAATACAATAGTTCATACTACACATTAATTTTTGTCATTAAATCAAGCCATAAATAGTTTGTACGTACATTTCTTTTCAATTTCCCTTTTAGACAAGGCACGAGAAAGATTTCCCTTCATACATACAGTCCACTTAATCGTTTGTTATTAACCCTTTGTACCAGCGCGGAATAATGGAGTTGCACAATTCTCATCTCGCTTCCTCTTATCAACAAGTTCAATGTTTG
>NW_022170249.1:34829791-35056506 GCF_008802855.1 Photinus pyralis
CGCAATTCGCTTTTAAAGATTTAACTCCACCATCAGTAAGATCGTGTTGGGGGCTACCACATTCCCTTTGACGGTACCTACTTCCGACGTTCCGTTCACCCGCAATTCGCGTTTGAAGATTTGACTCCACCATCAGGAAGATCGTGTGGGGGGCTACCACATTCCCTTTGACGGTACTCCCTTTCGACGTCCAGTTTACCCGCAATTCGTGTTTGAAGATTTGACTCCACCATCAGGAAGATCGTGTCGGGGGCTACCACATTTCCTTTGAACGTACCCCCTTCCGACGTCCCGTTCACCCGCAATTCGCGATTGAAGATTTGACTCCACCATCAGTGAGATCGTGTCGCGGGCTACCACATTCTCTTTTACGGTACCCACTTCCGACGTCCCGTTCACTCGCAATTCACTTCCATTGGCGACACGAGAAAGAGAGACAGCGATTCGAGATTTACGAAACGTTAAACCGCGTGAGTTCGCAACGGAAGGTAAAAGGCGCCCGAAGTTGACTACTTCTCGAAGACGCGCGCGCGCCTCGCAAAAGGTCGTTAATTTCGCCCCTATGACAAAAACAAAATTCCGCCACGCAGGAGTTGTGCGCGTTTACAACATCTTTCCGACGACACCAATTTCAAAAGAATCGGACCAAAACTGTAGTAGAAGATAGGAAAAAAACTGAAAAACCTTCACGTTAGTATACTACGCTCGAGGATGACGCCCAGATGTCGCCAACCCCACATCATGTAGCCATGTCCATAAGGTTGACAAATTTCACGGCCCTGTAGATACACGTACACCCGTTGCCTTTCTACAAGAGTTCTTCTACGCGCCCACATTTGCTGCCAGCCAGCCAGCCAGCCAGCCAGCCATCCAGCCAGCCAGCCAGCCAGCCAGCCAAAGTGAGATTAAAAGCTACTTTTTACAAATAAATTTGCAAAAATGCGCTAAAAAGTAGCTTTTAATCTCACTTTGGCTGGCTGGCTGGCTGCAAATGTGGCCGCGTAGAAGAACTCTTGTAGAAAGGCAACGGGTGTACGTGTATCTACAAGGCCGTGAAATTTGTCAACCTTAGGGACATGGCTACATGATGTGGGGCTGGCGACATCTGGGCGTCATCCTCGAGCGTAGTATACTAACGTGAAGGTTTTTCAGTTTTTTCCTATCTTCTACTACAGTTTTGGTCCGATTCTTTTCAAATTGGTGTCGTCGGAAAGATGTTGTAAACGCGCACAGCTCCTGCGTGGCGGAATTTTGTTTTTTGTCCTAGGGGTGAAATTAACGACCTTTTGCGAGGCGCGCGCGCGCGTCTTCGAGAAGTAGTCAACTTCGGGCGCCTTTCACCTTACGTTGCGAACTCACGCGGTTTAACGTTTCGTAAATCTCGAATCGCTGTCTCTCTTTCTCGTGTCGCCAATAGAAGCGAATTGCGGGTGGGTGAAGGGGACGTCGGAAGTGGCTACCGTCAAAGGGAATGTGGTAGCCCCCGACACGATTTTAACTTTAAAAGCGAATTGCGGGTGCACGCGGAAAATGGGAAACGGTTAGTGAATATAGTAGCCTTCGACAAGATCTGTTATTGTTGGTTGAGTCGAAAGTGGCTAATAGAATACTGATCTGCCACACAAAAATGCGCTGAAGTCCCTTCGATCTCACACGAGGACTTTGAGTTGAGTGATAAATAGTAAGCTAAGAGGCGCAATTATATGTAAAATTGCGTTCCAGGTTCCAGCTCGCATACAAATTTCAACAAATGAATATGACTTGCACCCATGTTGAGGGAGGGTGGTAAACGTGTGATTCTTATGCGTGACGTTTAAGCATAACAATCACACGTTTACCACCCTCCCACAACATGGGTGCAAGTCAAATTAATTTACTGAAATTTGTATGCGAGCTGGAACCTGACTCGCAATTTTACATATAGTTGCGCCTCTTACTATTTATCACTCAACGGTTAAAACATAATGGGATTTTGTAAAAGCGAATATATAAAATCATATAACAAAGTAACATTCGTACTTGATTTGGAAAAAAACGAGGGAATCAAGTACTCGTATAATAACGAGTATATAGACGTATGCTGCGTAAAAACATAGTATATGTCTGTTTACGAGAATATACCAAATTTGGAACAATTAAAATGTACTAACATAGTTATAAGTAGGTTAAATTGCACGAAAACAACTTGAAGTACGCTGAATTACGTGTGAATTACATTGAAGTACGGTGACTTACTTTGAAGTACGGTGAATTACTTTGAAGTACGGTGAATTACTTTGAAATACGGTGAAGTACATTGAAGTACGGTGAATTACTTTGAAGTACGGTGAATTACTCTGAAGTACGGCGAATTCCGGAAGTACGGGATGTAAGCTGAAGTAAGTGTACAAATTATTACCAGCGGTTTACCCTCGGGATATCCTCATGGATTATGTTCTCTTAGATATTTACCTAATGAAAGCAGAAACAAATTTTGCTCATTAAATTCTCCTCACACAAAAGTTTAACCATTCCTTTAAGCATAGAAAAACACCTTCTCATGGTTTTGTCCTCCTCATGCCCAGAAACAAAGACCTCCTCGCATTATATTCTCCTGATACAGAAGTTTAACTAGAGATGTTAGAGCGTAGGAAAATACCTCCTAACATCTAGAAGAATTTACATTTTTCTATCAAATACGCCGTGAAATAGGAGCAAGCGCACCTTCTGTTTATATTTAAAACGAAAACAGAATGTTGGAACAATAACCTTGAGCGAAGAAAACCTATTCATGGTGTTCTCCCGATTGAGTATAAACGTTTTTGGACCCTTTCTCTACACAACATAGAAAAAGCTGCGTCATAATGTCATAATGTTCTGCGTGATGCCGTTCTGCTAGCCAGAAAAAAATTACGATATTTCTCTAAGAGAGTCTGTGAAACAGAAGCAGAAACGTCTCCTAACACATTATATACTGATACAGAAGTTTAAAGGAATGCAGAATGTTGGAACGTCAATTTTAAGTATACAAGATCTGACCAGAAAAATTCAGAATGACCCCATATTTTCATAGTTAAGACATACAGAAAAATGTTTTATACATTTCTTTATAATGATTATTGTTTTCAAAATAAGTATACGGGGTCAGGTAAAAAAGTTAAAGCAATTATTTAATGGATCATCCTGTATACCTATTTGAATCTAAATTCTATTTTCAAAAATAAACCACTAAACAACTTTATACTGATTCAAAAAGATCCAAAGATTCAAAAAAATTAAAAATTCCAGATAAATGTTTTTTAAATCATTTTCGAGCCTTTTTTAATTTTTTTTTGAAACATTTGAATATTTTCTGGATATCCCTGGTGTATTAGGTATATTTGCATTTAATATGCTTTTGAGAGATATCCTATTTAAAAAAAACCATTTTAAATCTGATAACTTCTTTACCTGGCCCCTTAATTTAAAAACGGCAGAATCCTTATAAAGAAACTTTTGTATAAAACATTCTTTTATCTCTTTTAATTTAAGTAAGAAAATATAAGGTAATTCTGAAATTGACATTTTTTTTCCCATCCCAGTCCGATCCAACACTTCTCTTCACTTGTAGTTTTGAAGATGCTGTTTTAAAATGGGGATTGCCAGTCGTTAATGAAACTGTGGACATCGAACAGTGTAAAACCATTATCCTACCTCAAATTCCGATAGGATAGCGAGACATTACAGCATTAAAAGTGCACGTTAATGTCAATATCGAATGCAATTTTAACATTTAAAGTCAAACTTTTTTAATTTAATTTGATCGACTACATATAAAGGTTATTTTTTTTATTAATTTAGAAGATCAAAGGCTCAATTATTATCTCCGCTCACGTGAGTCGGTCTGCTTTATATCGAAATTTGTATAACACACGTAAATAAATAATTTAGAGTGTTTTTCTTAAGCCTCTCTCGGAGGGAGGCTGTATTGTTACCATTTCCATTTATGCTTTGAACGACGAGTTCGTTTTGAGATGTGGGTTTCGCACTCTAAATGCAAATTTGGGATTATGTTTCATAAAATGTTTATATGAATAGCATTCGGATAGTGTGTGTTAAAGCGGCATAGTACTAATTGCGTATGGTAGCTAGAGATAACATTAAGATCAAAATTAACTTACTGTGTGCTTTCAGTCGACGTGTGTGAATGTCGTACTTGCTAAGCGACAACGTTGGCCATAATTTGATCCCTTCAACAAAATCGTAATCTACCAAGAGAGAGGAAGTTTGTCATTTATTAGTCGGAAGAATGAAACGATCTTATACGTGAACGGCTTGTGGAAAATTGAAATTTGTTTAAGCCACGATTTAATTTTCCAATACGGTGTTGATAAAACTGTTCATGTTTATAACTGGTCTGGAGACAGTAATGAGAGTGCATTACTCTCCTTGTCGGTTGCCACTTGCAATGCGGGATATCATAAATTGGTTTTTCATGCATTCATTTGCATAATTTAATTTAGAGATCTTGAATACTATTTTGGCACCTAGACAAGCACATGATGAACATTAGAACACTCCCGAAAACACGTCTCATGTTGGCGAATTTATCTTGTTTTGCTACCATTCTCATATAGAGAATAAAATATTTCCGTGCTGTGATATGTAGATTGCACGAAATCTTAGGAAATTCTTCTGCAAGTTCTTGGTGGTAATTGCTGGAGTCGTTCGAAAGACATTTACCTACTGATGATGTATGAAGTGGACGTCCTCGTGCCGTCGCAAATATCCACGAGGTTGTTCGCGGCGGTGCGTCGCTGACAAATTTTAATTAACGATTAGAACATGAAAAACGTGTGCGCGAGACTGGTGCCAAAGCTTCCGAGTGATGAGCAAAAAAGAAACACGATAAACGATTCGTTTTACGAAGATGTGCGCGTTATTTCGACGTAAGTGGGGACGCGTCGTGTCGATATTGAAGTCTGTGATTGGCGGTTTTTTGGAAAATTCATTGAAGGAGTTAATTTTGGTGGAAGTGGTGCTTTGTTAAATACTGAAGACAACGAAAAAACGGGGATTTTTATTTCGCTAAAGCGTGTGCATTGCTTTTACGCGAAATTTTTTCGGGCAGTCAGCCTGTTTATGTGAAATTAAAGTGTGCAGAAGAAGTTAAGCAATCTTAATAAATTAATTAAGTTATCACATCGTCAAGTGCGTGGGAGTTTAAAAAAAAGTTTTGTCCGTTATCAGAAAAAGTTAGTACAAGTGTTGAGTCAAACAGACAAATTTAGTACAGAGCGAGGCTTCTCGTTAAGGTTCGCCTTTCATTAAAAGTTAAACAGTGTTCTACCGTCATTTAGTTACCTCCATTAACTTGGCCCCCCCACCAACCGTAAAAAAAATCTATCTTATTTTAAAGATTGGTGCTAAATATATGCTACCTAATTTGTTACCGTATTTAAAATCTTGTTGCTCAAATAAAACGGCCGTTTTTAAAAAAATTAGTGGGTGGGACCAGCTTAATATAAACTGAATAGGTATTCGGGTATGCCCTATCCGATTTTGGAAAAAAATTTCCAAAATTCATACCACGAAAAAGCGCACCCCTACTTGGGGGTGCGAAAAACAAATTCTGATTTCGACGAAATTTGGTATCTGGGGGTTTTTGAACATGAAAATGACGAATTTGGAATTAGTTTTTGAAAATTCGAAAAAAAGAGTTCCACTGCAATTCTTGACCGGACAACGAAAATGGAGAGAATTCCACGAAATATGTTGTGTACATACTTGATGAGTTAAGGAACAAAATTGTCGAACAGTTTTTTAAAATCACTTTTCAAACAAAAGTTATACTCATTTGAAGATTGGGCCTTCAGGTTACAAAGTGTCCTCCGCCTACTAGTGAGTGATCTAATTTGGCATGTACAGGGCGAGTCAACGATTGCGCGGAGTAACTTAATGCCTTGAAGATAAGAGTTTTCCATAGAGTGCTTTTGATATGGTTGAATATTCTCCACATTTTAAAAATATTTGGAATTATACAGGGTGGGCCCCCAAATGGTACATTTTTTTAAATAGAACCCCCTGTATTTGAATGTATTTTTGAATTCTACGTGTAATTGTTCGTATTTTTTATTATATGGTTAAGCTAGTACCTACATAGTTTTAAAGATAATTCGATTTTTAAGAAAAATTGGGCATTTGCAAGCGTCAGTATATATTGTTAAAATTACCTATTACTTAAATTTTGATTCCAGGTTTTATATCTTATCCTGGGTTAAGTAAAAGTCAAATAAATACATCTACTATGAAACATTAATAATATAGCTTACAGGGTGTTTTTTTGGTAGGTCCAAAGTTGCCAAACATAATATTAAAAAATCTCACTTGGAACACCCTGTATATTTTTCTGTCATCATTTAGCTCCTCCAAAAACCTATCTCTGATAGTTTTCGAAATATCTTGGTTTTATATTCTAATCGAAAATAAGTTATATGTAATTTACATAATAGTGAGGTGGACATGCAAAAAATAAGGCAATTTTTATCTATCTTGTCCAAAACGAAAATCATATCGATTAATTTATTTTGCAAACAATTTATTTTAAGTTCAAAAACATTAAGTTATACCGCGCAATCTCTACTTAAAAAGGATTTTCCCACCACCCGCAGTCACGGAATTTTTGGAATCGAATTTGCAGACTTGAATACCATGATCGACATATCTGATTTTTTGTGATCATTTAATCATAATACCGACTTAAATCGTTATTTTTTGTTTTTTGCGACATTTTCAATTAACCAAATGTCGGGAGCAACCATATTTTCTTTGTCGGTACCACCTCCGGCACGCGCTGTTCAGTCGCAATTCGCGCTTGAAGTTTTGACTCCACCGTCATTAACATCTTGTCGGGAGCTACCACATTCCCTTTGTAGGTATCCACTTCCGACGTCTCGTTCACCCGCAATTCGCTTTTTGGTGGATTTATTTCGCTAAACCCCGGCACAAAATAGTACTCAATTTTTGGGAAGGTATACTTCTCATAGCTCGAGCTTCTATTGTCGACACGAGAAAGAGCGACCGAGATTAGAGCTCTGAGAAACTTTGGGCCCCCTTAGTAGACCATCCCTCGAAGACGAACGCCTTGCTTAAGGTGGTTAATTTCGCCGCTAGGAAAAAAACAAAATTCCGTTACGCGGTACCAATTTGAAAACAATCGAACCAAAACTGTAGAAGAAAATAAGAAAAAACTGAACAATCTCCAGGTTAGTACAATACGCTCGGGCTCGGGGATGGCGGCCAGATGTCGCTGACCAGCCGATCAAAAATCTACCTTTTTAGAAATAAATTTGCAAAAATGCACAAAAAACCTCTCTACCTCCAGTTCTGCAATATGGTGCAATATTGGGTAAAATCACCGCGCACGTGGTGCCGGCTATTTACATTTAGAAAAAATAAGTAATGCAAATGAAAACAATTGTCTAAAGCTATTAACTGAGCGCCACAAAACGAAAATAACACACTCGTGATGTCCATGAGTCACCTTCACGGCATCGCCTTCTTGGGAAAAAAAAGAGTACACGCGACACTTTTTCCATAGTTCTTTGGGAACTCCATTTTATTTTAATTTGTCGGAATTTAAAAGAGCGACCCTGGCCAGGTTAATAAACGAAAAGTTTGTACCGGCTTATCTACCCAACCTTCAAATGATAAACGAGTTTAGGTCAAAATTACGTATAGATGTACCAGTTTTTAGTCGATTTGTCAACGTTTCCCCCGCATAATTTAGTTGTGTAACAGTAACTTTGCTGTAAAATTTTCGTTCTGATGAGAAGCGTGTTCTTTGAGTTACGTGAGAATCGGGTTTGCACTTTTTGTATGTCGCTAACAATTGTACTTACCACCAATTTAGGCGAAAAATGGAATTTTGTAATTTGGTCAGTTGTAAGTAGGTTAGTAGGTGGGTTGATTTGATATACAAACAAACATCTGTGAAATAGGTATATTTTTAGATTGTTCGTATCTGCTCTTTGTTGAACTTTAGTCACATGCCATCGATTTATAATAAACTCACCAACGTGCGTTTCCTGTTTATATTATTTTATGAATGGCGCATTGTATGTAGACCAACAAATTACTAAAATCATTGACGAGCCAAGGTCGGGTATTATTTATATTAGTTGTTAAACATAATGATTATTATGATTGCGACTTCCTACAGCACGACAAGTACGGGAATCACCTATACATGCTTTACGCAATCGGCATTGTTCGTTTTTTATCAAAGCACTTCTTCATGGGAAATGATTACAGGACCATAAATTGTCTGTTGACTGCTGTAGTGGCACCGTAGGATTAGAAATCATTCACATCGTTCCCGACAGGAAGAGATTTAATTCGCCAAACAATTTTCGTAGTTATGATAAAAGCTATGGCGAACGCATTACAATTTTGGGGAATTCCCTACAACTGGTCTTAGGTGACACGCAATCATGGCGCCTATTTGTAATGCGTTTCCTATTCACTATAGAATCGAATCGTCATTCATTGTGGAAAAAAACTTTTCAATGTAAGGCCAACCAAATTTATTTTAATAGGTAGCACTCGTTGCACGCATGTAGTGTCTGGCACGCATTCCCGTTCACTCTTCACATTTTACGCAGCATGAGTTCTCATTTTGAAAAGGTACACTTCTACGTGTAATTGTTACTACAGACTCGGCAGAGTAAGGCTGCGTTCAGTCACGGCGATTAGCATCGCGCGATTGTGTTAAGTGTTTGACCGATTTGCAACATTTTCAAGTATCCTCCATCCTCGTGAGAATCGCGCAGTTATCGCTGTGTCTGTGCCGAGGTACGAAAGTAGCCTTAGGGCGTTTGCTCACAAGACGGTAACGGCACGATTTGACGCGATCGCGCCGCATCCGCTGAGTGCTCGCCCACTACGCGGTAGATATCGTGCGAATATGTTTAGATTAATATTCCGTGTTGCCAGATCGATTTTAGTCAGTTGGTGCTGTAAGCTTCGAAGTGATGGATCGAAGGAAATTAATTTTATTAGCGATGGTTTTAGGTAGGCGCCGAAGAAGGCAAGCTATCCAGACTCAAAGGCAATATTGGGTCCATTCCATTTTGAGACAGCACGCACCAAATGACAACACAGTACTAAAAATATCGTAGATAATTTCGACTTGTCGGCTAGAAATCATTTAACCCTATTGGCGTTCAAAAGTCAGGCGACACGAATTTACGCGCTTTTTGACCGCTAAATCGCGGGTTTGTGCGGTAACGTCCGGCCGCGACGGTTTTAAATATCGTCGCGGAATTGTTTAACCAATGGGCGACCACTGCATTTATTGTATGACAAATTTATGAATTTTGGTCGTCGCGATAACGAGTACGATTTATCGGGCGCGTCAAATCGTGCCGTTACCGTCCTGTGGGCAAACGCCCTTAGACAACGATAAATCAAGCCGGCTGCGGCGGGCGGAATATTATCCAGAACTAGGATACCCTTCGAACTGATTGTTGATACGAAACGACTACTGTTCCCAAATTCTGACCGACATAATCAATTGTAGGGGCTGTTTAGGGCCGTAGCGAGATTAATTACTAAGAGCGGCCAAATAAATCTACCGAGCGGGCGGGCGAAAGATTAATCATTTTCTGTGTCCCGCGCGGATACCACCACCTGAAGAAATTCGTTTTTAGAGCTACCCACGAAATTGGAGCGCTTATGTCTTCATATTTCCATCCATCGGTCTACCGTTCCGTGCTATAGCTCAGTCCCTAAACCTAGTATCAAATTCGGGTTTTCGCTATATGAAAGCTTATGATGGGCTCCAGGTGTGGAACTATCAAAAATTAACTTTGGCATTCGTCACATTGATCCCCTATATGGGCCAAAATCGTATTTTAGCAACAATTTTGTTGGGATAAGATCAAATTACGAAATTATACATTTGTTTTGTATTTTTGGTGACCAAAATATTTTTACCCAAAGGATGTCGGAATCGTTATTAAGGATCCTCAGATCCTTTATAGTTTTGTATTGCTGTCCGTCCGTCCGTGTGCGCTCTAACTCTTTTTAAAAGTGGCCGATTGGGTACGGGTACTTTGGACATTAAGGACGGATGCTATTATTTTTCAGGAAGCTGGTTCAACAGGAACAAAAGTTATAGGACTTTGAGTGAATCGGGAACAGGAAAAACTGCGCGCGCTCAATATAATAGAAATCAACATATTTCATTCCCTAGGTCATGTATCGAGTTCAGACTATGACTCTTAGATGTGTAATTCAATTCAATATAGCCCTTCTCTGTGGTATAGGTCAAAAAGCAAAATGCACCCAAAATTATTTTTTACACATGAATTTGGAGTTTTAAAGTTTTCAAACGCATTCCTTGATGCTGAAAGAGTACATCACGGGCACATTTGATAACCGCATGTGTGTCATTCAAAGATGTTAAATTATTTTTCCGAGGTCACATGGCTTTTGATCAAAACATATCAAAACCGTTATTTATGCACCAAGATCGTTGGGAAAAAGACCAAGAGCATTATCTCAATGACCAAAACATAAATTTGATCTATTTCTGGCGACCACATGGATTTTGATCAAGCCATGTCAAAATCGTGATTTATGCCCAAGATCGTTGGGAAAAAGACCAAGAGCATTCAATGACCAAAACATAAATTTGATCTATTTTTGGCGACCACGTGGATTTTGATCAAAACATATCAAAATCGTGATTTATGCACCAAGATCGTTAGGAAAATGACCAAGAGCATTATCTCAATGACCAAAACATGTCAAAATCGTTATTCTTGCACTGATATCGTTGGGAACAAGGTTAAGAGCATTATATCAATGACCAAGACATGAACTTGATGCATTTTTGTTAACTATAAAATGTATTATGTAACATTAAAATAAATTGTCGTTAACAGTAATTGTAATACTGAGGAGCGAGGATCCTTCGATACTTCGTTGTATCGGTTTATTTTATTTATGCATGAATTTGATTGAGAAACTCAATTGCTCAATGCCCAAGAAGTGGGGTATGTGTATGTTTCGCGATCAACATATTTTTGGGCAAGTAATGTCCAAATCGATATTTATGTAGATACCAATTTTCTTGGGAAGAAGACGTATCGACTTCGGGTCACTATATGAAAGCCTATCGGAAAATTAATCACTTTATTGCCAAAAATCTATCTAAATCCGCATTTATGCACCAATTTTCTTGGAAGATAGACCATACTCGATTGCTCAATGTTCGATGCCAAGTAATGATGCATGTGCATCATTTATGAGCATGCTACATTGTATCATATTGAGCAATTTTCAAGAGCGCCCACCAGATGAACATAGCTTGTAATAGTAGATTACATACCGAGCTGGGAGGTGGTTCATTACCTACGCCGAGGGCTTAAGGTACCTCACCGACGCGCGAAGCGCGGAGGTGAGGTATAAGCGCGAGGCGTTGGTTATGAACCACTGACCAGCGAGGTTTGTATACTATTTTACTCACAATCGATCATTTAAGGTAAAGTATATAATTCAACAAGGTGTTACTTTAACTGTCAATAATAGTGACACCGCCAATGTAACCATTAATGTTTACAACAATAGCAAATAGTTTCGTTCTTCTTCGTAATTTGCTATTGTTGTAAACATTAATGGTTACATTGGCGGTGTCACTATTAGTATAAGTTTCATATAAGGATAATATGAATAGCATTTGCAGGTAAGGAAAGTGACAGATGCTAGCCGGGAAAGTGACAGCTAGCCGGGAAAGTGACAGCTAGCCGGGAAAGTTACTTTCCCGGCTAAGGTGAGTAATGAGTCGCTTCGCAACCGCTATGAAGGTTAGGAATTCAGATAATACTAACCGATTGTGAGTAAAACAAATTTTTTGAATTGGCTTTGTTTTACCCTCTGTTATTACCTTATTCGAGGTGCGTACATTAAAAAATTTCGGTTCATAACTAAGGTTGCTTGTTCACAATGGACATAAGCGTAACAAAAACATAACAGATGCATAATTCATAATGTTGAATAGTAGCAAACCAACGTAGGTGTTCACAATGATTACATAATTTTTATTTTTTTGTAAATGTTTGCGTATGTTTTATGTCCTACCGAAAGGGTACATAAAAAATACATAAAGTTGGGTCGGTTTCAACTTTACGTAGGTTTTATGAAAAATCTAGTGGAATTAGGTGTATTTCTGTTGGGTACAAAGATGCAGCACTGCGCTGTTGGTTTGACATTTCAGTTACTACGTCTAACGTCGATGACATCTCTTCTGCCAACATAATCTGGTTATTTTTAAATTGGTACATAGTTTTTGGCGCATTATTTCATAGTTTGGTGTTGTTTGGTCCTTCGTGTGTTGTTCTTTGATTATATCCAACACGGCATGGAAAACATATAGACGTCGAATTACTGATTAGTTTGGTGCGATTAAAACCCTAATTGTTTAATAAAGGGGACAAAAGACCTATTAAGGTGATCGAATAATCCTGGTGTATGAAAAAAACCATTCTTCATCATGCAGCTTCATTTCTAGACACGCTTAAATTCTTAAATTCTCCCCTTTTCTCTCGGTCTCGATTTATAGGTCTGACCCACCAACGCCGTTTTTGTTTTGTAACAACTTTGTCTCTCTGTCTTCTTAACAGTAAAAGCAATAAAACTGTTGAAATTTCCATCCATCTCAGTGACACACACATATACACCACAAATAATATTGCTATGTTCTTGACGTTTTGCCGAGTTTAAATTTTGGATTTGCGCCTACGCAGATAATTATAATCTTACGGTCACTGTGAACACTTTCTCCACCTGCGTAAAATTATGTCTTATGTCAATATTATGTTTTATGTATCTGTTATGTTTTTGTAACGCTTATGTCCATTGTGAACAAGCACTAACGGAGATGTCAAAAATTGCGCATACGCAAAAGAAATTTTTTGATTCGGCTTACTTTTATTTGAGGTCCCTACATAGAAAATGTCATTTAAATATCTAAACAAATAAAATTGGGATTGCGCAAATACAAAAGGTGGGTTGCGCATGCGCATTTTTTTTCCATCTGCATAGTTACCTGAGGTATATGGAATATTTACTAACACAGAAAACCGGACATTCATATGTTCTTCTTTGTAACAAGAATTATAAACAGACAGCAATGCAAAATTATAAACGATCTCGAGGATCGTTGACAAAACCTGTACATCATAGTGACATAAAAATAAATAATTATTATAACTGACAAATATTAAATAAGGAGACTTCACGTCCACCAGAAAAATTAAAATAAAAAGGTAAGTAAAACAAACCCTTAACTTTGTGATGTATATAGAATATTGAACATTTCAAACTTAAATTCCTTACTGGTCAAACCCTTGAGAAACGAAGGTACAGTGTTATATACCGAAGCCATACTGTAACTAAATTAACGGCGGAATACAGATGTTTTTAAGGCACCTTCTGGACAGAGAACATTCTTCGGCACATGCGCCGCCCGTGACGACTTTTGGTACTACAGCAGGTTCACTTCTCATCTCTCATAGGAAACAGGCTCGAGTTTCCAGACGTGTACGACCGAGCTCTAGAGATTTTTGCTCTGAAGAAGGAAAAAGACGTACCTAAATCTTTCCAGATAAAGATAAATTTAATAAAATATGTGCTAATGCAGCTGCAAGAAGAGTTCGAAAATGTATGTGAGCTGTGAGCAGACTTTTCCAATGCTCAATTGCTTACAAGAAAAAATAAACAGGTCCTGTACAGCTGAGGCGCCAGGAAATTTTAAGGATCAAAGTAAGGCCCTTCTACCCTAAAAGCGAGCCTAAAAGGTTGCCGACTCCTGCTCTAGAAGATAGCGTTACGATATCAAAAGGGCACTTTGGGAATCTTCTTCATCTCAATTCTAATTCATTACATCTAAAATAATTTCATCAAAATCGGATGAACCCTTTAGGGCAGTGGTTCTCAACCGGTGGATATGACTCGCAGAACGTGTCTGAGGAGGTCGCGAAATACAGGGGAAAATTGAAAAACAATTATTGCTTCAGTTATTATTTAATAAAGAATCAGAAAACAACTATTGTAAAAGTGTTTATTATGTATTTAAAAAAATTATAACTCATAGGAGGGTCGGTGAAGTACTCAACCAGTTACCAAAACCATAACTTTTTTTTAAATAAATCTTTTATTTTTGCGAAAAAAAGTCGCGCATTTGGAGGATTTTTTTGTTTCATCGTACAGAACTACACGAGTAAAATTTTCGTAGACATTATAATCAAAATTTTAAACTAGTCATTCTGATTCGCTTTCGGTTACCATAATGTCATTTGCAATTTGAATTAGGATCAATTTGTCCCATTGAAAAAAGTTTGAAAAAGTCATTTGAATTAATTCATAGCGACCCTGTATAACAGTTTAGAAAATGGGACACCCTGTACGTAACAGCATTGTATTAAAAATATGTACAATGGTAATAGCGAGGGTAATAGCTACCACTAGTTTTGTGACTCGGGAATATTTCCAAGCGAATTGCGGAAATTTTCGGTAATATTCGCAAACCGGAAATATACTTAAGCAAGTATTTCCCACAAATTCTCGAAAACATTCTTCCGAAATGTTCAGCTTCAACTAGTTTTCAATCCGCCAATCCTCGATTTCACGAGGTTAAGCGAACGTTTACAAGTATATACGTGCAGTAGTTCTTCTCGGGAAAGTTCTTCATTACTCAAGTAGATATCAAATTTTAAGATCCGCACACCATGGAATTTTCTGCCGACTTCTGCTTGATTCTTATTTTTGAATTTTTGAGAGTTTTCTTTGTTTTGTCTGAATTTTTTGGATTTTGATTTGAAGATGCAGTACTCGATGCAGTATTTGTTATAGCATATGAACTGAGACTAAAGTGTTTCTTTTTTCTGTAAGTATATAATAATAATAATAATACTTTATTATCCTGGCGGAGACCAGCTGTAAGCTGTTTTTCCCTACCAGCAGAATTACAATTTTCTAGAAAATACTGATTGAAAATAACAAAAATTAAAAAAAAGGTATACTATTTCAATAACTTGAGTTGTACGAGACTACATGAAAAGAAAATAAATGAAATCTTAGAAGAAGACGACAGATTGACAGAAATGACAAAATTTCTCTACGTGTGTACATATCTAAAAGAAGTATATAGAAGAATACATTATAGAAAGATTAGGTAACAGAAACTTGGTATACTTAAAGGTCTAATTATTGTTCATTGTAAATCATACTTTTTACTTTGCGTCTAAATTGATAGATATTCAATGATTTGTATTCTCTGGCACCGTTGTGAAAAGAGCGGGCCATTTCCAGCAGACCAAATTTCCGAAGACGCCCGAAGTATAAAATTGGCCATACAATACAAATTATGTCAATATATTGTTACAGAATTAAAAATAATAATCAATAATAATAATTTAGAATACATATGATCCGGTTGCACCGCTTTTCAAGGGGTTGAAAAACTCACCCCCGTATATTATCTCGAGAACAGCACATAGTATCACGACCAAATTTACGTGAGAGCTTCATAACAATTCCACAATTAATATTCAAGAAAAAGATCCCCGTGCACGGCCGTCCAAGGGGTTGAATAACTCACCCCCGTATATTATCTCGAGAACGGCACATAGTATCACGACCAAATTTACGTGAGAGCTTGATAACAATAACACAATTAATATTCAAGAAAAACATCCCCATGCACGGCCGTCGAAGGGGTTGAAAAACTCACCCCCGTATATTATCTCGAGAACGGCACATAGTATCACGACCAAATTTACGTGAGAGCTTGATAACAATAACACAATTAATATTCAAGAAAAACATCCCCATGCACGGCCGTCGAAGGGGTTGAAAAACTCACCCCCGTATATTATCTCGAGAACGGCACATAGTATCACGACCAAATTTACGTGAGAGCTTGATAACAATAACACAATTAATATTCAAGAAAAACATCCCCATGCACGGCCGTCGAAGGGGTTGAAAAACTCACCCCCGTATATTATCTCGAGAACGGCACATAGTATCACGACCAAATTTACGTGAGAGCTTCATAACAATTCCACAATTAATATTCAAGAAAAAGATCCCCGTGCACGGCCGTCCAAGGGGTTGAATAACTCACCCCCGTATATTATCTCGAGAACGGCACATAGTATCACGACCAAATTTACGTGAGAGCTTGATAACAATAACACAATTAATATTCAAGAAAAACATCCCCATGCACGGCCGTCGAAGGGGTTGAAAAACTCACCCCCGTATATTATCTCGAGAACGGCACATAGTATCACGACCAAATTTACGTGAGAGCTTCATAACAATTCCACAATTAATATTCAAGAAAAAGATCCCCGTGCACGGCCGTCCAAGGGGTTGAATAACTCACCCCCGTATATTATCTCGAGAACGGCACATAGTATCACGACCAAATTTACGTGAGAGCTTGATAACAATAACACAATTAATATTCAAGAAAAACATCCCCATGCACGGCCGTCGAAGGGGTTGAAAAACTCACCCCCGTATATTATCTCGAGAACGGCACATAGTATCACGACCAAATTTACGTGAGAGCTTCATAACAATACCACAATTAATATTCAAGAAAAAGATCCACGTGCACGGCCGTCCAAGGGGTTGAATAACCCACTCCTGTATATCATCCCGAGAACGGCACATAGTATCAAGACCAAATTTACGTGAGACCTTCATAACAATACCACAATTAATATTCAAGAAAAACATCCCCGTGCACGGCCGTCCAAGGGGTTGAAAAACTCATCCCCGTATTTTATCTCGAGAACGGCACGTAGTATCACGACCAAATTTACGTGAGAACTTGATAACAATACCACAATTTATAAATGCAAGAAAACGAATTTTTTACTTAGTAAAATGATGTCCACTTATAATATTAGTCTAAAGTATATTCAGATGCTATGATGGCTATGTATATTTTCTATAATTCTTTCTCTGATAGTTTCGATAAAATACTTCTAATTACCCCAAGATATGCCGAGAACGGTTTATAGCGCCGTCTACTTCTGAAATTCTCTATTCCAGACTGCTACAAGGTGCATCTTTCTGTCATCTGAATCCACTACTAATAAGAATATGTAATAATGTGACAATAACGATGGGACTAATAGCTAATTGGTACATGTAGTTCATTACTTAATAGTATATTGAAAGACAAGTGTTACAATGCGACCTATTGTAATACGACTATCTTGTGGCACGAGTGGCGACGCGAAGCGTAGCCACGAGTGTCCGCAAGATAGGAGTATTACAATAAAGCATTGTAACACGCGTTTTTCATACTATTTTTTCTATTTCGGTGCTTTAATTCATTAAAAAAAATCATTATCAGAAACTATAGGGAACATTAGAACAAACATGTTTTATGTTGGGAACACTTTTTATGCCGTTAAGTTTTAGGTTGGCAGCGTAGTAAGACTGACATTTTGAAGTTCAAACATGGAAGTACCCAACGAATTTCCTACTTGTACTAACTAGTAACTGCCAACTTAAGAGATGAGTTACCAAAAAAAAACGACTATAATCACTGTCTTTGTACAACTGTTTTCCGCCGAAAACAGTTGTACAAAATCATCATTGTGACACCGAAATAGAAAAATTTATTTTCCTACATTGCTGTTGTAGTCTGAGGTTATGGATATACAATAATTATCTTATGTTAAATTATATACTTAATATACAACTTTTCCAAATAATCCGTTCACCAAGTTCTGTCACGTTGCGTCGGTATAAAGTTAAAAAATAATTTTACATATAATACATTGCAACCTATTCTATGTACATATTTCGTTTATTTACAGCTTAGCGATTAAAAATAAATTTTAAATTTAACAAAATTTGACGCTAGTTACCAACGAACAAATTGAATAGATGATGGAATAGCAATATGCATATAATCTTGAAGTTTGAATAAAATAAAAAGGTAATTTTTCAAAAAATTAGTGTTAATATTGACGGCATAATTCACATAACCGATTTGCGAATTCATCTTAACATTTAACGTGTATTTTTCTTGTACATGCTGTACAAGTATATATTTCCTCATTCAGAATATTTCTGTTGCAATATAAACATAAATCGTGTACATTGAGGCATTCAGATAATAGGTAGTGTTGAATTTCTGTTCTCAACTTGTTTGCATTGATTTTACTGTCTAAACTGGCTCCTACCATTAGTTGTCTAAAGTAATACAAAATAAGTATACCACAATTTATTTGAAGAACTGTATCCCATAAAATTAACAAATTTTTGAAAATATTGATTTTTTTCTTGGATTGCGCATTTTTTCTATCAAGAGGATCCAAATAAATAAATTCATTTGTTGAGGGGTCGTCTACAATCAAAATGTAATATTATTTTCATTTACCGGATATATATTGATGAAATTATTATCAACGGCATTAAAGGTGGGAATATTTCCGCAAAATATGTGCGTAGCTATTTCAACAGATATTATTTTGAATTTTTCTCGGTTTTTATTTTTTCTAATAAGTACCTAACTGTAGGTAGATGTCTATTATAAAACTAAACAATAGTTCTCTAGGGTTTAAAGTAACAAAATCTTCGATATAAAGCTCCGACACAGGACAAACGATATCATTGAAACGGCCTATAATGTAATTTTTATTTTCAAGTGAACGATTACGATCTGAGCTATTTTTTATACGACCTAAGACAGGTTTATAATATGCTGAATCATTTACCAAACCATTATTGAAAAAATGAAGATCATTTACTGGTCTCCATTTGGTGTCAGTTGGGGTAGGAATATTATTGTTTATACATACATCAAATACAATAAAATAAAAGAAATAAAACTCTTTTAATTTTGGAATAATTATGTTGGACCAAAAGTTTTTCAACCCCTTGGAAGGCCGTGCATGGGGATGTTTTTCTTGAATATTAATTGTGGTATTGTTATCAAGCTCTCACGTAAATTTGGTCGTGTTACTATGTGCCGTTCTCAAGATAATATACGGGGGTGAGTTCTTCAACCCCTTGAAAGGCCGTGCATGGGGATGTTTTTCTTGAATATTAATTGTGGTATTGTTATCAAGCTCTCACGTAAATTTGGTCGTGTTACTATGTGCCGTTCTCAAGATAATATACGGGGGTGAGTTCTTCAACCCCTTGAAAAGCGGTGCAACCGGATCATATGTATTCTAAATTATTATTATTGATTATTATTTTTAATTCTGTAACAATATAATGACATAATTTGTATTGTAAGGCCAATTTTATACTTCGGGTGTCTTCGGAAATTTGGTCTGCTGGAAATCGCCCGCTCTTTTCACAACGGTTCATCTGGCAGCCTATTGTACAAAAATGCAGACATGTGGGTAAACGAAGATTTGTAGCTTTGCAATCGATGTGCAGGTATTTGAATATCGTTTGTATTTCTAAGTTGACGATCATGTAAATCTTTCCGAAAACGTATTTTGGACTGTAAGTATGGGGGCACGCCAGATCTTATAATTTTGTGAATTAAACACAAATAGTGTATAGTCCTCCTATCGTTGATTCGGTAAAGATTCAATTGCTTGAGATGGGGTGTGATATGTTCTTGCCTATTTACGTACGCATGCGTTTTGAACTTTTTGGATTCTGTACGAGTCTGAATTTTTTAAGCAAGGACCATACACAACATCACAATAATCAAATAAGGACAACACAAGGGAATTAACAAGTTTACGTTTGACAGAAGGTGAAAGAATATTTTTATATTTATAAAGACACCGAAGCCGACCATACGCGGATTGATACAACTTACTTACATGCGGGGTGAAAGTAAGATTTTCGTCCAGTATCAGACCCAAGTTTTTGTGAACGGTTTTAAAGTTTATTACGTTGCTATCAATATGTACATCGGTTAGTGAAGAACTAATTCCCCCAAGCAAATGTTTCTTACCGATTAACATTCCTACAGTTTTAGATGGATTTAGAATAAGAGAGTTGTTACTTGACCATTCAGATATGCGATGCAGATCTTCATTAATTAAGGCAGTTGTATTTGAAAGCTGATGTGGATAAAACGAATAATAAATTTGATTATCGTCTGCATAACTGTGGTACTGACCGTGGTGTACACATCTACCGAAGTCGAAAGTAAACAGGGAGAAGAGAAGTGGCCCTAAAATTGACCCTTGTGGAACTCCAGTAAATACTTGCATGGAAGACGACATACTTTCTCCACACACCTCTTGCAACGCAACATACTGACATCGACCGGTTAGGTAATTTTCAAACCACGCTACCGCGGATTCACTACTACCCAGGTATGATAGCTTAGACAACAGCACTTTATGGTTTAGTCCATCAAAAGCCTTCGAATAGTCCAACATCAGAAGTAACGTTATTTTTCCTTCATCCATCGCTCTAAGCATATCATCCGTAAGATCCAGCAAACACGAGAAGGTGCTGAAACTGGTAAAAGATCATTTTGCAAAAGATAACTTTGCAACTGCCTCAGTACAACACGCTCAATAATCTTTGATAGCATTGGCAAGATGCTTATTGGTCGAAAATCAGAAAATGTTTGGGGTGCTTCCACTTTAGGAATTGGGACGTATTTTAGCTTGCTTCCAGATCGAAGGAAAGGTATTTGTTGAAAAAGAAAAATTAATTATATGAGTTAGTGCGTCTAAGCAAAAAGGCAAGCATAACCGTATCATGTACGTGTTTATATTATCAGTTCCAGGGGAGTTAGATTTGATGGAATACGCGATACGTTCCACATCGTCCTTGGATACACACACAAGACTAAATGGATTTTTTACATTTGGATGAACTGACGTGGAAAATTCATTCATGGTTGGGAGGAATAGCTTTAATAAAATTAATAAAATATTTATTTAAATCTTCCGCGTTTCTCAAATTAATTGGTATAGTGTCAACCGGATCGTTACTGTGAACGCCTAGTGTTTTCAAATTTGACCAAAACTTTTTGGGGTTGTCCACATTTACCTTTAGCACATGCTCCATGTAAGCTCTCTTTTCCCTCCTTATAGAAGCAATAACAAAATTTCTTAGCGACTTATAAGCGATCCATTTACGATTAGATAATTGAAGATTGGCGTTAATATCTTTTTTCTATTTCGGTGTCACAATGATGATTTTGTACAACTGTTTTCGGCCGAAAACAGTTGTACAAAGACAGTGATTATAGTCGTTTTTTTTTGGTAACTCATCTCTTAAGTTGGCAGTTGCTAGTTAGTACAAGTAGGTACTTCGTTGGGTACTTCATTGTTTGAACTTCAAAATGTCAGTCTTACTACGCTGCCAACCTAAAACTTAACGGCATAAAAAGTGTTCCCAACATAAAACTTGTTAGTTCTAATGTTCCCTATAGTTTCTGATAATGATTTTTTTTAAATTAAACCACCGAAATAGAAAAAATAGTATGAAAAACGCGTGTTACAATGCTTTATTGTAATACTCCTATCTTGCGGACACTCGTGGCTACGCTTCGCGTCGCCACTCGTGCCACAAGATAGTCGTATTACAATAGGTCGCATTGTAACACTTGTCTTTCAATATACTATTAAGCTAGCTTTGTATTCCTTGAGGGCTTTATCCCGTAACGACATCATTACACGAATTACATCGGTGATCCAAAGCCACCGTTTTCTAGTTATTAAAGCAGTTCTAAATGGAGCAAATACATCAAATAACTCAGTGACACACAAATTGAAGTATTCTTCTTTAGAGTCAATATCCCCAAGGGCGTGACAGTATGCCCAGTCAACTTGCAAAGCAGCTCGTTCAAAATCAGCCATGTTCATGTTTTTGAAGTCTCTGAACGTTATATATTTAGGCTTATTTTCAGGAGACGGATAGTCAAGACATACAAATACAAGAGCATGGTCTGAAATTTATATATGTTAAATAAACAAATTAAAATTCAGAGGCGTTTTATTGTTAAAAAAACAAAACTTTATTAAAAAATTGATTCGGTCTTTGGTGTATTGTAGAATAGTTTGAATAGTATAGTATATTTTATAAAAGATGAATATTACCAAAAATTCCGGAATATTCTGGAAAGTTCCCAAATATTCGCAGCGATAAATAAATTTTACAACACTATCTACTACAATACAAATAAATGTTCAACATATATCCAAGATTAGTTACAATAATATATTACAGTTCAATAGTACATACCTACATACAGGGTGATTCCTATAGTACCTGCCACCGTTTGGGAGCGTATAGGGGGTGCCTAGGGGAGTATTTTGATATAGGACACTTGGGGTCGGAAATCTAAAATAAGGCCGCCAGAACCAAATTTATCTTCTGGAATTTCACGCCTGTATGTAGGCAACCCAACCGACCGACGTTTCGCGCGGAGCGATGCAGAACGAGTTAGCGCGAGGAAGCGACATGGGAGGGAAGGAGGGAAAACGACAGTCAAAAGCAATAACGTTTACAAGTGTTCAACGTGGCCACCGTTGTTCTCAATGCACTTCCTACATCTAGCCAACTATTATTATATACTATTGCCATAGTGTTTATTCACTTGATACGCGTCGTTGCAGACGGGATTTCGTGGGTTTAAACAAAATTCTGATCAAGTGTCAGCCACACATCGCCGCCTGAGATCGCCCCGTGTGCACCGCCGGCCGGTTGGGTTGCCTACCTACAGGCGCGAAATTCCAGAAGGTAAATTTGGCTCTGGCACCCTTATTTTAGATTTCCGACCCCAAATGTCCTATATCAAAATACTCCCCTACGCACCACCTACACGCTCCCAAACGGTGGCAGGTACTATAGGAATCACCCTATATATTTTAAAATATTATTTACAAATTTAACTTAATCTTGAAAATTCAAAATTGTTAATTTGAGGTAAGCAACTACGATTTTTTGAATAAACACGGAGAGGGGGCCGAATCCCCTCGTGCACAATTTCTGAGATTATTCTACAGCGTTACGGCAGAGTTCGTTAGCCCGAGATGGTTTGCTTTATAGACTCACTTAGACTCACCCGTGTGAGTGAGCATCTGAGCAATGTGTAAGCGACAAGAACTCCCCCGTGATTGACCCACAGTGTTCAATTACACACAAGCATGCATTTGCTTAACGCCATGCAGTCCGATTTATGTGGAACTCGCCTGACAATTTTTTGTTTTATTTCATACTTTGGTCAAACACTTTTACACTCTAAACTCGAAGTAGTTAGATTCATAACATTGGACAATAAGATAAATTCAAATGCATTCGCGGTTGTACATTACGCGAATGTTATTTTCACTTAAAAAAATTCTGAAGAAAACATTGTTAGTTATGAGGTTATGACAGTTTGATTAGCAACAGAAACTTTAAAATCAATGCAAATGATCGGAAGGTTGTTATAAAAATTTAACTAAATTAATTGCGACTAGAAAAAAATGCACGTAATGATCTTTTGAGTGCGAACTTTGACCTATGAGTCGCCGTGGCGCCCAAATTCAGTCTCAATACGCCAGCAATTATAAATGAATGGTTTTTGTGACCTCAGATGGAATTAATTTAAAATATTTACAAGGGATAATTACCGCCAAACTTGAAAACTAAATTAACATCACGAGTACAAAGTCGAAGTTTAAAATTATCGTCGCCTTGAAATGTGATACAAACAGAGAGATTATTTAAAAACTTAATATTCAAGGGGGGAAGGTGAGAAGCGCGCTAATTGTTTAAAGGGCAAAAAACAATTGCAGCTGGCGAACTAAAATGAGAGGATGAAGGTTCACTCACATTTAGGTTTGGACTTATCCATTAACATGAGGTGGTCGTGCTTATGCCACGCCATGGGCTCTTGGGACATCATAGATGAGGCCCCGCAACGGGCCGGGGCTCCGAAATTGTCACTGTAAGCACATCACTCACGAATAGCCGCCTTCCATGTTGTCGCAGGGTAAACAATCCGGCGTGCTCGGGGCACTAACCTCCGTGCGCTCAAGGCCAGCACTGGATGCTGATGCCTCGACAGACACTGCCACTTCCGCCCCGTGCTAGAAGGAGACGGAACGACAACAAACAGTCACCGTGCGTTCAATTAACGTCCGCTTCCGGTTATAAGCGAAGCACCGACTCAAAACAATGTCGCATCCTTCCGATCAAGGAAACGGGCACTCATTATTTTCATTAGGACCATAAATTGTCATGCAAGAGTATTCCGCGCGCGGTGGCAAAAGAACACAACGTATACCGTGCACCCCTCGTCTGACCGAAATGGACTAAACCGCGAGCTACCACAAGGCGCTGCCTCGGCGCTCGGGTCAAAAGCACACGAGCAAAATAATAACAATTGCGTGCGAGATTGCCGATTTGACACCGCAAATACGGCTTCAACTCACTCAAAAAACACCCGCCAATACTGAGCCACAGGGGAACATGGCGTCCTAAATACACTTTACATAGAAAATCTTTCTCGAACGCGCAAGCACTCACTTTACAATGTTTATAACCCCTATTATCTTCTCCACGTGTGTATTTCGACGCGTCCAACGTCAGTATTTGACACGGCACACTCTGACGCTTCGAAACGAAAACTCGACTCACTTCACAAACTATCGTTAAATTGGGGAAACACGTTTATAACGCAAGGTACAAACAACTATTCCGTAGAACGCCCTGCATACATAACAACATGGCAACTACTACTGGGCGCAGGCGATTGCCTCGTCAAGGCGTATCACGGCCAAAGCTGCGCGAACTGCACAAAATCTTTAACCGAACGTCCGCAAGAGGCGTCAGTTGTCGGGCAACAAAACGAATGAATTTTAAGGACGAAGGGGGTACGCCGCCGCTCGGCTCAGCAACAGCATCTGAAATGGCTATAAAATAAAATTTCGTTCTCCGACCGCCATAAAACTGTCCTCGCAAAAGTGAGTCCCATTGAAAATTTCTTCGCTCGCACCGCACACGTTTGGAGGGAATTTACGTAAATGACGTCCAATGATGCGCACTTATTAGCCGCCTACGCTCGCCATTATTATGACGTAGTAGACGCCGACGCTGCCGCACGTCACACGAATGACGTTTGATCGCCAGGTGTAATTATTCAAATTGACAAAACAATACTCTTATTATTATTAATTATAAATCGATTCGTTTAGTTCTCCCGCATTCGATAATTAAACCGCGCGATAGAGAACGAATCGATCCGTTAGGATACTTTTTTTTCGCTTAGTAACCGAAACGTAATTTGTTTATATCTTTACTTATGCATTAATGAGGTTAATTACACGGTATATAACTGCCGCCACTCATTTCGCTCGTGGCCGTAAGTAAAAATACTTGTTAAAAACGGAATTATTTAGGAAAGTTGAAATTGGGTAAATGAACTTGTGCCGCTGAGTTTTATACCGTCGTAAATGTCGGAATCGATGTTTCTTGTTATGTTTTATTACTTATCTTACATTGTTTAGTACTTTATCAAATTGCGAAATTTGAATATGCTTGTCGTTCGCGGTTATACGATGAAACGTACGCAATGCAATATGAGGCTATCGGATCTAAAAAGTAGTTATACGTATAAGTACAACAAACGAACAGCTTATAATCTAAATTTTTATTTGTGTGAAAAATATGAAGTCAGACAATTCAAGGTTATAATATGTACAAAGTGTTTCGTGCAAACCGCTACCTAAAACAAAGTATTCGGGCTGTCATTGATAATTTAAATCTGAAAATGTGCATACCAACATAGTTGCTTATTAGCTTAAAATTATTAGCTTAAAATGTTTCAATCACCTGCCAAATGATGTAAAAGACTTAGCATTTCCGAGTTTTAAACTGAAGGTTAAGAAATTCCTTAAGGAAAAGGCTTTCTACTCTGTTGAGGAATTCCTTAGGATTACTATACCTACCTTAATTTAATTAGTAATTAGATGTAGTTATCTTCAATGTATTGATGTTTGTTGTTTTTGACTAGTGCAAGTATTATTTTGTTTTGCAAAGCACGTAATATATTATTATTATTATCGGTGTATCTTGTGAGAACTCAGGTCTAGCCTGGTTAACTAATCGCACGGATTAAAATCAAGTAACGATTAGTGTCTGTGTCTGTGTCTGGTGAAGTTATGTAGGGTTCTAAAGAAAAAAAAAAAAATAAATAAAAAAAAAATAAAAAATAAAAAAAAATATTCACACACTCGCATTGGGAAATCTACGGATAGTATGTAATTCATACTTACCAACATAGCTATTAATGGCCACAATAGTCAACGCTATCAGGAAAGATTATTATTATTATGGTCGGTGTTTCTTGTGAGAACTCAGGTCTATTATTATTATTATTATTATTATTATTATTATTATTATTATTATAGTTTTTCTTGATCCATCGAAAGCAACAAGCAACAGGCTATCGGCAACGGGCAACACACAACATGCAACAAGCAATAGACTTAGACAACAAGCAACAGGAAACGACCAACGGGCGCCAGGCAACAAGCATCAAGCAATGGGCAACACGCAATAGGCAACACGTAACGGCCAACAGACAACAAGCAACACGCAACAAGCAACCGGCAACAGGCAACCAGTAACACACAACAACAGGTAACTAACAACAATCAATAGGCAATAAGCACCAGGTAATAAGCAACAGGCGACAAGCAACGGGAAACCGGCAACAAGAAATAGGCAACAGACAACAAGTAACAGGCAACAAGCATTCCGACGTAACGGTGACCATATATCCCGATGCATCCATTTCTAGTATTCAGTGCCATGTTGCCACTTGCTTAAGTAACCCATGTATCAACAAAGGATAGATAATTAACAGAATCATTATATACCTAAGAGCCAATGAGCTAGGAGTGAACAGTTGTCCGCGTATCAGCCTGAGGAATCTATAAATAGCCAAGACTAGACGTAGTTTCATTTATTTACATCGCTCCAGAAGAATCCTAATGGTCGGCTAGTAGGTATGAAATTATTAACGAGGGACCCAGCTCGTTCTTGTTTTCGGGCTTTCTGTTCGTCCGTCCTCCCGTCCTCCTGTGT
The DNA here is from genome assembly GCF_008802855.1 of Photinus pyralis. Lineage (NCBI taxonomy): Eukaryota > Metazoa > Arthropoda > Insecta > Coleoptera > Lampyridae > Photinus > Photinus pyralis. The sequence continues at coordinate 34,856,852 of NW_022170249.1, forward strand.
ACATGATAACTCGCGAACGAGTTCGAATTTTCCAATTCTGTTTTCAGTAATAGGTAGACAACGGTCAAGAGACTAACTGATAAAATTTTGGTCATTTGAACTTTCCGCCCGCCCTTCTGCATTTGTCGCTCTTTGTCTATATTGGCTTAAATAGTTTATTATATCAGGTAATGTAATCTATTCAAAAATTAGTATTGAGATTTGTTTCATATTTTGTATACATTATTCGGGCCCGAATCGCAACATTTCATTATACTGTTGTGGAAGTGGAATATGTGTGAGGGGTGGGTTGGCATAGCGTTTATATAGTAACGAAGTATTGCATATATAGGTAGTATACTGGATTCGAATCCCAGATAAAAGATCCTACGATCTACCGTTCGAAAGTTATCGTGCCGTACAGGCGGACGTACGAACAAACAGATTTCAAGAGGGACCTGTCGGGTCATTAATAAATACCGCATTTGAATTTAAGGCAGACAGATCGGAAAACCTTTTTGAACACCACACAATTTTTAACACCACCATGGCGCAAAAAGGGACAGACAGAATAAAAGTTGCTTTTTAAATATCCAACTTGAATATTTATTACTCAGTGGGTCATTTTAGAGACTGCATTATTATTATCTGTCAGATGTCCACTTTCACGATAGAATTCATAGCTTTGATTGTTCGCCTGACAAAAAAAGTTTCTTTGTTGATATACACTTTAACAATTTGAAACATTTAAGTATACCCTGTATGTACCTCCCTCATTTACTGATTTAATAATCTGAGAAAATTATACCCCAGACTATGATGCCGCTACAATAAGACGTTTATCTTTATCAATATCTGAGGGGACCTAAACACCAATAATTACCTAACGACTTTCTATAATTTACTATAGCACCACAAAGACTTTCTGCTGGAAATTGATACCTACCTATAGTTTTTACTTAGAATTTTTAGGAAATCGACAATTAATTACTGGCTCTTTTAACATATGGTTTATTCTCTCGAGCGTTGAAAAGGGGGAGAGTTTTACGTAGGGTTTGTTGAACTCCAAATTCATAAGCATGAACGCAGGCGTTCTGTGTTGTTATCAATCACACGGGTAAAGAACGATAGTATTTATTTCAAATAATAAAAGATGATTTTAATACAGTAGCTACCAAAAATTGTACGTCGACCCCCAGTAAATATTTAAATAAATGAATAGTACAAACATGTGGCTGACATTGGACCAATGGGAACGTCTTTTGAACTGGAACCAAAATGGTTTACAAAATGGTGACTATTTGAAACTGACAATCATAAGATTACATGAATCTCTTTGACGAACTGAAGGCATTTTTTATTGCACCCCTGCATTCAATTTTAACAACAAAAATTTTCAATTTAAAAAATAGAAATTTGAGAATGAAGCGAAACATTAGGGACAAATATAATTATTTTGGTGTGTAGATGCTTAGAAAAACGTGGCAGGAGCGGTTTAGTACAACTAAGATGCGCATGTGCTTTAATTTATTAACGAGCTCCTAACGAGTTTTTAATTTTGCGGTGTCTGTCCGTCCCTTAGCACGATATCTCGATAACGAATGAACCGATTACGATAAAATTTAGTACATAGATTCTTTATCAAATTTGTAGATCGGAGTTGGTGAATTGGCAATTTAGCCCAAAAAATAAGGAAGGCCCTTTTGACATCTCCGTGAGTTATGAACCGAATTGCATGAAATTCAATATGCGTATAGCTTTAGCCATAGAAAATGCAATTCCAAAAATTGAGCCTAATCGATCCCTTTTGGAATAAAAGCAAATTTAACGCCAGTTGCAAAATTTGGTTTTACGCATGCGCAGTGCCAACTTTCCTATTTATGGAGGCATTTAAATAAAATTTGATACATAGGCACTTGGAATAAAACCAAATTTGACGCCTGTTTCAAAATTTCATTTTGCGCATGCGCAGTGCCAACTTTCCTATTTATGGAGGACTTAAATGAAATTTGATACATAACCAGTTGGAATAAAAGCAAATATAATATAAGACCAGTTTGAAAATTTGGTTTTGCGCATGCGCAGTGCCAACTTTCTTATTTCTGGAGGGATTTAAATGAAATTTGGTGCATCCACTTGGAATAAAAGCAAAATTAACACTAGTTTCAAAATTTGGTTTTGCGCATGCTTAGTGCCAACTTTCTTATTTATGGAGACATTCAAATGAAATTTGATACATAGCAACTTGGAATAAAAGCAAATGTAGCGCCATTTTCCAAATTTGGTTAGGTGTAGGAAGTGCATTGACAATGTTCTTATTTATGGAAGCAATTAAATGAAATTTCATACATATATACTTTAAATAAAAGTAAAACTAACATCAGGTTTACAATTTGGTTTTGCACATGCTACAGCCATACCCAGGAACTCGTTTTCTATATTTGTTTAGTTCATTATTATTGCAATTGATAATAAATCTATATCTTTCATCCCTTAAATAAAAGACAAACAATTATCGTATCACTTCAATTTCTCAGAAATAATTTTCAAATTTCGACGTTTCTCTTCAATAAACTCAGCAGGGGCGGTTTTTAATCCAACTGAGGAGTGTACCTATGTGTTAATTCTTCAAATATTGTGATTTATAATAAATCTACACCTTGCGCAAGAGCAGTGATTTTATTTTTTCCAAGACATTTTCTGACCAAACCCATTCAAAAATACTTAGACTCTACCATGAATTATTACTTAGATCCGCCACATGAAGAACTTGATTTATGTTAGTCTACTGGGAAATAGATACCAAAAAATTATTAAAACTCCCGCCAATTTCTTTGACCTATATACCACATGTAACAAGCCTATTGAAAATGGGTCAAATCCAATGACCCCGACACCCCGTAGGCTCAAGCCTCCCTGTCTCTGGCAACCGCTTGAACCTATTCGGGGCACACCTTGCACAGTTGACATATATATACACTGTGTCCGAGATAAGGATGTCTACCATGGGGATCTCAGAAACCATAGAAGATACGACGGTGGCTAAATTAGAGAAAAGTTGCGCAATTAAACAGTTAAAAAAATATATTAAAGAAAACGAGAAAATTCCGATTACTTCCGAAGATATGCCAAAATATCCGAAATTTGCCGATTTCGTTTGTATTTTTTTCTGACGTTATTTGAGCAGATACAGAAAAAAAAAACAATTTCTCATTGCCACTTTTTGGACTCTACGAGGCACCGTTGAGACTTTCAATACAACGTTTTGTTTGGGAGAAATCATCATCAACGTTATTTTTGTATATGCGCCATAAAAAAAGTGCAAGTGTATTGAGTAGTATTTTTTATTACGAATACAACGATATACTGCCTGCACACACAAAAAAACCAAAGTTGGAAACTGTCAGTTTCAACAGGATGGTGCACCCGCGTACAACGTCCTAATCGGGAGAGAATACCTATTGGAGAAGTTCTCCATTCTCCAGGAAATTTCTCCTATAGACATTCTCACACGATTAGAGCATTGTGCGCGGGTGCACCATCCTGTTGAAACCAACAATTTCCAACTTTTGTTTTTGTGTGTGCGACGTAGGTACATCGTTGTATTCGTTACAAAAAATGGTACTCCATACAGTATGTACATTTTTATTTTACGGGCCGTATAAGAAAAGTTAAGTTGATGACGATTTCTTCGAAACGAAACGATGTATTGAAAATCCTCAACAGTGTCCTGTAGACCGGAAAAAGTGGCAATGAGAAAGTGTTTTTAGTTTTTCTGTATCTCCTCAAATAACATAAAAAAATAAAAACGAAATTGGCAAATTTCAGTTTGTCTGGTATATCTTCGGAAGTAATCGGAATTTTCCGGTTTTCTTGCGCAACTAATTTAACTATCTTCGTATCTTTTATGGTTTCCGAGTTCCCCATGGTAGACATCCTTATCTTGAACACAGTATATACCGCATGTTTATTAAAGATTGGTCAAATCCAATGACCCCGCTTTAGGGGTTATTTTTATGTCCGGATTTCTATATTTCTTCCACTTGCATTTGATTATTCTGTTTTATCACCTAAAAGAATTTCCTTCATTAACCGCCGAGATGGATTTCATCAATCGGATTTTTCCATAAATATTGTACATTTTGTACAGATCTAATGGTAAATTATAAAGCGGTAGAACAAAACGATGGAAGCTTTATAAGGGAGTCGCTGGTGTCCGTTCGTGAACACGATAACTGTCAAATGCTTGTACCAATTTGGTTCAAACTTTACACAGTTGACCTGCCACACCGCTCTGCCGTTTTTCTAGATTTGCTTTTCACGCGGTTTATTATTTTTCGAATCAAAAGGGATGGTAAAAAACGGGAGATTAAAACACAGTAGTTTTTGTTCATTGGAATTATGAACAGGTTCTTATTTTTAACTAATTGTACCCGCTGAAAGAAAATACATTCTATGATTTCAGTAAATAAACAATTGAGAAAGAGGGAGGCAAGACTACTGAAAAGTATAAACGCTACACTCCCACCATTCATTAATAAAAGTTTTATTCAACAGTGGACAGGAACGAACTTCATAATTTTGCTGCGATTGTAAATGAACTTATGACCGTAGCAGTGATTTATTACTTAAAATACGGATGGCTAACGTAACGAACATTAATTAATTTCCATTTTAAAAACAAATACACATACTTACCGCAACTCGTTACAAAATGGAGCTAAGTGGGAGAGTATCTTCGGGAGGCGAATATTCTGGGGCGAATCTTATCTTTCCGTGGAGTATTCCAAGGGAGAACTCCCCTGCAGGCGAGTTTCCTCACCGAAAGTCATTGTAGGAAAATTTTATGAGTGGGGAGGGAGGCAAATATTCTTTTACAATATATTGCTATGTGCAATGGCAAACGGTTATTAAGCCAGCCACAAAATTGTTCATTGACAAACAAAATAACATTTATTCGGGCTACAACCAAATTGACAAAGCTGAAAAAAAGAGGCTCTCAGGGTCTGCTTACAGATACCACGCATGCAAGCGATCGATAGACAATTAATTAAAGAAATACTTTTTTAAAATAATCCAATAATAATGGTCGTTTCTGGCACAGAAAGAGCTAAATAAATACTTACTGACAGCTTCATAAGCTTTACTTCTTTTTTACTAAATTTAATCTTGATAACACGAACTGGATTTGGATGATTAAATTTGTGTCTTCTTGAATGGTGGAAAGAAAAATCTTACTTTAGCAAATACTGGGAGAACCTCGTAGAAAGGCCTTACGGCTTGATTGACACACACTTATTATTTTTATTATTATTTTTCTGGATGCATAAAGGGCTTTAAACTTCTCACGAACTCGATTAATTCAGTTGATGACGTCGTCCAACGTCCAATTAAAACCCCCCAATTAAATACTGATCGCCTAAATCTTACAGGCGGGAATACACAAAAGTCCCAAATCAACTAATTTTCTTCAATGAACGCACGCCACTATCAAAAAGACGAACGCCATCTTAATATTCTACAACGGTAACAATGGGCTTTAACTCATACCCACTGCATAAACGGCCAACTAGCTCAGGGTTAGACAAAATTAAAGGTTTAAAATCTTCCAGCTTCCACAGAGGTCGATCCGTTTAGCGTACATAATCTTCGGTACTTCGTTGCACTTACCATAGGGTTGAGCGCCACTCAACTTCTTTAAATACTTTACATTTCCTGTATAAAACTGGAAAAATACAAGGGAAATAACGGTGAAATCAAAGTAACAAAAGAAATACTGGTTTTCTTCAATAGGGATCCGGTTCCAATGTAAACAGAGAAGAGTACGATATTTCACTCCAATTTGCTTTTTTTCAAACCATTATTAAAAAATCCCACAACCCCCTATATGTTTAAAAAAATTTGGAATTTTTTAATGGACTTACATACTGGGGAAGGGTTGATTGTCGCAATGCATGCGGACGTTGACGGTGGTATATCCTAAATTAGGTATATAGTCCCTATAATAGCCTCTTAACAGGTTGAATGGGATCGTCAACTTGCACAAATTCCGGATTTAGATTTGTCATCCACCAATCCGCGGGTTTAGCCGTTTAAGTAGAAATCGGTAATTTATAATCGCAGATAAGCGTATTCATTTAGGTGAATCTAAATGAGTGAAATGACTTGCATTCGAGGCTATACAAATACGTCATATCAATGGCAGATTTTTTACCAATATCACCTTACATATTGGATAAAGAAACACGATTAAACATTCTATCTACAGCTAATTTATTTTACGACTTCGTGCATCGTCCTGTATGGTTGAATAAAAACTGGAAACCTCTCCCAAACGGTACAAGAATATTGCAAACAAAATATGCAAGTCTGCTAAAAAGGAGGGACATATAATAGAGATGGGTAGTAAATAGGCATTCGGAATTCAGTATCGCGGTTCGCACATATATCATACTGATGCTTTATATCACACATTACTTGGGCCTCGTTTGCATCCCTTACTTAATTTTAATAATAAATAGAAAGAGGTTACGCAATTTGTCGATAAATCTTGCGCGACTTTTGAAGTTGTTATTAAACACTTAAAATCTCTTTTTTTTCGCTTTTTAAAAACGTTGTAGGGGTTTCATAAAAATTCCGAATACGCCCGCCTGAAAATCAATAAAATTTAAGATTATTTTTGCATCTCCGCATGATATGACATTTTCCGAATAAGTTCTCATTATCTCACGTACAAGTTTCGCAGCGTTTTCATTTGGGCGTATCAATTTTACAGTTTTATTCGGCTTATGTATGCTTTATGTATTTGATTTTAAGCAAATTTCAAGATTTCTACAGTTTATTAGACCTACATAGGTCTACATAGCAAGGAAAAGATCCAGTACAAAGTCAAGATTAACACTGAGAAAAATGTCTAATCCGTTTTATTTAGAAGATTAAATTAAAACATACCTACCTACTTCACCGATTTGTAGCAAATAAAGGGTGATTTGATGGTAAACTATTTCTACGTGCGTTTGTAATTTCACAATTTATGTTCAACTTTGGAAAATATAACGAAATCGGTAGGTATATGTGCGCGCTTCTTAAATGAAATTTTACGAACGCGGATTAATTACAATAAAAGCACCTATATACCCACATGTGGTCTATCTATCTATTTTTGGGCATTTACACAAAAAATGGCAAACGCCTTCATTCGCTTTATTATAAAAGATGCTTGAAAAGTTGTTGTGCGTACCAATATAGAAAAATTAAAAACAAAATATTGTCATGAATAACAGTCACTAATAGCAAATCGTTAAAGACATTAGAAATTAATATATATTGTGAGGGAACGAGATAGTAGAAACAGCATCAGAAGCGAAACTGGGGGGAGAGTCATGCAAGGTTACACGTTTGCGCCGATGATTCCTATAAACTACGCATCACGTGTTAAATACACAGTTAAGGAATGTATGCATACAATTTGGGTTCTTATTGATTAAACAGTAAGTGTCAATATCTTCTTCGAGATCTCCATGTAACGGACATTACAGTTACATCTACTCCATCCTCCCTCTGGTTAATCCTCATACATCTGAATTAAATCGGGGCTGGTTCTTGATATGTAAGTATATTACAGTAAACCTCTCCTGGCCTCTTAAGGAAAAAGGTAAAGGGATAAATAACAAGATAATCTAGTATGAAACGGTTCTTATTTTCTTTAGGCTTTCTTTGGTGCAATAAAGTACATAATACATAATTAATTAATACAAGAAATGAAAGCGAAATTCAAGAACAAGAGATAATCACTTTTATTGAGTGGCGTCGAATTCAGCTTCCATTTCTCACATTAATTGGAGTAGTTTCATTTTTTCTGACAATTCAATTAATAAGAATTCATCACTTAGGTACTTGCAATCAAATTTAAGGCTATATGATTGAAATTGAGATACAGAGTGTCCAAGATAAGATTTATACGGTAAATTCGAGTTCAGCCACTAACGTTCGTTGAAAAATCATCGTGGTTCACCTATTTGAGACAGTTTGAAGCGGCTGCCGCTACAAATAAGTGGAAGAGAAGGCAACTTCCCTGATAGTTAATTGTTACGTTGAGATGCTTTGGATATTTTTCGTACGGTTCCAGAACACCAGCAACAGGATTTTCCACAAATTGCATACAGATGGCACTGTATTCGGAAAAACGAATAGATCGTAAAATCTGAGTTAGTCCGAAAGAACAAGCCAACATCGTCACACGTCATACAACAACTTGAGCAAGCTTTTGTGTTGGGGGACTTGATCGGAAAACTCGTTTACGATAGTCCTCAAGAATGCAGTAAGTATTTCAAGTGCACAGAAAGGCTTTACAGCGTCGTCCAAAAATCTGACACCAGTACACACCAAGATGTGTTTGCTTCAGAGAAAGGACTTGTAGGTCGAACCAATATGCCAACATATAAAATAAAAGTGGAAGATGCCCAACCCCTATTAAGCAACATCTGAGAAGGTTATGGTCATTTAAGCTCATGACGCCCCCGCAACGTTCGAGAGATTAATGGAACTGGTGTTGAGAGATTTGTCCTGGAACGCGTGGCTTGTGTATTTGGATGATGGAATCTGCCGAACATTCGAGAAACAACACCTCAAAAACGTTGATGACGTACTATGAGGTCGCACGGTGCGAACCTCCAACATAGTACAAAAAAGTATAACTTTTTTCAAAAAGTGGTCCATTTTAAATAACTCAATGCCTTTACATTGTCGTATGACCCATCTTAAAAAAACACTCTGTATAGTGTTAAATGAGAGTAGATATGTGTTAAATGAGAGTAGATATGTGTTAAATAAATATAGGAATTTTAGATATTGTAGTGGGGCATGCTGTCACGCAATGTATGATTTAATTTACGGGTGCTTCGACTGACCAAGCTTGGTTACCTGCTACTGTCTGAAGATATAGTTCTCATTCTCAAACACGTCAATAAGGAGACTTAAACCCAAATACCTACACAATTAGTACATGGACAATCTTCCGGCTTACGTGCTTATATACTAAAGAAATGTCCAATATTATCCTGCACAAACGTTAATTTGCGAACAATGATTTTTCTACATGTTTGGAAGAGTGAGCCCAGTTCATAAAAAAAGTAGGCATGAAAATAAAGGTTTCGTGACGATTTTGGGTAAAATAAATTGTATCTCTCTGCTCTCTCCCAACATAATTGAATGCAGTGTAGCGACTGGCGAGTTACGGAAAATCTCATTACTTTTTTTGTGGTACTGCGCTACGGTCTAATGCACATTTTTCAACTTAAGTTGGAAGACGCTATTATGGCCACTTTCTTCGTTCGAGGCCGTAACTACTCCTACCGTTTTTGAGATATTTTTAGTTCATTCTTTTTGCATTCGGTAGTTAATAGCTTTGGCACATCATTCAAGAAAAATCTTGACGATTGATTTACGCATGCGCATCAATGTCAGCCTTTTCATTTAGATATTTTTTGAAATTTTAAACACCGATGCTGCTATAGTAAAGACAAGCATATTGCATAAATCAGATGTGCGCATGCGCAAACTACGAAATTTTCTTATTTATGGAGATTTTTCTTTAACATTTTAACCATAGAAGCATCTTGTAACGAAAAGCATATTACATGTTGCAAAAATCAGATGCGCAATGTTAACTTCCTTATTTATGGGGATATTTGTTTGAAATCTTAAAGCAGATTCATCTAGTAAAGAAAAGCAAATTGTAAAAATATTAGTCAATAAACCGATACAACAAAATATCGAAGGATCCTCAGTATTACAATCACTTTTAAGGACAATTTATTTTAATCTTACAAAATACATTTTATATAGTTAATAAAAAAGCATCAAATTCATATCTTGTTCATTGAGATTATGCTCTTAATCTTGTTCCCAGCGATATCACTGCAAGAATAACGATTTTGATTAAAATCTATGTGGTCGCCAAAAATGCATCAAATTTATGTTTTGGGCATTGAGAAAATGCTCTTAATCTTGTTCCCAATGATCTTGGTGCATGAATAACCATTTTGACGTTTTCATCAAAATCCACGAGGTCGTCAAACATGCATCAAATTCATGTGTTGGTCTTTGAGATGATGTTCTTGGTCTTTTTCTCGACGATCTCAGTGCAAGAATAACGATTTTGACATGTTTTGTTCAAAATCCATGTGGTCGTCAAAATGCATCAAATTTATGTCTTGGGCTATGCTCTTAGTTCTTTCCCAACGATCTTGGTGCATAAATAACGATTTAAACATATTTTGATCAAAATCCAAGTGGCCACAGAAAAATACCTTAACATCTTTGAATCACACACATGCGGTTATGAAATGTGGACGTGATGTGTTCTTTCAGCATCAAGATAATGCCTTTGAAAGATTTTAAAACTCCAAATCCATGCGTAAAAAATAATTTTGGGTACATTTTGCTCTAAAACTTTTGACCTCTACCACAGAGAAGAGTTATATTGAATTGCTACACATCTAAGAGTCATGGGGAATAATCTAGCGAAAGTTCGAACTCGATACATGACCTAGCAAATGAAATATGTTGATTTCTATTATATTGAGCCCGCAGTTTTTCCTGTTCCCGATTCACTCGAAGCCCTATAACTTTTATTCCTGTTGAACCAGCTTCATGAAACTCGATAGCGTCCGTCCTTAATGTCCAAAGTAGCCCTACGCCAAATTTCAACACAATCGGTCACTTTTCAAAAGAGTTATAGCGGACACGGACGACAATACAAAACTATCAAGATCAGAACTTTTGAAATTGTTATAGGTAAGTAGTAGGCACAGGTACCTCCGAGGGTACATCCTACCTACATCGATCACATTATCAATATTTGCCGCTGTACCTATACAATGTGGAATTATTCCTACAATAACGACACATGTTGATATATTTTGCAGTAACCTTTTAAAAGCTAAAAGAAATGTACCTTCTTATACTGTCCTGAATAATGAATATTATATATTATGAGTAGTGTAGTAAAACATTTACTTAAACCATAGAATTTAACCTTTACATATATTAGGTACGTATGTAATATTACTTTGCAGTTGGCATTGGCTGTTGGGTAATAAATTATTATTATTGTTAATTTCGTCGCGGAAACTGCAAAATGCATTACCTTGATGCCCAAGGCCAATAGTATATGCTTTTTTTCTTCTTGGTCATTTTTGTTGAGAACGCAAGATACTTATTTTTGTATGAAAAATGCGCTATTGCCACCGCACATGGGCGTAGACTAATTAACTTGTTTTAGAAATGAACCGGAAAAAATGTACTATATGGGCCAACTAGCGGAGCAATATGGTCACTAAGTTTTAAGATTGCTTCCCTACCATGTATTTTTACAATTTGAGTTAATATCGCAAAAATTAGTTAGTTAGAAACAGTTATCCTTCAAATGTAAAAAAATTTAATTAAACATTAAGGGAATATACTTAATAAATGTTTGCTTAGTATGAGTACGAATAACATGATACAGCAGTATGTAACCTAAAAATAATAGAAAAAATGGCGTATTTTCGAGAGCTGCGTTGCTCGCACAGGTCTTTGGATGTAGAAAACTTGGATTTTTGACATCCATACTTAGGCTAACAATTTAAAAAAATATATAGAAATGACACATCTGATGCAAGGTATTATGATAATTTGACTGGACTATAAGGTACCATTTCGATCTTGGCAGTCGCGACTGGGCAGCATCACCATGGTCGCGGAGCACTCCGCACTGCTCAATAGGGATTTGTATGCGGGGTTTTCTGATCCAGGCTACTGGGTCGCGCCGCCGGTTCGCGATTTTAGCAACAATAATGTGTTGTATACGATTTAGCAATGGTGTGCAGCAATCACGTCATGTTGTAGTGCAAAGGAATTTATAATGAACAGTGTGGGAATTATTGGAGATATGTTTTTAGTATCAACATCGTCATACACCTAGTTAGGAAAGCCGTTAACCTTATTGTACCTACCCTTATGGTGGGTTTATACCATCACTATCATTAGTTCACTATCAAAAATCATTAAGAAATAGCCAATAGAAGCAGTTTATTGTGCGCTGCTAACCAACGAAACCATCCTGTAATACCATAGTACAGGGGTGGCCAAACATTTTACAACAAGAAACATTTTTTTTTTGAAATTTGCGAGAGCCGCACTTCCCATGATTGAGGAGGGGGGGGGGGGTCTAGGGTTTAACAAAAGATTTATTTATCATTCTTTGTGGTTAGGTTGGAATAGCAGTTTCAGGTGCTGATTTGATAGTTGCAACCGTTTTAATACAATTTATAGTCGAGTACAACGCTTCAACATGATAACCTGATCCACACATCGACTATTAATCCCAGATCCACGAGCTTTGTTCCTTTTAATATATTTTTTGAAAGTGGAAAACTCTTGTTAATTAGGTACACCAACTTCAAATGGATTTAATAGAAAAGCAATGGCGGGTTCCAATTGTTTTGTGAGTGATCCGCAGTACAGACTTGAAAGAGCCACACTTTGGCCATACCGTTGCCATAGTATAAGCCCACCATGAATGTACCTACACAGGAATATTTACTAATATACCTACCTAGCATTGCAACCCATGTTATTGAGCAGCTTTGTTTGAAAAGTGCCCCAAACCTTAGTTTGGCGGATCTCCTCAAAAGTTGTATTGGAACTGGCACCATCCCTCAGTAAGCACATTAGACATACTCTAGCAACATTTTTCCAAATAACACATGCCTAAACGATTATAGTCCTTTTATATGTCAAACAAATTTATCGTAATTAGACACTGAGTTTACACTTAGATTAACCATATAACGGTCACTAAACTTTTTTTTATTCTACTGTGTAGGTAATACAAGCTACGAACGCGTTTCCTTGCTGTCATTATGTGGGCGAATAGTTAATTATATATAATACGAGTATAAAACTTGTTAATCTATTTATTATATGTATATCTATATTACATAGAAAGCTTACCGTAATACGGACCCCCTTTGACTATATAGCTACTCATCAAATTTCACAATCGCACGTTTTTTTTTTAAATTTAAGTAAGGTTTCATTTTAAAAACAACCGCAAACCAACCAGAACCACCCCAAGCCTTTAAGTTAAAAAACACACTGAAAGTCACAAGAAAACGCGCTTCGGAATTAATTACATAAAAACTTTCAATCAATTATTTATATGTTTTGCGAACGTAATTTATATAGACTAGAAATTTTTATTTATATTGCGTTGTCACTTGGAAGCCGCTTACTCTCGACTCTATTCTTTTTCTTAATGTTCCACAAACTTTAAATTAACGCGCCACTCTCACGCCATATTACCATACATATTTTAGGTTAAACACTATAACTAAAATAATTATATCTCTATTATTTATATTTACAAGAGGCACGTTTCCTATAACATATAAATATCTCGGCTTTTAAATTTGAATAACCATCTTGTTTGTTCAAATTTAATTATAAATAATTTAAAATAATTACTGTATTGTTAAGAAATTAATAACAAACTTTTATTAAAATAAATTATCACTACAAATTATATTGTAAGATTATTACCTATAATTAACCCTCTAAAATTATTTTTTTTACAAAATACTCATTTTACATTATAGAAAATATGACCCCCAATAAAACTAATCGTGGAAATTGAGAGCAACTTATTTAAACATATCTCTGCACATTTAATAAACTCACGCAACACTATAATGAAGTAGCGCTAGCATACGTTTAACCTTTGATCCTGCCCCCGAACCCCAAAATCTAATCACTTCTTCTCTTACCAAATTTGAGCTTTATATGTATAATTATATCAAAGCTGATCGCAATATTCCGATACTTACCTAATATCCGTTTAGTAACCTAGCATTTTAAAAAGAAATTCAAAACAACGAGGATTAAGCAATAATTTTGGGACACTTCATATTTAATCAATTGGTCCCTTTACCATTGCCTACCTATTGCTGAAAACAGAATTGGAAAATTCGAAACCGTTAGTGAGTTGTCGTGTCCACAGACGGACGGACTGAAAGTCCAAAATCATAAACTCGCTTTTTGTCGCTCGTTAATAATCTATACAAAGGTAAAAAAATCGCCTAAAAAAACTAGAAGAGGGCACCCTAACAATAAAACATTCACTAGTAAAATACCCCCTTCCAGCACTTGTTAAAACGGTTTTTATCGTATATTTATGGGACAGCTGATGTCACACATCCTTTAACTAAACTGCGTTCCCATTAAATGGCATTGTTGGCCAATATGATTCGTTACTTCTAAAAAATACAAATCACCCCTTAATTTAGTATAACCGCGGAGAACTCTAAAACAAATGTCCCCCAACTTACCATTTTCTCCTGTTCTTTTTCAACTTTCTTGATAATTTGCGATATATACCGTTGACGCTCCTCGTTCGCATTACCTGCCAAGTATAAGTTTTTTTTGTGATGCGAGCTGAAGACACCACCTTTTTTTTACCAATGCAACAGCCGTATTGCACTGAAAAATAACTTCTACGGACGCATAAACTTATACTTATATATCTCGCATAGGGCGGTAGCAAAATTGGTCCTTTGAACCGAATCAAAACACATCGAGTAAAACACTTGAAACTATGAGTTTTTTGAAATTTTTTTAGAAAATAAAACAATAACTTTGATGAGCGGTAAAGGGCACTGAAAAACACTTAAAAAATACCGGCCCACTCCCTCTACAACTAAAAAATCTTAATACAAAGCATTACACCGGTCATTTTACTTGTAATTTATTTTAACGCACGAACCAGTTACATCCCTAGCTACAGAACACCATAAGTGGAATTGTAAGCTTCAAGGAAGACCCGTGCACTGCTTGAAACCAGTACGAAACGCAACTTTCGATGTCAAAAGCCAATGCTATACGTATAATTTGTGAGCCAACCAAGACAAGGCGTTTGAATCGCGCGATTTGTTAGTATAGGTACGTGATCCTACCGTTTGTAATCGTACCTTGTCGAAATTGACACCTGGAACCTCATCAATACTTATACCCATTGTAGTTATTTAGTAAACGTAATATATCTACTTTATCGTGGATGATCTAAACTAAACTTCAGAAAAAAATAAATTAAACAAATATAGCAAACGAGCTCCTGGGTATGGCTATTGTAGTATGGTGAAAGAAAACTTTATTTCTACTTGTTACATTAATCAACTGCACTTTTACAATACATAGCATTCCGCTGTCGAGCGCGGACTGCCGCTGTCAAAAACCCTTCGCTTCTTCCCTGTCACTCCGCAGTGGCGTACATACCACAGCTATAGCATGTGCAAAACCAAATTTTAAACCTGATGTTAGTTTTGCTTTTATTTAAAGTGTATATGTATGAAATTTCATTTGAAGTCCTCCATAAATAAGCTGCGCATGCGCAAAACCAAATTTGGAAACTGATGTTAAATTTTCTTTTATTCCAAGTGGTTATGTACCAAATTTCATTTAAATCCCCCTATAAATCAGAAAGTTGGCACTGCGCATGCGCAAAACGAAATTTTGAAACTGGCGTAAAATTTGGTTTTATTCGAAGTGCCTATGTATCAAATTTTATTTAATTGCCTCCATAAATAAGGAAGTTGGCACTGCGCATGCGCAAAACCAAATTTTGAAACTGGTGTTAAATTTACTTTTATTCCAACCAAGGGCTATGTATCAAATTTTATTTAAATCCCTCCATAAATAAGAAAGTTGGCACTGCGCATGCGCAAAACCAAATTTTGAAACTGGCGTTAAATTTGCTTTTATTCCAAGTGGCTATGTATCAAATTTCATTTAAATACCTTCATAAATAAGAAAGTTTGCAATTCGGTCTGTAAATGGTCGAGATGCGCAAAGGGCACTGTGAATGCTGATCGATTAGGTTCAACTTTTGGAATTGCGTCTTATATGGCTAAAGCTATGCCCATATTGAATTTCATGCAATTAGGTTTATAACTAACGGAGGGCCTACTTTATTTTTTGGTCTACATTGCCAATTCACGAACTACGATCTACAAATTTGATAAAGAATCCACCTGCAAAATTTCATCGTAATCCATTCGTTTATGAGTTATCGTGCTAACGGACGGACGGACAGACACAACAAAATTATAAACTCGCTAGGAGCTCGTTAATAAGAATCCGAACAATGGGAAGAGAACCCGAATCCAAAGAATTCCAACAAACTGAAAATGGTAAAAATCGGAAGAAGCTGAAAAATCCAAAGACTCCGAAGAATTCAAAGAATCTCATGGACCCGGGGAATTTAAACAACAGAATTCGAATAAATGGTAGAAAGGACAAAAACTTGAAGGAATAAGAACTGAAACAATTTGAATAACTTTGAATAAATTAAACAAACAGTGCTATTTATTAAAAAGTAGACATAGACATACTGGGTGGTGCCTAGCGCGACGCAGCATAGGGATTTCAATGGTAATTTCTTTATATTCAATTACTAGCTCCCCAAATTATTTTAGAGCAAAAGTCTAAATACAAAACCGTAGAAATCGACATAATAAAAAAATTACATTTTTATAAATCAGTGATGCATTACCATGCTGCGTTGCGCTAGGCACCACCCTGTATACGTGTATTGTTTTTCCCTATGTCTACTTTTAAATGACAAAATCTCTTCTGAAGGGCGTCTGATTTTATGCAACTAAAATAACTTCTTAAAACAAATAAAGATCTGACCGTCATAATATTAATTAATTTGAGTGTTGTTGCTTTGGCTCACAGAAAATAAATTCCTTACGCTTCTTAAACTGATACCGCCACTAGACCAATTGATAATATCAACGTTTTCTTCAGTTCAAACGCCAATATTCAAATTAATTACTTAATATCACTGCCAGATCTTTGTGTTTTAAGAAGTTATTTTAGTTGCATAAAAGTAGGCGCGCTTCAGAAGAGATTTAAAAGTAGACATAGGGAAAATCAATACACATAAATCCCTATGTCTACTTCTTAATAAATAGCACTGTATATTTAGTTTTTGGAAAACTGCGATCAACTATATTTATATAAAAATAAATGTGTCGCCGAAATGTATATATGCGCATAACGTCAGAACGACTGCACCAAATGCGATCATTCCTTTTTGTTGTGTTTGTTATTGTCAGGGCAAGGTTTGTATTTCAAAAATTGTACCTCTCTTTACCGTAATTTTAAATCGCAATAGAACTATGGATGGTGCCAAATCGTGATCTACTACGATTCTAGAAGAATCCATACCGTCGACTTCCGGCGAGAGGCCAAAAAAATTAGACGGTCAAATGTATCACTTAGGTACCTATGCCCGCGAATTCTGATGTAGTAAAACACTTTCCGATTTTCCCACGGAAACGGGAACAAGATAGCCTATACATGCAAAGTGTAAACTACACTAGACCCACCCCTGTAACTCTTGTAGAATTGGCAATATCGATATAAAATAAAACTAATTGACACGCT
Organism: Photinus pyralis; assembly: GCF_008802855.1. Classification (NCBI taxonomy): domain Eukaryota; kingdom Metazoa; phylum Arthropoda; class Insecta; order Coleoptera; family Lampyridae; genus Photinus; species Photinus pyralis. The sequence continues at coordinate 34,874,318 of NW_022170249.1, forward strand.
GTGTATATTTTTATACTTTTACATTCCACAGACAATTTTACACCCATTCTTTTCGATACGTATGCTACGGTGTTGGGCAAAAAAATAATTAGCCGATATATTAACATACAAAAAAAAGTTTATTCAATTAAAAATTAGCAAATGAAAGTAGTCATTTGAAAAATATATACAGGGCGTTTAAAAATACCTGTGGTTCAAGTTCAAAAAATTAACTAGGTATATATAAAACTAATTCTAATAATTGTTTCAAAACCTTGTTATTGGATAAATTGGGAACACTGAATTTTTGTACTAATGCCGAGTCAATGAAGAACGATTTTGGTCCTATGCGAACCCAGATTAAAAAATAAAATTAAATTAATTTCTTTACCAACCTTATATAAATTCCCAAAAAGGGCGTATCAGGTGTAAAATTGTCTGTACGATCCAAAGATGCAAAAATGTACAAGGTGATGTGACCATACCGGAATCGAGTATTCGGTTTTTACTTAAATCACCCACGGTTTACAAGCTGTCCCACGAACCACGATGAATGCCGGGCTATCTACATCTCGAAAAAATCGATAAGATCTAAGATATTTTCAAGTTGGTCACACTTCCGGTTATACCCCAAGGTACCTATACGCGAATTAACTACAATTATTAATTTAATTAATAAAGGGTATATTTCGTTTTTGTCAGACTATAAGAAAGACCCGGGATTAGGGACAGAACGAAAATAAATAGCGGGTTATATATATATATATATATATATATATATATACGATACTTTTAAGTGGACGATTTATTGGTGTTAATTGCACCTGCACAAACAAGACTAATTAGGGTCTAGCGGTTATTCCTTTTGAATTGCGGTACACTATGAGACCACCAGTTCCGTAATTTTACATTTGGATGTCACTTAATTCACATACAGGGTGTCTCATTTGTCTCGAGACAGTCGATCATTGTGGAAACTATCCGGAATATTAAAAAGTGATTTATATAAGTCTTCTAATACCGGAAAATAATAAAGTTTTGTGGGAAACGTTTTTTCTCTACACTTCCAAAAGCGCGATTTTTGGTTTGAGTTGGGACGCTGTTCTGTCAAGAATTTGGCACATTTTTTTATTTTTAGATGGTATATATAATTCTATATATATTTCGTGTATAATGTCCTATACCTAAATTTATTATTATTATTATTAAAGTCGTTTTGGACATATTTTAGTTTTTAGTTAAAAAATAACCTAAACAATTGTCAATGTTTTCTGTACGCGAGCTGTTATTCTCTGTTGATATTTTGACTATAAATAAATACAGAGAATGCAAATATGTACGGTTTTAAAAATTAATTTTCATAATGTTCCTCCTTTTGACCTTTTCGAGATATAGATAGACGGCAATCGTTGTAGGACACCTTCGTACCTAGCTATTTATTGGTTCATAGTTCAAAGTTTCCTACCTCATTTTAAAAAAAAATGATTCACGCAGATAAATCGAAGCAGGTGCAAGTAATCCGCACATAGGGTAGAATGGTGGATGCAAACAACGTACAATACTAAAAAAATCGAAAAATACACCGTAAAGTTTATTGAATACATTATACTTTACACATAAGTCTGCGATCAAAAGAATAATAATGTACAATCAAAACTTCGTTACGCTATTTATTCATTGCGTCAATACTAAAACAATAGCTAAATAACACAAACTTTATTAAAGTACGATTTTACTAAGCTATAATCCAGCACTATTCACAAACAGCACTAGCCACAAAACGCCCCCAATTAAAAATGTCTAAGATCATATGGAGACATTTGTAAAATTTAAGACCAATGAATGCGCCGTGTTGCACTTCCGTTCAACACCCCTTAAAAATGTCACATTAAACTATTTGCATACGTTCTACCTTAAAGTTAAACAGCTACATCTACAACAAATAATAGCAAAGTATAATACGAAATGAGAACTGTAAGTTAAATAATTTACAGCTACAGCTTTTATAAAGGTGTAGGTAATTTAATAATTATGGTAAAGTAAGAATAAGGTTATTACGATTACAAAATCTAAAGCGAAAGATAAATTGATGGCTTTGGTTGGGATTTTAGTTCAGACAGGGTTGGGGTAGGCTGACTGTGCCCTTAGACTTGGTATTGATCTTTATTCTGACCCGTCTGAGTGCAAGGAGGGCGTATTGTGATCCCCAATAAAAGATATGCGCCACAAATATAATTTGCATCAAATATGCGTAACCCATCGCTGAAAAAATAGCTTACAAGACTAAAAATGATCACTGCGCATAATCCCAACAAAATACGAAAACTAAATTTCATGTTGACTATATTGTACAAATTTATTTATAATCCAAATTACTACATACTAAATGTAACGGAAAATACAGGATATATCATTTTAACAGTAACAATTCACGCATTACCCCACTTTAATATTTCCGTGCGACATACGGATTCGGTAATAAAACGCGTTTATTTGGAGAAACAGGATTGGGGATCGGATTGTTTGGAAAAGTATTAGTATTACGAGGTGGTTCAAAAAACACGGGTCCCCCTTGATTTACACCTCTAATCGGGGCGGGAGGATTAGCATTTCTGTGTTTAAAAAGCCCTTCATCGAAAGGGCGAGATCTGTTCTCAAACATTGGCGTGCTCGGTGCACGAACGGGGTTGTTAAACATGTTATTATTTCCGAACGTTGGTCCACCGCCGACCGGGCGTTTATCGAAACCAAATAGCTGACGACCGAAATTGTCGTTCGTTTGTGAGGCGGGGCGGTTGAATTCGTTATTAGGGCGATACGTTGGTTTTTCGGGCGAAGTATCAGACAATCGCGAGTGATCTTCGCCCGATAACGTATTTCTCATAAGTTGCGCTGGCGTTAAGTGAGCTAAAGATTGGTTTTTCAAATTATCTGGAGCTGGCACTCTAACCCCCATGCGTAAGAGATCGTCTTCCGCAATTTGAGTGCCCACACTTACAGAATTAAGTTCACATTGCACCTCCTTATTAACAAACGTGCGCGATTTACGAACTTCACAAACTTGACACTTAAGATCGGTTTGACACATCTTATTCAACACAGCGCTTTTGGTCGTTGGACCAATTATATCGTGATTAGATTTAAAAGTGGGACTATTGACTGTTTGTCTCGTTGGTTCCGGGACTACGCGCGATGGAGAAGGTGTTGGCGTAACGTGAGGCAGAGTTTCCACGACGCCGACACTCATCAGTAGTTTGCTAATGGTGCTCTGCATCGTTGATTTCTCTTCGCCACTTTTGGACGGCGTGGTAAACGAAAACCGCACTATCGGAATTCTTCTTAATGGAGACATCAGTTTCCCTTCTTGAGGTTTTTCTTGTTCCTTTTGCGCTTTTTTGAGGAAAAATCTACCACTAAGTTGCAATTCATTCCCAAGGATCTTTATAGCGTCTTGACATAACGATATGACTGCAAGTCATTAGGATAATTTAATATTTGGATTTTTAGGTAAGGACAGCTTTTCTCAACTCTGAACATGTTAAAAAACCTTATCTCGCCATAATCTTACAAGCTATTCCATTTGAAAAAATATAATTAATTTTAAAGATAAGATTCTTCCTTAACAATAGAACTGTATAGTACTACCCAAGTATCTATCTTAAAATTAGTATTATATAGTTTATAGTCGACAAGGTTTAACTGACAGGTATTTTGCGCAACCACAAGCTAGCCGTCAGTGAAACAGTAAATAGTAAAACATCTGTAATTCTGTGCTAAAGGAATTACATCGATGCTCGCCTGCTAACGCCATCTTTTATTACATAATGGCTATAGCATATTATGAAGAATAGACCCACCAAGAGAAGACCATATAAATGTTTTCATTAATAAAAACTACTTGCATATAGAAAATAAGCGCTGGCTAAAAATATACATAAAAAATAAAGAAATCGCACATGTAACAAAAAAGATAACACAATATCCTCAACATATCGTATAGTAGAAGACAAAATATATATTTGTTAACAAAAATAAGGTAGAAACTTTGATGAAATTAACATTCAAAAATAAAACAATTTGCATTTAAAAGTAATAAAGCTGGCCAAGGCGTATTTTTCAGAAGTAAGTGGCGATTAATGGCTTTTATCAAAATCAGATACAACACAATATTAACATTTTATAAACCTTTCTCCACAAATAAGATAGTTCTGCACATGCGCAAATGTCTTTCATAGTATGTGTACTTAATACTTATATCCTTTTACAAGGTCCAAGTGCTGAAAAATACTATGCACGAATGTACCCCCATTTAAAATCTTTTAAAGCGATTATAGAGTTTATAGACACACAGTAATCGCTTGCGTAGAGGTTTAAAAAAAAATTCTATTAATATTAATAATAAATGCCTTTATTTTAATAATATCTACATCTGTAATAGATAATTGCGAGGTTCAGCATTGGACGACACTTTCTCCACTTCCACCTAACTACGAAAACACACTACACAAAACGAAAAAGATAACGCGATGTAACAATTACTTATACACACAATATGCGACACAGTAGAACGTATAAAGAAAAGGAATAGTCTGTAAGAATAAATGAAAACTACATATCTGGAAAACAAACGAAGAATGACTTTAACTCATATATAATAGTGATTCATTAATGTTTGCTTGAATACCCTCTTAAAAGGATTTAAGTGAAGCGATTTAAGGGAAGACGATTATAAACAAAAGCAATCTGATAACTGAACGATCTTTTACAAAGGGCCGTTCTATGTTTAATAATTTACAGGTTTTGAAGACCTTTGAAATATGGTAGTTAAACCTTAAAACCTGAATTCTTCACATGCGGAAGAACCAAATACGATTGATCATGATTTGTTAGGATTAACAAAGGGTGAGAAAAAATGAATGCATTATGGCCTTCACGAATCTAATCACAAGCTATAAGAACCGGTTTTTCATCAAACGTAAGATGAATAAGCAGATCGGCGTATTTATGATAATTACAAAACTTTAAACAAGAGAAAAGTCGGGAGAAATATACAGGGTGAGTTTCTGCATTTTCACTACGAGGATCTCGTATACCGTACGAGATACAAAGTCGCTTTACTGGGCAACGTTATGCAGAATTATATGCTGGGTCTGTTTTCCCCTTCCAAGTTTCTTGTAGCTTTAAAAATAGCGAAGTTATGGCCCGAAAATGAAAAAAAAGACGCATTTTCCATGAATTGATCAGTGCTTCCCGATAGGTCATGTAAGACTATTTGGGAAAATAAGGTAAGGCATAAATATTCTTATACAAAAGAAAGTTGACATTGGGCAATTTGCGCATGTGTACATATGATTTTTACAATATGCTTGCTTTTATTAGAAAACATCTGTGGTTAAAATTTCAAACAAATATCTCTATAAGTACGGAAGTCTTGCATGCGCACATTAATGGCCAAGATTTTTCTTGGTTGAGAGAGAGGCCAGAGCTATAAGCTACAGAATGCAAAAAGAACGAAGTAAATATCTTGAAAACTGTACTTAAGGCTTCGGACGGAGGGATGGAGAAAATCACCCCTTCCAACATGAGTTGAAAAATGCGCTAAAATATCGAAAAATGTCAGTTTCGAGAATACGATATGAGATATGAGAAATTTGAACCGAACTTGAAAAGGGGATCGGGAAGAGGGCTTTAGATGGTAGAAATCATTTTTCTGTTGGGACCTTTCATTAAAATACCATATAGGATTCCCCCTCCTCCCTCCGATTTCACAAATGTCACCCAACACCCCTTTTACTTTATTGTTACTAAAAACCATGTATTTGACTTTTCTCTCAAAGAAATTGAGTGCTAAATAAAAAATTTCAATATGGCGGCAAGATCGTAATCGAAAATAGAGAAATAAATTATTAGATGATCTGATATGAATGCAAGATTGGCTGTCCCATATAACTGTTATGCACATTTTACTTCTCAAAGGATCATCTCAGGAAATAATGCATGCCTCCGTTCACCTTAAAAAAAAAGAAGTTGATGAGCGTTTAGCTCACCTTCAAGGTATAGGCCAGATATTGCATAAATTTTCAAGACTAGGAGAATTCCGCTAAAAGTAGTTAAAAAACGCGAACGTAGGTGCGGACGGAGTGGCAAACAATAGCCATTTACTTTCAATAAGGCGCATCAGCATATGTGCCCGCATACTTAACAGAGACAGAGATATATTTTGCACCGTAAGTAGAACACCGCACATGACCAATAACATTTTAACACACAAGACTACCAAGCATTTAAAATGTGTCCAATGTGACTATGCAACCAATGATGAATCTAACTATAAAATACATTTAGTAATATACAAGCAGAGTTGGACTGGGTCAAGCATAGAGTGACCCAGTGACCCAGTTAGATTACTGACCCAGTGACCCGGTGATCCAGTTGACCCGGTGACCCAGCTTGACCCGGTGACCCAGTTTGACCCGGTGACCCAGCTGGACCCATCTTTACTCAGTGACCCATCTTGACCCGGTGCCCCAGTAATTAAATTATTGTTAGGTATCATCCAAAACAATTTCAAGTAACTTTTAATTTAAAAAAAAACTTCCTCAATAATATTCGCCAACAAGCACGTAGCCCAATTTCATTCAAGAGAACTAATACCTAAAAAAATCAAATGCATTTGTTTATAGTTTGTAGTCAAGTAGCCAATGAAAGTATTTAGAGAAAAGATTTATTTGGATCAAGCTAACTAGTAGAAGAAAATTAAATGTGAATGAACACCTGTAAGCAAACTGGTAAGCCCTGAAACAAAGAAATGACGGAGGGAACTGTTTAGAAATAACATTATTCTAATACAATTCGGGACATGGACAGTTTTTTACGGCAGTATTAAAGCAAACATCACAGAAATGGCAGTTGTCAAGCAATCGAGTATTATTTTCAACAAACCAGCATTTCATTTATTTCATAATCTGTGCACTTGAACCGAGGGCACTGACTTAATTGCGTTGTTCGATCAAACTAGGTTACTGGGTCGAATTGGGTCCTCGGGTGAAATTGGGTCGCTGGGTCACTGGGTCAAACTGGGTCATTAGGTCAAACTGAAAAGAGTATGACGTGACCCAGCGACCCAGTTTAATTCAGTGACCCAGGTGACCCAGTTGACCCGGTGACCCAGTCCAACTCTGTATACAAGGTCATCAACGATTTAAGGTAAGCCTAATGCGATTTCGTTACCAAACATAAATCCAGTCCTAATGCACATCTTAACATCTAATATTTGTTAAGATATGAACCTACCAAGGATTTAAAATGTGACCGATGTGATGTCACAAAGAAAAAATCTAATTTTAAAACACATTTGTTAACAAACATTTTGCTACAAAAAAATAGTACTCAATTTTTGGAGTGCCTACTTCTCATAGCTAGGTTCTATTTGCGGCACAAGAATCAGAGACCACGATTTCACCTCTAGGAAACTTTTGGGCGTCTAAAGTCGACTACCCCTCGAAGACGCGCGCGTTGCAAAAGGTAGTTAATTTCACCCCTAAAAAAAAAACAAAATGGCGTCACGCAGGAGTTGTGCGCGTTAATAAGATCTTTCAGATAACACCAATTTGAAAAGAATCGGAACCAAAACTGTAAAAGATAGGAAAAAAACTGAAAAATCACCATGTTAATATAACACGCTCGGGGATGGCGCCCAGATGTCGCCGACCCCACTGTAGCCTCGTCTCTAAAGTTGTTAATTATACGGCCCTGGTAGGTGTGTATATGTAAACTCCTCATATTTCTAAAAGCGTTCTTCTACGGCCCCGCATTTGCTGCCAGCCAGTCAGCTGACCAAATTCAGATTTAAAAGCTTCGTTTTTACAAGTAAATTTGTCAAAAATGCGCTAAAAAGGACGATTAATGGGCGGTTTCACAAACGATGATTAAGGTTAATCACTGATTAAAAATATTAAAATGAGAAACATCTGAGCTTATAATCAAAGGTGGCTAAACATACTAATATTTTTAACCACTGATTACACTTAATCATCGTTTGTGAAACAGGGCATTAAACTCACAATGCTCTTAAACTAAATGTTTTAATTAAAGGTTCTAAAACGCTCGTGGAAACCTGTGGATACTATTAAAGACTAATGGACTAATCTGTTTTACGCACATAAGGCTCATGAAGACAGTTCTTAAAGGGCCAGCTCTCAACGTGCGGGGAAAAGCTTGAAGGTTATTCAGGATTTGTAAAGACTCAACAGATTTTGAAGGGAATTAAAGGCTCTATAAGTGTTGGAGACACCTTTGGAGACTGATATAAATTTTAAAGATTTATAAAGACTCCAAACCTTTTAACAGCTTCTGGGCAAGCTCTGAAGGGTTTAGAAGGTGCTCACAATTATTTAAGCGTTTTAAATACTCTTAAAGCCACAGAGACTATCTCAAGATAGGTCTCGAAAAGGTTCCAATAAATGACTGTTGGGGACTAATAAGGCTAAATGCCTCTAGAAGGCTTTTGGATATAGGTATTTGGAAGCTCTTTAAGCTTTGCGTACGCTTACATGCCATCAGACTCTAGGAAAGACTTCCAAAAACACTACAAGAGCTTTAAGAAAGTTCTTAGAGGCTCTCAGATCACATTTTTAAAAATCACGCTTGGCATCACATCATAGCATTTGCCGCAGCTTTCAGGAGTTTTCATTTGATAGCTCTGGTATCTGAATAACAAAAGCGATTACGTAATTCTAAATGTAAATGTCCAAAGTGTTATTATTGATAGACTTCAACAAAATTATTGAACAGAAAGAAAAAAATCCTTTAACCGGCGTTTTCACCAACAAGCAGTTTAAACTACTAAGTACATTTAAACACATTATAAATATTCATATAAAATAATATATACACAAATTAACAATTACTTAAACTATTAATTATAACTAGAATTAAACTTGAGACATTAAATATTTCATCCACAGTACAAAAACCCACCCGTGTAAAAATAGAGAAAAGAACACACATTCTTATATAAAATTGGCGTTTATATTGATAAGATTCATAAACATAATTCAGAAGCCGAGAAGAGCTGTCCATAAAGATGTACGAAGTGTAACACATATGCCGATAAAATTGATTAACATATCAAGATAGAGAAAAAAATATCAAAAAGAAACTTACCCTTTATCTTCTTTTGCACATTGACTGGTTCTGTAGAATCTAAATAGGAAATATGATAAATTTGTATAAATAACATTAGAATAGGTTTACCTGCGTGCTTTGCAGACATACTTAAAAAGTCAGACAAACTTATCTTCTTGTCTTCGAATAGCTAAAACAAAAAAATTAACGAACGTGAAAACGTTAACAATAAAATACGCATTACTTTATGGATGGCTTCCTTTTCCTTTTGCACGTTGACATTTATATTGTTGGACGTATCGAAGGTGGTATTATTAAAATTGTTTGCGGGAATCTGAGAAGTCGATCGTTCGACTTGCATAGATGGGGCAACAGGCTGTGAAATCATATGATTACCTACAGCGGGCGGCATGCCTTGAAGTGGATGAGGATAATGCATGGGATTTAGGGGAAATTGCTGACCAATAAAGAAATGGTGGTCATACTGAGCAGCAGGGTCCATGTGTTGAGGAAAGTATGGAGCAGGCGCTCGTATTGGCGCTGGGACTGGTCCTGGAGGCGGGACAGGTGGAACTGGGTGATAAGTGTGTGGGGGTTGCTGTTTTGGAGGTTGAGCAATTATTTCTTTCACTTTGTTGTAGTACTTCTTTTTCTCCGACTTAGCCAATTTTGTGGCCAATTCCTCTAGAAAATCTCTTGTGTTGCTACTCGAACGCTTAGACCAGGATGTGTGTTTTTCTCGATTTCTATTGGATGAAGGTTCCGGACTTAACTCAAAGCTGAGACTTCTCGATCGTCGTCTGTATCTGTCGGCCGAATAGTCTCTTCTACTTCTACGTTCCAAACTTCGCCTTCGTTTCGACAGGGGAGATCTAGAATACCTCAGGGGTGACCTGGATTTACGCCAATGTGGGCTTCTCGTATATTGATAAGTACGCTTAGAGCCATACAGTCTTGAGGTTCTATCTACACGCTTCTGGGGTGAATCTGATCTTTGCTTCTCACGATTGGCGGCTTTAGATTTAGACTCTGCCTTCGGATCAACAGGTTTAAGATCATTTAAATCGACCTCCAATTCGGTACCTGGAGCAGGGTTGAGATGATTCAAATGAGTGGTTTAAATCAAGGGATTTTTATTTAAAAAATCGCCAGATTTACTTATATAAGGTACTAACACTATTGCCAAAATTAAAATTTCTTAATCAAACATAACATAAAATAGTGAATGGGTTATCCCAGTTAGAGACCGTGCAGATGGTTTTGTTGGTTTGTATCAACCGATCTGAATGACTCGCTCTTGGAGAAAGTTTTTTACATGTAAGTAGGTTATATATAATTTAATTTCTACAATGCAAAGGGTTAAGTGGAAGAGCAGGGCTAATGGATTTCCCGTTAGCATCTGAACTTCGCCCTTTTAAATTGCGCACTTGTACATTTTATTATTAAGATATTCTTGTTACCTTATATGATTAGCGTGATTTAATAAACGACATGATTATTATTATTATTATTATTAACATTTGGTCAGTCTAGACGATCTAGATCTAGAAGAATTTACTGCACATCAATACCGCCCATAATAATGACTATGTCAAAAGACATCTCTACAGACTTTAAAAGACCCAAGGAATGGAGGTTTCTAGAAAATATCTTTCTAATGATCTAAGAAGTCCCAAAAAGAGTTTAGTAGTGTATGAAATCCAAAAAATTTTTTTAAGATGCATGAATGTCCGGTTTTCTGTGTCAGTAAATATTCCTTAAACCTCAGGCAACTATGAAGATAAATAAAAAAAACAAATTGCGCATGCGCAACCCTTCTTTTGTGTTTGCGCAATCCCAATTTGTTTATTTGTTAAGATATTTAAAAGAAATTTTGTATGTAGGCACTTCAAATAAAAGTAAAACAAACGCCGATTCAAAAAATCATTTCCAAATGTCTATAATGACTCCTGTAATCACTAACAGATTGACATTAATCAAAAGTTTTATATAACAATTGAAATTTTATATTAAAATACGATTTCAGGTAAAATTTAATACAAAACTTGTCAGTAAAATGACATTACCTGACTCGGACGTTAAAGTACTCGGCGGGGCCTCGCACTTCAATGTTTCCTCGCCAGTAATGTATCATTTCCCCGACTTGTGTAAATAACTATTACAATAACTTATCACAATGTGGCACGAATAAATTTAAACTAAATCTACGCTGATGATTTCTTATTCTTATTGCACGTAGATCCCCATTAGCCAAAATATGTTAATTATGATAATTGAAAATCCAAGTGATACATGAAATAACAGCAGAAATGTTATAATGCTATTCAACATTGTCCAAACATGTGCAGAAACATGTAAACAGTAAGTGGTGGATACTATTACAGATTAAATTTATTCATGCCACAATTTCGTTTTATTATTAGTTATTAAAATAAAAATTAATTTTCATTTCTTTTCCAAGCTCTTGTGTGATCGCAGGGATTTCTATTCAGTTTTTCAAATTTAATTTTCTAAAAGGGTTCCATCACCAAAAAAACTCTTCTATGGTTTCCGAGATCCCCATCATAGACATTCTTATCTTGGACACAGTGTACATTACACCACACGGCTAAAGTCATAACTCATAAATACAACTTAAAAATAAACCCAAGAGCAAATCAAATTTCTTTTCGCTTTCTTTTGTTTTTTCGAATATTCACAAAATAACATTTCTATCGCATTTCTACAAAGGTTAAGAAAATTACTGGAAAACTACCCAACCATATACTGATAAAAAACCGACATATAATGCGAAAATACAGGGTCCTGCAAAAGTGCGCCTGTCTTTCGTAGCTCATACCTGGGAAAAAATATCAAAAAACCTTTTGTGGAAACGTCAACTATAGAACGTTTCGCATCTACAGAAATTACTTTTGCGTGTACAGGGTGTCCCATTTTTACGGTGTCAATACACAGCGGATTTTTTTAAATAGAACACCCTGTATATTTTCAGTTAATTCGATGTCATTTTTTAACACGTTTTTTAACCTCTGCATGAAAATCTATTCACTATTTGGTTTTTTCCCAATGCTACCAAATTAAATTATTAATTTTCATATTTCAAAGTGCAAACTTTTTTTTAATGGAACTATCACTATTTTATTTCTCTATTCGATAGTCTTTTTTGTGCTCTTCAATTTATATAAGGGATGTCCTGTGCAAAAACCCCGTAGTTTTTAAGTTATTCAATAATTTTCACCAAAATAATTACACATTAATTATTAACATGCTCATAAAAAGGAGTAGGCGAAGATAATAAAAAACCAAAGAATGCCAGACAGCAAACAAGTGCCATAAATTTATGATTTGCTGCCAGTGTACTCCCTCGTGTACTCCTTATTTCATAGTAAAAGAATATTATTTAAAAAAAGTATAAATTGTGAAGCGCATTTTTTTAACCGAAATAGCTTTTGTTTTGACATCACCAATGGATATATTTCTTGCAGACGTCTCAATCGCCCTTTGTGAGTATCCTCTTCCGACAATCCATTCTTGAGGTATAAGGGAATATACCCGATTACGATAAGAGGTCAAGGAGGAGGGCTGTGGTTGTGTGGTTGGTAGAAATCAATTCCTTTCGTTGAGACCTTTCATTGGAGTACCACTAGTTCCACTCCCCTCCACCCTGTACTTTGATAAGAGGACAGAAAGAGGGCAGTAGTTGGTAGAAAACGGTTCCTTTCGTTGAGACCTTTAATTAGAATACAGTGAGAGATAACATTAAATTTTAACCCCCCCCCCCCCCCGTTGCTCACTGATCTCGAAAAAGAGTCGCACGGGAAAGTTTAGTTTGTAGCAAACCAATTTATTTCGATGAGACCTTTCATTAGAATACCATGACGGGTAGGAACATGTGTTTACCCCCCCCCCCCCCATTTCCTAAAGTTTAACTTAAGACCGGACAAAACGCAAACAATACCACATTTTTTTAATTCTTAAAAAATGCGCTAGACTAGTTAATTTTTTTCTAAATTCACCTTTTTAGTTACCTCGTTTTATATTACTAAGAAATAGGGAGTACACTTACAGTAGATAGTTTATTTGTGACACTTGCTTACTTTTTGGCATTCTTTTGTTTTTTATTATCATGGTTTATAAACATGTAATTGATTAATGCGTTTTTTGTAATCCCTCCCCCTACCATCCGAATTACTATTTTTTCTTTTGCTTTTGTCTTGAATATATGTGCTGGTTTTTTTTTGATAATAGTAATTCAAGTGTGTGTGTGGGGGGGGGGGGTCAAGTTAATGGAGCACAATGGCTGGTTTAAGATTTTATGCTTTTAAACAAATTTGAGAAACTTCCACAATAATGTATAGCCCCTCTCCGTAAGTTTAGATTTACGCTTCCTCATTTTCTGTAAAATTGGGGAAGAATTTTTTATTATACTGTGGAAAGACTACAGAATTTACACGAAGAGGCCAAACTCGGGTCAACATAAAGCTAAGTTCTAAATTTTTTTAGGCTGTGAATTTAAATTTAAATGTTAAACCTCAAATTCAGAGTCTTAACTACATCTACATGTGGTTGTTCCAAGCCTTCGTAAATTTAGCCGATTTAAAACAAAATACTAACCTGGAGGAACCAAACCTGTTTCCACAACTTTCAGCTTTTCTGAAATGGATTTCTCCTCCTCTTTTTTGGCACATGTATCTTTATCCTTCTGAATGTCTCGTTTAGTTTTCGCCGGGTCTCTTCTATGATCAACGTTCGACTCGTCACAGTCGGAATCCTTTTCGCCTTTGCCCGTATACCTTTCCCTTGATCGTTTATCTCTGGACCGGCGCTCTCTAGACCTTCCCCTTCGCCTGTACTCCTCCCTGTATCTTCTGCTACGAAATATAGAACCACTTCGCGACCTGCGCCGCCTAGAACGCGAATCTCTCCTTCGAGACCTGCTTCTACTTTTGCTTCTCGATTTCTTCGTCCTACCTTCTTTCTTCTCGCATTCGTCATCCCAAATATCGACGACGTCCAGGCCGTCCATAAAATCGTTATTCAAGAAGTCATCGAAGAAGTCCGAGGGTACATCTTCGTCCTCGACAAAATCACTTTTCTTAGGGGTGCTTTTGTTCTTTTCATTTGGGGGCGACGAATTCGTTTTTTTCACGGCGCTCTCATCGTCACTATCCGATTGAACCAAATTTATTATACCTTCTTCAGTTGTCATGGTCATAACCTTTTTAAAATCAAAATAGAAATAAAAAATAAGTTAACAAAGAATTAATTAATTAACATTACAAAATGTAATTATAGCCACTATGATTACTAATACTAATTCAAACACATCATATGAACATTCGTAAATTAGTAGTAATTTTAAGAATAGAATATTTTTCAATTTGTGAAATACACAACACAAATGACAACCATGATTAGTGATCACCTGACCAAAAAGCGGTTGCGCTTGCGCAGAGTTGTGCACGCAAAGCGGCAAACATCAAGCTTGTGGTTGCATTCGAAATTTCGATGAATCGACTATTCACTTTCACCATCCTGGAAATCTTTTGAACTGCCATATTTTTTTATAGGGAATCCTTGAGCCTAACCGTCAGTCTACCTTTCCTTGTTCCTTCAGAAATTTTATTATTGTTATCGGCTTATGAATTTAGAGTGTTGATATGTCTAGGTAGGTACCATACATTACTACATATTATAAAGCATCACCAAATGAAATAAGAAATTGATCAAAGTCCTCGTGTGAGATCGATAGGACTTTAGCAGTGCATTTTTGTGTGGCAGATCAGTATTCCATTAGCCAGTTTTGACTCTACCATCAAATCAATAAGATCTTGTTGAAGGCTACCATATTCCCTTTATCGGTAGCCGCTTCCGACATCCCGTGCACACGTAATTCGCGTTTGAACTTTTGAAGTTTTGACTCCACCATCAGTAAGATCTCGTCGGGGGTTACCATATTCCCCTTTGTCGGTAACCACCTCCGACGTCCTACTCACCCGCAATTCGGGTTTAAAGTTTTGACTCCACCATCAGTAAGATCTGATCGGGGGCTACCACATATATACCCTTTGCCACTACCCAGTTCCGACGTCCAGTTCACTCGTAATTCGCATTTTGGTGGATTTCGATAAAACCTCGCCACAAAATAGTACTCAATTTTTGGGCACTTCTCATAGCTTGGCGACCCGAGAAAGAGAGACCACGATTAGAGCTCTAAGAATCTTTAGGGCGCCTTGCAAAAGGTGGCTAATTTCGCCCCTAGGAAAAAAAAATTCCGCCACGCCAAAACTGTAGAAGATGAAGAAGACAGGAAAAAACTGAAAAATCTTTAGGTTAGTATTACACGCTCGAGGATAGCGCCCCCCCCCCCATCATGTAACCTCGTCCCTAACTTTGGAGAACCTTAAATATGTTTGTGCAGGAAGATCCAGCGGCCCGTTCACTTAACTATACCCATTAGCCCAAAAATAATTGACCAATTTCTGTGCTCTGTTGTGCATCTTTACTGAAGCTCCCAAATCAGCAGATGCTGTTTGCTTTATGGAAATTATCCCAGAGCGTTAATGACTATTATGCAATCAAAAATGAGTTGCTGTTCAGCCACCTTTGGAATTTTTGTTGGAAATCGTACTTAACTTGAACTTTCAAAGGCGACTAGACCGCCAATAATTTTTGATCGCCCATGACTCCTGAGTTATGGGATTTGAATAACATTTCAAATGGAACGATTGTTTCCAAAGCCTTCCACGCCTAATAACGCCACTCAAAAAATTCCTTAGACTTT
Source organism: Photinus pyralis (assembly GCF_008802855.1). Lineage (NCBI taxonomy): Eukaryota > Metazoa > Arthropoda > Insecta > Coleoptera > Lampyridae > Photinus > Photinus pyralis. Next base: position 34,890,207 of record NW_022170249.1, read on the forward strand.
AAAGATTAGCGAATCGCAATCAAAGAGCACTCACTTATCTCGAATGGTACCGTTTAAGATATATGAATTTTGGAATGGACCTTTGCATCTCCAAATGTTTAGAGAAAAATTGACGTATGTCAAAAACCGTGTTAGCAAATCTTAAATGCGTTGAATTCGGAATAAAATGGCGCATTTACAAAAAAATAGAAAATGGTATGTTTCTATTTTTTATAAAACCGCAATGGCGATAACTTCCGGTATTTACGGAAGGAGTGCCATTAAAAAAATATGCCCCCTTGACCATGCAAAGGTACACCACAAATCACAAATTAGATTGATAGCAAACTTTTTATAATTATGATTTAACATTCCATCTCTGATAAGAGTGCGCGTAATTTAAATTCTCATAGCAGCCTACAGGGATATATTATTGCCTTTCCTGTTAAATGTAATTAATTGGATCTATGTAAATAAGTAATTTGACTGGGTTATGGCAGAGATCCTTTAAATTATAATATACAGGGTGATTCCTATAGTACCTGCCACCGTTTGGGAGCGTATAGGGGGTGCCTAGGGGAGTATTTTGATATAGGACACTTGGGGTCGGAAATCTAAAATAAGGGCGCCAGAACCAAATTATCTTCTGGAATTTCACGCCTGTATGTAGGCAACCCAACCGACCGACGTTTCGCGCGGAGCGATGCAGAGCGAGTTAGCGCGAGGAAGCGACATGGGAGGGAAGGAGGGAAGACGACAGTCAAAAGTAATAACGTTTACAAGTGTTCAACGTGGCCACCGTTGTTCTCAATGCACTTCCTACATCTAGCCAACTATTATTATACTATTGCCATAGTGTTTATTCACTTGATACGCGTCGTTGCAGACGGGATTTCGTGGGTTTAAACAAAATTCTGATCAAGTGTCAGCCACACATCGCCGCCTGAGATCGCTCCGTGTGCACCGCCGGCCGGTTGGGTTGCCTACCTACAGGCGCGAAATTCCAGAAGGTAAATTTGGCTCTGGCACCCTTATTTTAGATTTCCGACCCCAAGTGTCCTATATCAAAATACTCCCCTACGCACCACCTACACGCTCCCAAACGGTGGCAGGTACTATAGGAATCACCCTGTATATAATTTTCTGGCGGTTTGTACTTGGGCGATAAACTACCTGGATAGTTCACAAACCAACCAACAGTTGTAGCTATTTTAGCGAAACGATAATTTTCCATCAAAATAGCCATACGTTTGGATAGTTTACTAGCTAGTGTATAAACTAAAGTGAACACTTTATCCGTAACATATAAAACACTGGTTCTACAACTGAGCTAATCAGATGTTTGATGAATTTTCGGTGTTACCTTCAGATTAGAATTCAGAATCTCAATAATCATTTAAGATGAACATTATAACAAATCGTGGTAAAATCATTATTTAGATACACTTAATTTAACACACATGGTCATATAAAATGATCTGTTAGCTCAAGTGGCCTTTAGATATGATGCGAATTTAATAAACGTGGCCTATGCGTTTATCATCACTATAAGGTTATAAAATTGTAAATTGCATGTTCAATCACCTATAATGGCTATATTGAGGTAGGTACTATTATAGGAAGTTGGCGTTTTAGTACAGTGAATATTGAAGTAAATTATAAGGTATTAAAAGTAATGGGAAGCTATTATTGTATACGTTATAAAATAGGAGACGTAGATTATGAATTCAAACATCCAAGGGGAGCAATATTTAGTAATATTGCACTAAATCTGGGTCGGTCACAGCAACACTGTGCAACATTTCCATTTTTATCTGATGATCCAATGACGATTTAGCGTTCTAACAACAATTTTGACATCGTTTAGTTCACACTGAACTTGCTCAAGGACTACAGAGGGTTCCAATGTATAGTTCCTTTAAGAAAAAAAAGGCTGTTAGATCCATACTTATGTCTTTTGTATTATGCGTCCATTTCCTTATGGAAACAAGGAATTGTTAAATAAATTTTACCGTATAATTTATGACAAGCTCGCATTTGCTAGGAAAATTGTAATCTCAGTCCCACACTACGTTTGTCTGCATATCGATTTATTACAACGTGTTGTTTGTCACCGTTAAAGAAAAGTGAACAGAGTCATTATGCATATATTCGTCATCAATATCCATCCATAAATCCCGTTTTATAGAAAGCTATAAAGTCGAATCCATCATCGACCATAACAGAATATTCGTGAAAGTGACACTTACACGGAATCATTGTGAATGAAAAATGCTACTGTGACGATTAAAAAAATATCTACCTTGCCATAAAGTGGTAAAATTGAAAAATGAAACGTTCTATTTTGGAGCATTGGGCACTAATAATACCTATTTTTAGTTTGTAATTCGAAGACTAAGTAACTATGTAGTAGCGTTTGTCTCTTGTAACGGTTAGTTACATAATTTTGAATTAATTGTTTTAAAATTTATGAAATAATGAGTTACACCGACTAGCTTTAATCGAATGGGAACTTTTAACAATTACCTTCCGCTTACTTGTGTTATTACAACTAATTTTTTTCGTATTTCTTTACGAATAAAAGCTACATACATCCAACCTCCCCCAATATAGGGAATATATCACCAATTTTTTATAAAAAAACCAAAAATTTCAGTATATTTATTCCCAAAATAAATTTTATAACTGGTTTGAAGGACTTCACGCCCCCGATACTAAACACCTCTTTTATAAACTCAGCGTGTTGTATTTATGTTAGAGTAGGCATCTGTCATGAGAGTTTTTTGAAATGTAATTGTTATTATAAAATGTGTTCTAAGCATTTCTTGTAATTATTCGTAACAAGATACAACATGGCGCAGTCGGGGCAGTTAGTTTATTAAACTGAGCAAAGTTTTCAAGAAGTATAGGTTCCGAAACATCAAATAAGTGTATTGTTGAACAGCTGAACCTAATTATAAGAAGAAAAACCGAAATGGTGAAAGTGAAAACTGGCGTAAATTTAGAAAAAATTTTGAAATTTACCTGAAAGCTTCCGATAAGTCAACAAAGGACGATGAAACAAAAATAGCCATTCTATTAAATATAATTGGTGAAGATGCTGTTGAAGTATACAACACCTTTACATTGTCTGAAACTGACATAGTGTCATTTCCAGCAGTATTAAAAGCTTTCGATGACCATTGTAGTCCCAAGAAAAATATCGTGTTTGAGCGTTTTAAATTTTATAGTAGAGTGCAGCAAGAAGGAGAAGGGTTTGATCAGTTCTTAACTGATATCAAGAAATTATCGAATGCTTGCGAATTTGGATTATTAAGTGATGAGAAGGTCCGAGACAGAATTGTTTTAGGGATTTATGACAAGGTCATGCAGGAAAGATTGTTACGGGTAGAGGATCTTGATTTGGCAAGGGCTGTGAATTTATGTCGAGCTGCAGAAATTTCAAAATCTCAGGCTAGAAATTTGCAAGGGGCTTCAGTCGAAGTTGAGGTCATTAAGAAAAAGTCAGCAAACCGAAATTATAAGTCTGTTTCCAAAACCAGTGGTGACAGGTTTGAATGTAGAAGATGTCAGACTGTTCATGGCGTTCGTGAATGTCCTGCCTTTGGGAGAAGCTGCAATAAATGTGGACAGTTAAATCATTTTGCAGTTTCCTGTCAAGTAAAAAATGTGAAGGTGCTACAAGAACAGAATGAGCAACCTGACGAATTGGTGTTCACCATTAACAGCATTGGGGTAAGAAATCAGAACAAAAAGGTTTTGTCAATTAAGTCATGGTTTCAAAATGTGAACGTTGGTGATCATGTGCCTATTAAATTTAAACTAGACACTGGTGCAGATGTGAATGTCCTGTCGCGTAAAATGTTAAGTGAAGTAGGTGTTCCAGAGTCTCAGTTACAAAATACATAATTTTGGAGGCATTTGGTGGTACTGTCTTAAAACCTCTAGGCATTGTTCCACTAAAAGTTCAGTGTAACCGTTGAATTTACTGATAACTTCATAATTGTAGACAAAATTGTTTCTCCGTTATTAGGACTTGAGTCTTGTATTAAGTTAAATCTTATTGCACGCAAAGTAGATGCCTTGGGTAAGTTTATGACTAAGGATGAATTTATTAAGAATAATCTAGAATTATTTCAAGGTCTGGGTAAGTTTAGGAATAAATGTGAAATCCAAACAATGAAGCCATACCGGTCATTAACCCTCCTAGAAGGGTACCATTTGCTATTCGCGACAAATTAAAGGAAACCTTGATATCCTAGAAAATAGAAAAATTATTTCAAAAGTTGATAAACCGTCTGGTTGGGTTAATAATATCGTGATTGTTGAAAAGAAGGATGGCTCCTTAAGACTTTGTTTGGATCCTCGTGATTTAAATTTAGAAATTAAAAGACCTGCATATGTCCTTATTCCAACTCTTCAAGATATAATTGGAAACCTTAAAGGAAAAAAGTTTTTACAGTGCTCGATTTAAAGGAAGGTTTTTGGCATGTAGAACTTACTGAAAAGTCTAGTGATCTTTGTACATTTGCTACGCATTTTGGTTGTTACAAATTTAATCGTTTGCCTTTTGGGCTTAATATGGCGCCAGAATATTTTCAAGCCATTAATGAAAGAATCTTTGGAAACTTGATCGAATTTTAAATTCCGTGATCATAGAGCTACTGCAAATGGAGTTAAATTTAATCCTAGCAAGGTTCAATTTAAGCAACCCTCAGTTAATTATTTTGGTCATATCTTTTCGGAGGATGGAATGTCAGTTGATCCAAATACAATAGCAGCAATTAAAGGATTAAAAGATCCCACAAATGTAAAAGAACTGCAAAGTATTTTAGGAATGATAAATTATTTGCGACAGTTTATACCGAACTTAGCCGATATAACTTCTCCATTGCGTGAATTATTAAAACAAAAAGTTGAATTTAAATGGTTAACTGCACACTCGGTTGTACTAGATAAAATAAAAAACATAATTTCTAATGCTCCAGTGTTAGCTAACTTGGATTCATTAAAAAAAATCACCATACAAGCCGATGCATCCAAAGATGGCCTGGGGTGCTGTCTTCTTCAGGATGACAAACCAATTTCATTTGCTTCTCGTAATTTGAGTTCTAGTGAGAAAAATTATTCCCAAATAGAGAAGGAGCTTCTCGCTATTGTTTTTGCAGTAAACAAGTTTCATATCTTCATTTATGGTCGCGAAATAAAGGTAAATACTGATCACAAACCTTTGGTAACTCTGATGAATAAAAAAATTGGAGATATTGCCTCATCGCGTTTGCAAAGAATGAGAATAAAATTACAGTGTTAAATTTCTTACCAGGAAAATATATGTTTATTGCCGACTTGCTTTCACGATTTTACCTAAATTTTCCAGAGAGCGAAGGTGATGATCAATGGATTTCTGAAACTGTTCATACTTTAAGCAAAAATTTAAGTATTTCAGATGCTAAAAAGTTGGAATTTATACAGGCTACTGCCAATGATCCAGTTTTGTCAAAGGTAATGTTCTATATTATAAATGGCTGGCCTAAACGTAATGAACTAATGGACGGTTCAATTAAATACTATTATAAGTTTCAAGCAGAATTATCTGTCGAAGATGGCTTGTTATTTATAAACCACCGATTAATAGTCCCGGATAAACTTAGATTCTATATTTTACGGCTTCTTCATGAGCCTCATTTTGGTACTGTTAAGACCAAACAACGTGCTAGACAAATTGTATTTTGGCCAGGCATGTCAAGCAACATACAGAATATGATATCTAATTGTTATGTTTGTGAACGTTACCAAAATGCTAAACAAAGGGATTTATTGATTCCACATGAGATACCAAATATACCATTTTATAAAATAGCTTGTGATATAATGGATTATGCAGGTAATAGCTATCTTATTGTACAAGATTATTTCTCGAAATGGCTCGAGATCATTCTATTAAAAAACAAAACCTCATCAGAAATTATTAAACACCTCAAAATATTGTTCGCGAGGTTTGGTATTCCCAACACAGTAATTTGTGACAGTATGTCTTTTTCTTCCTTTGAATGCAAGAACTTTTCCAAAGAGTGGAATTTCCAGTTTTGCACAAGTTCTCCTAAATATCCACGCAGTAATGGTCAAGCAGAACGTGCAGTTCAAACTGCTAAACTAATGTTCAAGAAATGTTCTCACGACAATATTGATATCCACCTCGCATTATTGGAGTTTAGAAATACTCCCGTTTCGGGTATTGGAATATCGCCAAGTCAAATGCTCATGAATAGACTAACCAGAACCAAGCTTCCTATTCACACACAATTACTAAAACCCGCAAATCCTAAGGATGCACATAAAAAACTTTTAGCCAAACAGGAAAATTTTAAACGAAACCACGATAAAAGTGCCAACAATTTTAACCAAAATTTGAAAGCAGGTGATAATGTTCTTATAAAAGATCAGTTTTGGGAAAAAGGACAAGTAGTTGGTAATCATTCCACTCCTAGATCTTTTAATGTAATTAATAATAAGAACAATGTTGTTAGAAGAAACTTTAGCCAACTAAAACCAACTAATACAAAATTTGAAATTAACAACTCATCAAACTGCTCAAATGATCATGATCAAAGTCAAAATATGGATTGTTCTTCTGATAACACCACTGATAATAACTTAGAAACTATTAACAATCAAACCACCATTGAAATTGATTCTACAAATGACCTAATTCCTGATTCTAATATTAAACAAACTGTTACACACAGTGGTCGGATTGTTAAATTACCGACTAACTTTAAAGATTATTTTATGTAATCTCATAATAATGTTTTGTTTTAGTTTGTTTTGATTTGTTTGTTTTAGAAAAAAAAAAGGAAGATGTTGTATTTATGTCGGAGTAGGCATCTGTCATGAGAGTTTTTTGAAATGTAATTTTTATTATAAAATGTGTTCTAAGCATTTCTTGTAATTATTCGTAACAAGATACAACACAGCGTAGTTAAAATTCCAAATACAATCTCAATTCTATGAGTTCGATTGCGTAATAAAATAATACTTCATTCCCTAGGTGACGCATTTAATTTGGGAAAAATTTCATTGAACTTTAAAAACAAACATAAAAATTGAACAGAGAGCTCGCACACTATTGCGATCAAAGCTGGAACTCTCCTCTTTTTTCCTGTCCAGTAGTTCATCTTTAATATCGTCCAGATCACAACTTTGGTGGGAATTTCGTATTTTAACGCTCAAAGAGGGGTTCGATGCTATACCTAGACATAGACTGGTCGATAGCACCACGCAAAAGCTCTTTTACCCTTGGTCTAAATCTAAAATTTTCTTCTAAAGGGAATTCTAAGTTATTGTTGGGCGTCTAAACTCTAAAGGTAACACCGCACTAGGCGGATCGGCACTGCAACGGAGCGACGCGACTCTACGATACATTTATATGGGTGTCGCATTTTAACTGCACTCAAGATCGAGCGGTTTGCGAACAAATGAACTAAATAATTTCCCGTCATCTGCCAACGAATTTTTAGTCTATCATACATGTTAAATTAAAATGGCCCCGCACAATAATAAAAATTTCAGTGACAAAGTGCTCATTAACCGTAAATCGACACCTGTCAACATTTTACCAACCGAGATACTGCTGTACATATTTTCATTTTTGAGCAACATAGAAATTCTAGATATCGCACGGCATGTCTGCAGAAGGTGGAACCTTTTAACTCCAAAACCGACCCTGGATGTAAAAAGGTTAAGAATAGCAGATTCGAAATCGCAGAATACGCGGCAGATTTGTGATATAATCAACTCGTCTCCTAAACTAAAAGACGTCACAATATCGTGCCGATCGGGTTTATCTCGTATACTTAAAACGGTAAGTTCGAATGTTTTCACGTTCTATACATCTATATAGATAGGAAAAGCGAGCAAAGATCTGCGGAAACTCAAAATAATTAATGGCGGCTTTTGCGAGCGCAGCAAATGCAGTGCGGGTGTAAACAAAATCGTGAAGAAGTGTAAAAAACTACACCGCATCGGTATACTAGCCAATCGGTGAGCTTTCAATTTCTGTTGCACTATTTCATTGTACCTTTAGATACTATCTACGTAGATCGTTTAAATTGTCCGTAAAACAAAAAACGGGCAGGCTGTGGTCGTATAAGTCAACAATGGACATACGGAATATTGAACTTAATCAAATCCCAACCTTATTGCTAGGCTTAAGAAGATATTCATTAGAAATTCCAATACCTTCGAGTAGTTCCGTCGTGGAGGAGTACTTGAGGACACCCTATCCAGGATATCAAGTCGCGGTCCACAGGGAATCGCATTTGGAACATTTTTTAAGCTTGGTGAACAATCACACTTCTCTACATGAAACTGATGTACTTTTACAAGTTCTTTAAATAAACATTTTCTTCAAGTGAAAATGGTGAAGAGAACCCACTTTAATATTTCCTCTTTATATTATTATACCAAATTTTCTCGGTAAATCCATTGAAAAATAGTGAGAGGTGCAACTTGACCAATTTATAAGAGGCTTCGTAAAGAGTATCCTATTCTCCCCAGTTATAGTGCTCAACATGGATGTATAATGGCCGTTTGCACCGACAAAATTAATTAAAATGCATGACAACCATTGTTGCAATAATCGTTACCATGGATTTTAACTACACTTAAGCTAAGCTCCGCTTAAATGTGTCGGTGCAAACGGCCATAAATCCCAATGGAATATTGGTGTTGAGCTTTTACAGAATTCAAGGTAATTTGGATGTTACATCTTCAATAATTAGTAATTACGGTCGATTTTCATTCGTACACAATTCCATTTTGAGGGGTTGATTACGAAATTCTTATCCTTCATATAGGAAATTGCGAGGAAAATGTAGGAAATGGACGAAATTAACGGAAATTCTGGGAAAATATTAGGAAATTTTGGGGAAATGGGAAGAAATTTCAAAGCAAATATTAGGAAATTCTAGGGAAATAATATGAAATTTTGAGGCAATAAAAGGTTTCTGTAGGGAAGTAACGTTGCTCATTTTACATTAATCTGGAGAAATGTTATGTAAATTGGGAAAAATTTAAGGCGATGAAGGAAATCTTTGTCCCCAAAAAATAATGATCAAAGCTCTGTTACAGAGATCAAAGAGCTATCTGTTTAATTTAGTTTTTCGTGTATTGCAGTTGTTTAATGTAAAGCAATTATTGTTTTAATATGATTAATACACTCCATTAATATACGACCAATCAGCTTGGTGATTGTTTCAAATTCTAACCAATTAGACGATTTTTTAAGTGATTAAAAGCTAGGTAACTTTTTATCAGCGATAGGGATGCCTTAAATATATAGTGGTTGTGAAATTTACTGTCTGGTATTAATCTCTCTAAAGTACACTCGATCTTTGTTTTAAATCAGGATAATTTTATTTTTAATGCACTCAAATTTTGTTGCCTCCTGGAAAAAACTCTCGATCAAAAGCATAAGATAAAATCGCTCCAGCTAAAGTTGTCGCGATTTTATAACATTTTTGAAATCGGAAAAAAATTTTCTACAAAATGACACAAAAAGTAAAAATGATTTCTATAAGAAAAAACAAAGTTGATGATTGTTGACTGGAGACGGTACGTCAAACTTGCCCTTTAAAATACCATCTTGTAGAGATAATAATGTGTCATTTATTTTGAAATATCTTTTTAAATACTTTCGGTATGAAATTAAAATGATTTTGCAAAATTTCGTTTTTTTCCGGATATCTCCGAAAGTAATCAAAATTGTTTCAGTTTAAAAACTGCATTTCGTTAATAATAATAATAATAATAACTTTATTGTCCTTACAGAAAATTCAAATACAGGACAAAGTTTAAACAAATAAAGTAAGTGGAATAGCGAGTATACTTCAAATTTAACTAAAATTAATACACCTACGTTTAATTAATTAACCTTGCCATGTATGTAACAAAATCAAAATTCGCAATTTAACATCACCTCACAAAAAATTAGAAAAGAATAAATGAAAAAAGAAAATGACAAAGGAAAACAGAAAATACCGGGTTAAGCCGGGTTGCCAAATTTAAACTACTTCTATCTCTTACGGTTCCCGAGATCCCCATGGTGGCTGTCGAATTTGAATCAGCTTGTATCATTTTCTAATAACTTTCCTTTCATTCTCCAAAAATGTTCTGCTTATTTCTTCAGAATGTCCTGGAGTATCGTCCAAATTGCCTTAAGTTATTCGAAAATGTTTCATCCAAAATTTACTATTTTTCTGCTAAATCCTCTTGCACGCTTTTCTCAAAATTGCTTCTAATTTTTTCATAGCTTCCTGATTCTTAAATTCCCCGAATTTTTATACAAAAGTACCATTTATTAAACATCTAAGTCTCACTATTTCGCCAGGATTTCCTCGGATAGAATTTCCATAAAGTGTTTTTTATATTTTGCAGACAAAAGTCGTTCGTATAAGTCCAGAATAAAAATGTTACGGCAGCACTTGGTTTGTGAATTTGTTTGGATATGGGAAACTTCAGCGAGTGAGATGGAAATATGGAACACAATCTTATATTACAATTGCGCCTCTTTACTCTTTTTCACTCAACGGTAAAGTACAAAGCTCTTATGAAATCATAAGTGATAAATAAATCTTAAAAAATCATTTAATTAGCAAACAAAAATTGCTTGACCAGAACTAAAATCGTTTGCCAGGGTTTTGGAATGAAAAAGGTAAACAGGATAATAATAAAAGACAAAGTTTTGGAATAGTGTATTATGGAGTTAAGACCAAGGGGCTAAAGTCTGTGGTTTATAATCCTAAGGGATTAGGTCGGACTTTAGTCCTGTGTTATTTACACTATTTTTTGTGCTCCTATAATCAGCAACAGTAATTTCAATGTTAAAGTGTTAAAGAAAGAAAAAATTTGATTTTATAATCAATATACCTTTTCGTGTCAAACTGTGCCCATATAATAATAAATGTAAGATTTTCGTTGAAAACTACGGCGCAGAAATGATCGTTTATCGTGGAGCATATTTGTTGCTGTAAAAGTTGTAGGTAAGTTTTGCCGCTGTCAAAGTGACTATTGTACTGCAGCTTATGTGCACTTTCACTTTGAAAAAATAAAAGTGCACTTTTGCGGCGGTATTCACGCGATTCTGAAGAGGATTTTATTTACATGAAAATGTTTCAAATCATTCAGACAGAACCGTGCACTGTGCAGGATTACCGCCGTTTCTGAAGAAAGCCTTATGCATTCATGAGAGCTTATGAAAGTGGACATGCTAAATCTGTCATAATGACACCGTCGTAGATTCCAGAAATAAAATATCAATTTGGTCATAGAACACTAGATGAATTAAGAATGGGTAAGAATTCATATTTGATGATAGTTTAAATGTGTAAAGATCACACCATGCTTTTCATTAAATACAAAAACTTCTTATGATGAAAAGATCTTTGTCATGTGGACTCCTAAATTGCGATGGATGTTAGAAAAGAGAAAAATTGAGAACAAATTTAATGTTTGTAACCTTTTACGTAAACTATTAAAACAGTTAGTATTGTATTGTTATCTGTTAGTTTTCTTAGTAAGTGATTTTAGTTTTTAATTAAATGTGTTGATATTTACCTACCCATGTGGAAAATGAAATGTTTGAACAATACAGTGGTAATGCTCTTTTAAATGACCAATTTTTTTTTACACTACCTATACCTACTTATTTAACCAAAAGTCTTCTTTTTCATATAAAACCGCGAAATGTTATAAATAATCATTTCTTCATTGGTAGACAGTTAGCTTTACTTATGATCTTAGGATTAAGTGGTGGAACAGCCGCCTAAATTTGCCAAAAATGAACTTCGTTACGTTGGACAATACTTTTTCTTGTTTCTTTTATTATTTAATGTAAATTCTGGTGGAAGTATATTGAATAAATGACTTATTATTCAATGGTCTACAAAATGCACAATACGTAGAGCTTCTTCCTCAACAATTGCCAGAATGAAAGTGGGTCATGTTCGGTTTCTAGCACACATTTTTGTATATTTTAACACCCAACTTACTTACTTACTAGCATAGATCTTCCAATTAAACCTTTCAGAATAGTCGAATTGTTGTCATCTTAGATCACATTTTCTGTGGCTGTTACTCAATAGCGTTACACTAGACCAATAAGAACGACCGCACAACGTGAAAATAATTGTGTATCATTTCCAGCCTGTATCCAAAATGACATAGTTACATGGGCCTTTAAAAGTTCTGTGCACTTCTCAGAAACATAAAGAATGCCGAATGGTCTTCATTATAAGTCGTTGCGCAACTTGATCGTGAACTGTAGCAAACATTTTGAGCCTTGAGGCCCAGAATAACAGATCGCAATTATTCTAAATGTAAATAAAAATAATGAGCTTTTTCGGCGCCCCAAGCAATGTCTCGATTTAAATTAGATCCATCTTCCTTAGTTATACATTCGTTCGACCTGTACATTTACTAAACGCAAGTAAGACAGAATTCGCGTTTGGAAAATAGCACGAAGCACAAAAGAAAATATCAAGTTCACCCTGTTTACACGTTCTAAAATAAACATATTCGCTAATTATAGAAAGAGAAATTTTATTGTTGGCTTTTCCTCCAATGGTTCAGCTAATATTGAAATTTCTCATACGGCACAGTTTTTACTAATAAACTACCTGATTAGATCATTAATGATCACAATCAGATGTTTCTATTATTTAAAGAATTTTAACCGGCGGAGTCATTAAAACTTGATTCTTTCTTATAATGAGTGTGGTTTTCACTTTAATGTATTTCACTTTCAATCTCGTTACAACAGCCCGGAGTTGTTTATACTAAAACTTCCTTTAAATAATCAAACTAATAAAATAATAAACGCTTACATAATAGAACTAGAAAACCCACTGTACGTGAGGGCAATAATAAATGGCGGTGATTGAAAAAGATTTGTTATGATAGAAGATTAGTTAACCGTGAACGGTTGGATTATAATCCGTGAGTGCTCTTCGTATAACATTTCAAGATGAACTACTAGAAAAAAGAAAGGCGTTAATTCTGTTAGTTACAGTTGAGAAGGTGTGCGCTCACAGATTAATGAATATTACAATACTTTTACTATTATATTTGTTTCCGTGTGACCGACAAGTTTGACCTGTCACCTTTGTACTTTCACTGAAATATTACAATTTCGTACTGTGCACACTTATGGCAAATTTCTTGTTCCTTTTACAGACGTTTATCTCCCTATTTTGCTTAATTTGGGACAAAGAGCGAATTTTCATTTCTCAGTTTCACTTATGCAATTAAAAAGACAATACATCTTTTCTTCTCGCGAAGTTCCCATGCGTTACTTAACACCAGGAACGCTAAAATATGCTAATCCGTACAAAAGGGTAATTTCGCCGAAAGTAATTAACGTCGATATGATCGATGCAACTAAGCCCACTTGAAAATTTTTACTAACAAGTTGACGAAACGAGTAAAAGGTTAACAGTTTTTGGTAAATGTACGAAATTAATTAGGATTATGGTGCGTGTAACTGTTGAAGGATCTAGTTTTTATAAAATTTATGACCAACCTAATTTAAATACATACCCACTTGCGAAAATGTAATCGTAAACGGCGTATTCCTACTTTTAGATAAATTAATTACAGTACGTTTGTGACTGCAATAAGTTAACATCGTCTTCTTGTTAGAAACTTTAAGTGTTTTGTAATTTGAATGATTGATTTTGCCTCGTGAATGGAAAGTCAGAGAAACCTTCCCAAAAATTTTACGGAAAACTGGTTGCTATTCAAAACCTTGTGATGTTGTGCTAGATAGAAAATATTTTATCTCCTTAAACGGTAAATTTAAAATATGGAACGATTCTTCACAGAAAATATTGCAATCTAAGTCCATACATTGGTTTTGGGTTAAGTAATTCAGAATGATTTTCTGGTAAAAACACCTCAGAAGTAGAAAAGCAAACAAAGTTCATGGTCATAATGCTGCATTGCACCGGAATCTACAATCCAAAACATTGGGGGATCCACAGATTTGACGATATCCGATTGGCTAACAACCGCAGGCCCTTCCGAGCTCTTCTCAGACTTGAGCTTCTTAGAATTCTTACAGATCCTGCAATTTATCCATCAAAACTCGGGAAACTTTCATGACAAATAACCCTGACGATAGTAACCAAGTTCTCCTAGTAAAACTTCTTCAAAAGATACAGAAATCTTAAAGATACAGTTAAAGGGCCTCGAGGCCGCAGTACAGGGACCAAACTAGGAGACCATCTTTCAATCTTGCATTTTGTGATAACTTTATGAAACTTCCAGAGGATGTTCTAGACACCCTAAGGTTGAATTTCAGCTATGCCGCCACCCCCGCATCCCCGGACGGCACTTGCTTTAGCGGGTTTCTTAAGCGCAAGGTAGCATTTCAATACCCGTCCATAAAATGGGTCAAAATTGTATGTCCAGGGTTTGTTTTGTATTTTCTTACATCTAGGAAGATTGAAGGGAATTGTCAAATACCCAGGGAGAATTTATTTAGGGTATTTAACGTGGTTTGTCTATTTTTAAGGCGCTTTTAACAGTGCGGACTAGGGAATGCAATCCCGCAGCAAAATCTCAATCCCGGTATTTGCGGGATTGTTAGATGTTAATCCCGCGGGATCCCGGTATTTGCGGGATCTAGCAAAACTTTAAATAAATTGGCAAATAAGCAATTCTGTGCGGTTAACTTCTGTATTAAAATAAATCGCTAATATTTAACAAAAACGTACCTTCGGCCTAACTTAGAACTCAAAAAAACCTTACCTGTAAAGCAAAAAAAGTCTTCTAAAGTGCCTCAAAAATCATAATACATTTTTAACGAAAAAAGTTTAACAATTATTTAAAAAATAATTCGCCGTTATCAGTTTCATCAGTTCCGCAAATCCCGCGGGATCCCGCTCCATTTATGTGCGGGATTAATCCCGCAAAAATGCTGCGGGATCCCGCAATCCCGGTATTGCATTCCCTAGTTTCTAGTCTATAACTTTTGATTGAGAAGTCTGATCGAAAAAGTACGAATTGTTTTGGATTCTACGCACCAAAATTAATAAGAAAAAGTGTTTTCCCGAGAAATTTTTGTGCAGTCGATTTTTGGTAAGAAGGGAAGGTTGTACACTGCTTTTTCATCATTTAAATCATTAAGATGCAAGGAAGAGGAACACAATTTCATTTTAAAATTGAAGAATAAATAAAAATAACAGCTGGCCTTTCATATTTATTGTGGACTAAAAATCAGAAAAAAAAGCTTTAAAAAACGGAAACACGGATGTCAGTAAATTCGAAATACCAGGCATTTTTGAGCGCATATGAGGCAGCCCGTGAGTCGACGAGCTGAGATGTGTGTTGTTGGCCGTGGAGGTCATATTTATTATAATTTCAGTTTAATAGTTCCCTTTATTGTTATCGTTTTGACTAAAAGTATTCAAGTAGCTTTTTCTCGTATTTTTAGTCGTAGAAACCGGCTGCATATAGTCAGCCCACAATTGTTGTAACACCCTGTATATCTGATAGCTAACAATGTGAACAATTGAACGGTAAGATGAAATAGGGGTCCGTAATGGCATTCCATCGTTTAATTAATTTAATTATCAAAATTGGAAACCTATAAAAATATTTGTGATTCTTTATGTAATGATTACATTTCAGGGCCAGCCAGGACACGGCTTCCTATAATTACCAGGCTCCGCTGTAAGAACTGGAAACGCCGAATCAATACAGAACATTTGGCCTACCATCACTACTGTTGTGTTACTGAATGATTTTCGGAAATTTGCATACAGTCACATACCTAACCATTTTCTTTCATGTCGTTAACATAATTGTTATTGCAGTTCGCTACACAACATTTAGGAGGCATCTAGAATTAATTTTAAAACCATTAGACTCACTTTACATAAATTTACACTAATCATAAAATAATAACGTGACATGGTACACTGTGTAGCTTTATTTTTGAAGAAAAAGTGTTTTAAAACAAGAGCGTTTAATTTGTAGGTCAGATAATTGTTAACTTTGCAAATAAGGGTATTTTCAATTTAAACTGACTTGAATCTCCACAAGACCACTATTTGAATAACACAATTTTCAGTTTCGATAATAAAACAGGATAACATACCATAAACACGCCCCTAAACTGACACTGGCATAAAATCATAGGGGTGTCAAATTTCAAGGATTTTCAAGAACCAGCACTGTACTGCTGAAACCATTACATATAGTCACTTTAATGATTTCTATAGAAAACACCTTTTCAAGTTTAATTTGGTACGAAAGAAAACCAATTTGAGATTTAACAATTTCGAAATGGAATGTTGAAATTATAATTCAGATTTTAAGGCTAATAAATATTGTTACATGATTATTATTATTATTTTTGTAAAATTTTTAAATTTCTGGGCGAACTTGGACGCGTTGGTTGTTAATTTAGTACAATGGCTTGAATAATGAACCAGTCCAGCCGATTACAGTGTGATGAGTAAAGTGGGATCTTTTGGAATAAAATAAAAATGTAACAGATGTCATATATTTTTTCTCCAGCTTGATCTACCAGAAAAGTCGTGTGAATCAAGATGATAATGTTGACATAATTTAAGGCAATTAAGATGTAGACCAGCGATTCTTTTATTGGAACCACTGGAAAGCATTTTTCAGTAACTTTCCATCGATGTGTCACATGTATGAGGTTGCCATTTAGGATTTTTGAGGAGGGGGGCTGAGGAGTTAAGGGGGGTGGGGGTTGTCACTCATAACGTCATTCTGGTTCACCCTCGAAACGGTTTTGCGCGATTTTCAATATCTTCTTTAGTTTGGATGATATGGCCGACTGTTTTAAAATTGACACCCCCTATAAGGGCATTACATAACTGTTGTATGTACTCAACTCGCTAACAATAAATAAAAAATATTTAGTTTAGCGTGTAGTTCATTTAACTGGGTTCCTCAATGGCATTAACAATAGGATTAAGTCATCAGACCCAGAAAATAGGGGGTCGCGATTACAAAAAGGTTGAGAATCGCTGATGTAGACTGTAGGACAAAGAATCAATTTAATAATATCCATACATTTACTATATTTATTTTATTTATTTATTTATTGTCCATCTTGTTCTGGACCCTCAACAGGCTTTCACTCAATTACAGAGTGACCCTCATAATGCTTTTTGGAGGTGCAGTATTATTTCATATCCGACCTTAATTAACTAAATTATATAGTACCTGGGGCGGGCCGAAAAAGGCGAAGATTTTTTGTTGTTGAAATCACGTTTGTCATAGTAAAAAAAAATTGCAAGAAGGGTAGACAAATACAACATAGCAAGTGTATATAACAATATTCCCGCGTATACAGGGTGTCCCTAAAAGGTCTGTACAACGCGCTACCATGGGTTCTTGGTATCAAAATAGGACGATTTAACCCAACTTACCTCTATCCAAAAGTGCTTCGGTAAGGCGCTATCTACCGCCAAAGATTTTAAAAAAAAATCGTTATTTTTATTTTATCGGAAAATGGTTTTGCCGATTAAAATGAAATTCGGGATGTGAATGTCTAATGTAAAAAGGGTCTTTGTGATATCACCGTTTTGATTGTAGTTGCTATGTAGGTGGTAAAATACTGACCATCCACATCTGAAGAGGTCTAAAACTTTTTAACTACTATTTTGACAGTTCTGAATTTTTAGACACTGATAGACAGTTTACTTGCAAGCATTTTTTGTCTCTGTGAGTATACTCCCTAACGCATTGGCGACCATTTCCACGACAGTATCCAAACACTAATAGCATATCAGTTAACTCTGCGTTACTGTATTGAAAGGCCATATTACAATTTTAACAATGAAATTTTAAATCTTCAAGCAAAACGTAAATTGTTCAAGTTTAAGAAACAACAAACAAACGTTACGCCACTCTAAGGTTTCACAGCCATCTTCTGATTTTTTTTAGGAACAATCGCATGTATGGTGCATGCCATTTATCATGCCTAAATTTTTTTTTTTCGTAAACCATCACAGATAGCGATATTCATCAAGAGACAAAAAATGCTTGCAAGTAAACTGTCTATCAGTGTCAAAAATTCAGAACCGTCAAAATAGTAGTTAAAAAGTTTTAGACCTCTTCAGATGTGGATGGTCAGTACAACTACAATCAAAACGATGATCACAAAGACCCTTTTTACATTAGACATTCACATCCTGAATTTCATTTTAATCGGCAAAACCATTTTCCGATAAAATAAAAATAACGATTTTTTTTTTAATCTTTGGCGGTAGATAGCGCCTTACCGAGGCACTTTTGGATAGAGGTAAGTTGGGTTAAATCGTCCTATTTTGATACCAAGAACCCCTGGTAACGCATTGTACAGACCTTTTAGGGACACCCTGTATAAAAAGAAAAGAAAAAGGCGCATTTAAACGAAATTATTTTCATTTACTTCTACGCGAGCAAAACAATTGATTATTTTTCTTCCCCTTTTCCTTTTCTTTTTCTTTATTTAGAACCACGAATGTATTATTTATCTCTCTCTCCCTTTCAATATACATATTTTTAAGTTCATTCCACTAATTGTTTTATTTTCTTAGTTTAGGGTGGGGTTAAGTGGTAGAGCAGTTCTAGAGTGTCTCACCACAGAACTGAACTTCGCCCCGTTAGATTACGGAACATTAATTTCATTTAATTTTAATTATTTAGTTTATTATCTATTTGAATGTTTATGTTATGTTTATTTCCTTCTGTACTTCCAGTATCTAATAAATGTCACTTATTATTATTATTATTATTAACCTATTTTTTTCAAGATTTAGTCATATTTTTGATTTGTCATAGCAAAACACTGATAGGTATGACCTCACTTTTGACCCACAAACATTCTTCGCTTAATTTGTGACTCATTATTCAGGCAAAACCCTATTAAATTGTTCTTGAGTTCCAAATTAACCCAGAACTCACCACTAGGAAGTGGCTACATGTCGAGTACCATCCACCCTCCCGCGCTATCCTCCAAAAAAGATGCGAAATAATGACTTTTGTTCTCAAACGAAGGCAACATTTCATTCGACCTAATGAATCCATATTTAGTGTTCCCAAAAAACTTTGGAAGATGCTTCAGTCACTAGATTTACGCTCCTTTCCCCGGTTTATGTGTGACGAGGAAATTTAGGAAATGTAATTTTTCCTTAAGAAGCTTCAATAGCTCTTCCAGATTTAAGTGTTTAGTAATTGGAGGCTCTGTGATTGATTTATAATAATAATAGTTAATTGACCAACAGAAAAAAAACTTCCAATAACAGATCAAATTCTTGAGCAATAAAATAAGAACATTAGAAAAGAAATGTAAAAGTTTAAAGAGCTATGTTAAACCAGTGATAGTCGTACTGCTATGAAACCAATCTATTAGATCGATATAGTTAGCTGCTTCAAAGTTTATTGCAGGAACTCAAACATGTATATTTGTACTGCCCTCCTCCACCTCAGCCTGGGCGTACTTTTAGTTTTACAGCTAATTTTTCTATGTATCCTATATCTCTTATCAGTAAGCATTACTAGTAAAATGTTTTCGGGACGGGCAAAGTACCCATTTGATGCAGTTACCTTATCAATAACTTTTTTAACACATTCTGGGAAGCCCCTTGGCAGATATATCATCTTCCATATATGCTTAGCGCAATACTAACAAAAAGGCTCAAACGAAATTGTTGCATGTACTCTGACAACATACTCTGTTAGGATTTTAAGAGATTCTGACGGATGTTCTGTAAGAAATATCAAGGCGGAGTAGCCTGTTAGCTGTTGTCAACCACCTTGCGTGACTAATTTTTCCACGTAATTTTTTGGACAAGTTCTTGTCACATTTTCCATTCCGAGTAGCACTAATTATTTTGAAAACATATTGCTAATCGGTGCTTAAGATCCTTTTCGTCAACTTCTGGAAACCTCATATCAATCGGTTCAAAATCAGTAACAGGTTTCTTTTCACAGTCATTTAGTAATGATCCTACAGGACCAGAAAATGTGGCTGTCAATTTCTTGCAGCAAATGGCGTAGGGGTAGCTCATTGGTGTGCAATAAGCAAATTAGCCACTGGAGGGGTTTACCAATTTTTAATTCAATTGTGTGTGAATAAATGTGACTTTGGGAGAAATAATTTTTAGCGTCCCGGTGGCGCGGCTAAAAGTTAAAATATATCAACCAAATTTTTTGTGTCACAGGTGAACTAATTCCTATCCGTTTTCTACTGCGACAGATCCAAAATGTGACTTTGAAAAAAAAAAGCCCCGAGGCGCGGCTAGAAAAAATCAGTATACTTGTGTCTACCCTTTCTATGACAATTGAGATTTCAAAAATCATTTCTTTCGGCCCGCCCTATTATATAGTGCCAAATTGTTAAACAGTCTAAGGCCTGGTCTAAGGTAACTGCAAAAGGTACCATATGTATAATCAGTGGTAAAAGTATCTTGCAAAAACCATAACTTGAATTTTGTTTTAAAATGATCTAAAATTTTGACCTCCATTATTGTCGAACTCGAAGTGTCGGCATTGAGTCTGCCACCATCAGAAATGAAGTGCTGAAGGTCAAATCAAAGCTTACGGTGTAAGAGACCTAAACGTGCAATGTAACGTTTTTTGTCATCATACCTCTCCGACTATTAGAAATATCTCCATATTTATACAGGCTACCGTTTAGTTACCATATTAGTAGTATAAATTTCGCATTTCTTATGGGAATGATTCTCGAAAATGTTGCTTAAGTTGTTCCTCTAGACTGCCTAAATTTGGAACATGTAACTAGTGATAGAAGTGGAAAAGAAAACATCAAAGTGAAATTAGGTGTGAAGGATGGCCAAGTCTGGCGCACAATGATACATCTGATGTAGAGTGTGAAATGCATATAATTGGGCGAAATTGTGCGATTTTATCACTAAGGAAAGGTACAAAAACTATACGCAAAAGCTACTTATGCAATAAACAAAATTTTTAGAGGAGCGTAGCTCTAAACGATACCTACAATATTTACGCGAGCATTCGATTTAACGTTAACAAATCGGTAGATCGAATGTAGGTAATTAAGTTCCTTGTATTCTTTTCACGTAAATGTCAATGCAAACCATTTGCTAATTACAAACAGAAACACGAACGAGACATGATAACTTTCTATCTATTAAAGTAGCCTAAAACTAAAATGTTCCTTCCGCAAAGACCGGAGGCTTTGGAGCTATATTCAAAGCCGGGGGGGTAAAATGGCAAAAGTTGATTAATGGTGCAGATACAATCGATGATTTTTTAAATCGATCCATTTTCGATATCTGCGCGCCCGCGGCCAGCGTAAAGGTTATCATGACTAGGAAACTAATTAAGGAAAAAATCTGCGTGACTCCTCTAAACTGGGCCCTAAATGCAACAACATTATACAACCAGTCGGCATTCTAAAATAACGTCGGGTCTTTCTTAATCCGATAAAAATGCATTACAACATGACGATGCGATGTCTTCTCAAAGTTGCGCAACTTGCTGTACTTCCATAGTAACTAACTGCTGTTAATTTAGTTCATCTTGTCTAAATTGAAATTATTGTACTCTAAATGAGATTTAAAATGTCTATCGCAATCGTCTCTTCCTTCCTTTAAGTAGTGTGAGAATTTAACGCATTCGACCTGAAGCAATAGTTGATATACTTCCATCCCCAATTTCGCTGCCGCCAATAAATACGGCAAGGCGACATTATTCCATTGTTTTGTGAAGATTAGGAAAGTTACAAATTAAAAGCCTCGAAAAATAACACCGGCTTTCATTATACTGTAATTATAACGTTAACACAATTTTTTCTACTCCATTGCGAATTTACATTAGCGTTACTTCACATTGGTTTTATTGCATTGTAAGATTACGCACTGCTTCATTGTACTTCGGTTACAAACGGTACTAAAATTAGTTTAAGAAGAAAGTGTAGTACGTCAAAAGATTAGGGATCAGAAAATCCTAGTTGATATTTAATTTTGTGTGCTCTCTCTCACTCGCGCAGATTTTTGAAGACGTTTTGCAATATTCCTCTATTGGAAGCAAACGGTAACAAGCGATCGATATCAGATAATTACAACAGAACAGGTCGTAAAAATGTAACGTAAATGTCGAGCACAATGTCCAGTATTCGTTTAGTTAATTACGAAACTACCCTTTCTTGTTATAAAAGATGCCGATGGAGAAAACCTATAACAATCGTAAACTATGATGTAACGATACGTATTTCGCACAATATCCTGTTAAATTGAGAACGATCTGACAATATCGTTACGTATCTCGGGGGAAGCAGCAAAAGGATATTTCGCATTATAGAGCAGAATCTTCTCAATTAGAGCTCAGACGCCGCAAATCAACACTCAAAAAAATATCGACAGTTAAAGTAAACAAATATATTTGTTAACCAACAGTTTACTTAAACGTTAGTACAGTTAAATAGAATTTAGTTTAATTCTATAAATTTGGTTTGTTTCATTTACCAATAAAACATTGTCATATTAATTCTGTACAATCTACCCGAAATGTAGTCATTTCTGTTTCAAAAATTGTTAAATAACAATTACTTTATATTTTTACAAATGGTTATTGTAGTTCAACAACATATTCTGTTAAAATGTTGTGATAATTGTCAAATTATTTGGTGAAAATTGTGAAGTAACAGCCATGTTGTAAACCTCTACAATTGTTTGTGGTAATGTAACAACGAATTTGATAAATCGTTTTACATCAATAGTTGTATTATTTAGAAACCATAGTCACTTTACCACGTCATAAGTAAATTCTAACTACGAAATTGTTCATCAACAATATAAAATGAAATATAAACGGCGACTTTGTTTGAGTTAACGTTGCAGTTCGTTTCATAGTAACTGCATAATCGTGATAAATTCGCGAAGATCGCATTACGCATTGTATGTAGCTAATGTAACCCAGCATTTTCATTTTGAATGCTCGTCAGTCATACGGTACGCTATGGAAAATATTGGAAGTGTATTTGGTACATTGTACAACATTGATAATAATTCTAGTTCTAACATCGACACTTTGACATTGTTTGATGAGGGTGCTAATGTTAATGGGAGTGCGGGTGAAGAAGGCGACTTATTCAATTTATTACAAAGCTGGGGGTTCTCAAGCCTTTGCCAGGAGTTTTTAGGTAAGTATTTTTATCATTATTTATGAATGTATTCACCACCTTGGAATGTACATATTACAGTTATTTCTCTTTTTCTTACACACAAAACAAATTCGCGATGGAACGCAACGTTGTTTAATCATTTTGTTAAAGAATTATATTATTTTAAACAGTTAAAACAATTGTTCCACATGGAACTTCATTATTTTGGGAAATTATTGTTACAGATCAGGATATAACCATTGAACGCCTAAAACTGCTAACTGAAGCGGATTTGAATGAACTATTTAAAGAGAAAAAATTAGGTATAAAAGTAGAGTTTCGGCATCGCCTTACCAGATGGAAAATTGAAAACGTAAGTTTTGTAAATGTCAACATTTATGTGTACAAACTATTTGTTAATAGAACATACCCAACGATTTTCCTTGTAACTCAAATAGTTACACAAATTTATGGATAAATACTGACACTGACGCAGCCAACTCGTCATCTGAATCATCGGTGGAATCTACATTTGGCAGAACTTTTGTATGATTTGCTCATGTAGTGTTATATCATATAATTTACATAACATTTGCAGCAATTGGAGAATGCCCTAAAGAATTTCCCTAATGGTAACTATGTGTTCTTAGTATTCGAGAAAAATAAAAAACTCAATGACGCAGCTCGTAAAATAATGGTAGATGCTATTACAGCGTGGCATATTGAAAATAATGTAAAACTGAGAAGAGAAGGATTCGAAAGGATATCCGAAGAAATAGAGCAAAGATTTCATGATGATAAGGTATTTTGTACTATTTGGTGTGGTACTAACATTATCAAATAATTCATTTTAGTTTATCTACTATAAGAAAAGGGGACTAAAACAAATTCCATCGGGACGATTGTATGACAAATATTACAATCACACAAAACGCCTCAAAAAAATTGGTTTAATCCAACAATCTCCAATCACTCCTCGAACAAGTACTGTCGCAAACATCGAAAATATTGGTGTAATTGATGATCAGAATATAACGGACGATGGTATGTAGTTAGATACAGGTGTAATACAATTACTTGAAAACTTATATTTTATGGCACTAGAAATTTTGAATTTAACTGCTTGGCTTCGGATAAATAATTCCCCTTGGACGGACGTTCAAGAAAATTGGCGAAAGACTTTTACAAGGAGAAGAAGTGAGATTTTGAAAGAAACAGAAGAAACACGAATTACGTCTATTTTAGCGAACTGGCCTCTTTTAAAAAATTCTCATGGCTTCAATTTGGTATGTTTTTTTTATTATTATAATTACATACAGTATACTTACTACCTCCTGCTTAACAGTAGGTTGTAATTATTATTATATATAAATTTACTCCACTTTTTAGATTGAACAAGATTTTTTTTCGATATACCAGGACAAAACTTATGGACTAATAAGGAATTGGATATATTTTAAAAATAAAATCATTCCAATTTATAACACTAAAATTAAAGACAAGCAAAATTTAACGTTAATGAAATATTTAAATAGTCTAAATCACACTGAAGGTAATTTCCTAATCTTGTTTATTACAATAATGTAACAAATTGTCTTTCAGAAATTATTGACGTAATTGTAGCACTGCTTCTTCATGCTGTGTTACCGCCCACAATAAAGCATGTAAAGAAAAATCAACAGAACAAGAAATTGATCATTAAAGCAACCATAAAAGACTCACAAAATTCGATCTTTCTGCACACGCGGACCATTAATGACTTTGACAACAAAATCGAAGAATTAAAATCAACTCTACTAGAAAGAGGAGAAACACTTCAACCTATAATAGTAGCAGTAGGTGACGATTTAATACATATTAATAGTTATTATGTTTTCTATGATGATATAAAGTATAAATTTGATAATTGTTTAGCCGCTCTTGATTCGTGTTTTAAAATATTTCATGTGTTAAATTTGAAGTATCCAAGATGTGGTCAAAATACGTGGATCTTTATCCAAAAATATTTTTTTGATATTCACTTGCCGGAAGATAATCCGTGCTCAAATTTACTTTGTTTGCTTAACGATTTAAAAAATTAATTTTTATTTTACTATTAACATGCCTCAGTGTTACAAATGTAAGCAAAACGCAGGGAGTGTTTCTAATCAATTTGATGGAGTGGATGAACTTATCAAACATTTTAAACTTTTTCATAGTTTTACACCGTATGGCAACTTTTACTGCCTTGACTGTTGTCATACTTATCAATCTTTAAAAGCATTCAAAAGACACTTTAAAGGTAATAATAAATCATGTATAAATAAATCGTCAGATACAATAAATCGATTAGAAAAATCATATAGTCAACATGAAAATAACACGGATTCTTCTGTAGGTAACTCGGAAAGAGAAAATGTTCGATATGACTTAGCATCAGCTTTAAAGAACATTGAAGCCACTGCTTTAATATTTGTTACTAAACTTTACAGTAAATCAAATTATGCCCGAAAAGATGTCGACCAACTTATTAACGACATTACTAACAATTTGTTGGGTACGATTATTACTGAACTGAGTAACATTTTTAATACGACGAATAATAATAATGGTGAAATAGATAAACTTCTGGCTTTCTGCCTGGATCCGTTTTGCAATTTTAATACTTATCACAAGTACACAAAAAGTCTTCAAAATCGGGACCTCTATCGAGAACCAAAAATTTTTGAAACCAATAATGAAGTTGATCATATAATTCTCAATAGTACACCCTGTTTAGATTCTAAATCAAGCAAAGGCGCTTTAATGCCACTACAGTTTCAATTTCAAAAATTTTTTGAGTTGCCAAACGTATTGAAAGACACTATTGAAAACATGACAAACCTTGCACAAAAATCTACAATACATAATATAATAAATGGAGAAATTTGGAAACAAAAAAAGGCAAAATTTGAAAATAAGACTTTGATTCCATACATTCTGTATTTTGATGATTTTGAAATAAATAATGCGCTTGGTTCACATGCTGGCAGTCAGTCAATTGCTGCATTTTATTACAGTTTCCCAACACTACCACAGCACCATGTTTCATCATTAGAAAATATTTTTACAGCTCTGTTATTTAAATCTACTGATAAGTGTTACGGAAACGATGCAACCCTGAATTTACTAATTAAAGAAATACAGTTACTAGAAAAAGATGGCTTAATGGTACATGGTCATCAGATTCATTATATTTTGATGGCTATTGTTGGAGACAATTTGGGGCTGAATTCCATATTAGGGTTTACGAAAAGTTTCAGCGCTAATTTTCCATGCAGATTTTGTAAGTGTAATCAAAGTGAAATTAAATCCGACTGTCAAGAAAATCTTTCAAAATTTAGAACCATTGAAAATTATCAACAAGATATTTCGAATGAAATTGAAGTAAAAAATAGGGCTAAACAGAGTGGTATACGGGAAATTTCAATTTTCAATACCATTGATTCATTCCATGTCGTGAATAACTATGCCGTCGACATAATGCATGACCTCTTTGAAGGAGTCTGTCATTATGATGTATGCCAAATTCTAACCCACCTGATTGAAAAGGATCATCTATTTTCACTAAAAATATTGAATAGTCGAAAACAACTATTTAATTATGGTAAAACAGAAATTGGAAACATTTCCCCTCCTATAAAAATAAATCATTTAACTAACTTAAAGCTGCATATGTCGGCCAGGGAGATGTGGACATTTTGTCACTTCCTTCCTCTTATCATCGGTGATTTAGTTCCCATTAATAACAAATACTGGAAATTATTACGTCTTTTATTAGAAATGATTGATTTAATATTAATGACCGAATTTAATGACACAGATTTAAAATTAATGACATTGAAAATTGAACAACACCATCTGCAGTATGTGAAACTGTTTGGAAATACCCTAAAACCAAAATTTCATTTCCTTCTGCATTATCCAACAATTATAAAAAAAATAGGTCCTCTCAAGTATATCTGGTGTTTCCGTTTTGAATCAAAACACCGCGAGCTAAAAATGTACACAAATAATACGAATTCCCGTAAAAATATCCCTTATACCATTGGCATTAAATGTTCTTTAAAATTTTCTTATCGTTTGTTAAATAATAATGGTTTCAAGAATATTATAGCATATAATTCAAAATCCACTAAACAGCAAAATCTCCGGGATCAATTTTATTATAAAAATCTCAATTTAGATGCAGTCAATATTATAGGCGATGATATTATGACATTTAAAAAAGACATCATATATAAAGGAACTCAATATGCTATTGACTATTACTTGTTAACAAAAAAACTGCAGTTATATAGAATTGTGGATATTGTTCTTACAAGTAACGAAAATATATACTTCGTATGTTCACAGTACAAACTTGGAAATTTTTGCAATCATTTTCAATCATATTTGTTACCTACTACAGAATCCACTGACACTTTTTTTATGTTTTCTCCTTCTCATTTTGATTATTATTCACCACTTCACACTTATATGTCGCCAAATGGTAAAACCTATGTTCGGCCAAAATATTTTTAACACAACAAGAGCTCTTTAGTTCCTAATCATATTTAGCATTTATAATGAAGTGTATTTATGTTAATTTACATACTAATCTTATATTTAAGTATTCTATTTACCACAGTGGTAACTGTTTATTTGTATTTTGTATTTTCTGTGTACTTATAATGATTATTCCAAAATAAAGAGCAATTATTCTAGAAAAGTTTTTTTTGTAATCAGACAGACGGACAAAAAATGCATGGTCAAAGCAACTGCTAACTTTGTTATAATAGACCATTTAGTCAGTTAATTAACTAAAGTATAGTTGAAACACAGTGTCATCGTTACACAACTACAAAATTGTTGAAAAAACGAGAACATTGTTAATGAACCCAAATATTAGTTCCTCAAGCACTTTTTACAGTATACCTACAAATGTTCTTGTCAAGTACCAGTATAATTGGTACGATAACTTTGTTTGCAGTCATTTCAACAGTCAATATGATAACAGTATGTTAACCATTTTGAAGCAGTAAAATATACCAAAGTAGATGTATGACGCCTTTTTATATGCTCTTTTTGGTTAATTTTACCTCTCTTTTTCTTTGAGTGAAAGCAAAATTACACAAACAAGTAAGGTGGCTATGAAACAGAAGCATTAATGGCAACTTTTCTTGAGATGTTTGTGAAATATTAGAATTTCAGTTACTTTTTAATGTTAATTAGTGTTTTACAAAAATATTACACTCATAATTTTTAAATATAAAGGAAAGTTCCGGAAATAGTAAGAAGACTTAAATGTGCATAAATTTTTAAAAAATGTTCCGCGCCACTTTACTTACCATAGAGCAGGGTTGTAACAGATATTTATTTGGGTATCTAATTCAAATACAGATGCATTAAAAAAATTATATCTAGATACATTTTTAGATACTTTTGTCTCAGTGTATCTAGATACAGATACAGATACTTTGTATTTTGTATCTAGGTAACATATACCTAGTGGAAAAAAAGAAGTCTAGAGGGTCCTGGAATTAAATTTAAAACAAAATAAAAAAGCTCGTACTAGGAAGCTAAAAAGTTGTTGACAGTCTTACATCTTTTATGTCTAATGTGGTCTGCCAAAATTTTAACGAAATAAAAATAACCGTTTTGCCAAAAAAAAATATTTTAGCTTTTTGTTTTTGACACTTTTTTCACAGTTTTTTTGTCATAAAACCTGACAGAAGGTCTTACGAAGAATTTATTAAAATAAATTATTTAAAAAAAATTTGATGCCGTCATTTTAAAAATCCGACCCGAACATAGGCAATTAACATGGGAAAAATGTTTTTTGTAGATTGTGCTCCCCATGTTAACTTAAACGGCTTATAATGACACGTGACACCAATCGAAAGAAAGATGGTTTTCTCATCTAATGACATACGAATTCATTTTCGGTTGAAATTTCCCACTATTTCATCAAAAATTTGGAAATAAATGCAATTACCAAAATCATGTAAGCTATGACTATTAGTAATACAAAAAGTAGATTCAAATGTTATTCAATTCTTTAGAAAATTTCCATTTGAGTCATGGCTTAACATGATTTGCTAATTGCTAATTTTGTTGAATTTTTTATGAAATTATGAGAAATACACGTGAAAATGAACAAATTCGCATTTCATTAGATGAGAAAAAATCTTCTTTCGATTGCATGGGGTCATCATAAACCCTCGAAAGTCGGAAGTTAACCTACATGTGGAGCAGTTGAGCAACAATCTCCAAAAAACACTTAAATTGTTTAACATGTTAATTGTTTATGTTCGGTTTTGAAATATTCACCAGGTATGTGCCTGAATTCAAAATTTAAGCGCCGGCGTGGTTTAGTTTCTCTGGAAAATATAGATTCGAAAAACGGTCAAATTTTGAGAAGAAAAGGTTATAATAGTGAAATGGGTAAAGTTAAGGGTATGCTATGTTACATAAAAAAATGAAAAAGTGCTCTACAGTACTTTTCAATTTCTAAATAAAATATGGGGTGTTCCATTTGAAAAAATACGGATGTTTGATACGCTAGTGAAATACAGCACGCCAGTAGTGACCAGAAATATTTTAGAAACATTTTTTCCCGATATCTTTTATGGTAAAGGCATTACGATCCGAGGGGGATGTTACACCCTGTATAAAGTACCTACATATTATACAAAGGGTAGTTGCTTACTTTACAACTTACAAGCAAAAACATGCAATGAATTTGTGGAATTCGTAACTGTGATTTGACATTCCAGCCCGATAAATGTGCGTAATATTCGCAACGTGGCGGAAATGGGCCACTTTCATTTTTTTATTTATGTGATAAATCAATGCGGAACATAAAAAACACCAGTATACAAAATTTCACAATCCTAAACACAAAAACTTTTAAATTATTTAAAGATAAGTTTTTCGCGCGCTTGGAAATCATTTTTTATTATACCTGAATCACAATCTCCGTTTTAAACACTCAAATGCGTGCGAAAATAGTATATTAAAGAACAAGTTTCATAAGTAGCTGTTTTATCGCACGTGTCCAGTCTGGAAAACGAGCCGCGTAGCGGCGAGTTTTCCAAAGGACAAGTGCGATAAAACGGCTTATGAAACGAGTTATTTATACTACTTTTTCTATTTCGCGTGATTTCTATTGTAAAAAACTAAAAATAGTTCAACATTCTGTACTACTTCACATTAGTTGTAAATGTTAAGTTGGTAGCACTGGTTCGCTTTTTCAAATTGAAAATTTTGAAGTTTCAATTTTTGCGCAGATATAGCGAATTGCCATTTGGTACTGTAATTTTTGTGAAATAGAAATGGAAGAGCAGCACGAAATCATAACTTGCACGCCACCTGAATTGCGGGAAATAGCAAACAGTACCGTAGATAATTTGCTTCCGCAGAAATCGAAACTAAAATATGAAAAGGAATCCCTTAAATTTGACCAGTGGTGTAAAGAAAATAAAGCCCAACACATTTCGGAGAATGTTTTATTAGCATATTTTGAATTACAAACTCATTTGAAAAAGCCATCGTCATTATGGTCAATGTACTCGATGCTACGATCCTACCTAAATGTGCATAAAAATGTAGATATATCAAGATACGTCAAGTTACAAGCACTGCTAAAAAGATTTTCGCAAGGCTATGAGCCAAAAAAATCAAAAATTTTAGATTTAGAGCAAATTAATCGATTTATTCAGGAGGCTGACGACAAGCATTATTTAGATACAAAAGTAAGTAGAATTTTTTGTTCTAGTGGGTAGGTACTAGCTACAGGAGAATCTTGTTTGTATTCTCGTTGTAGGTTATTTTAATAATGGGCTACAGTGGGGCATGCAGACGCGAGGAGCTGACTAATATGGCACTGGGCGACATCCAATATAAAAATGATATTGTTGTCGGTGCCTAAAACAAAAACAAATGTAATGAGACAGTTTGTCATCACCGAGAAATTGTGGATTGATATTATAAAAAAATATAGCAGCATACGCCCAGTTAATACTTGCCATCAACGATTCTTTGTAACATACCGTAGTGGTCGCTGCATTACTACTTCGATCGGAATCAATACAATGGGCAAGACGCCACGAAAGATTGCAGAGTTTCTACAATTAGCCAATCCGGCACAATACACTGGGCACTGTTTCCGGCGTTCAAGTGTCTCACATTTAGCTAACAGCGGTAGTGACTTGGTCACCATTAAACGACATGGCGGGTGGAAGTCCTCCGCGGTTGCCGAAGGATATATTGAAACGTAGGTTCAACGAAAAGTGGAAGTTGCAGGAACTCTTGCCCAAGCAAGTAAATCATCCTCATCATTACATGGGATTCTTGCACAAGGATGTACATCAACACATGTAGAAAGTGCCGTTCCCAGTGCTATAGTTGAAGGAAATATAAATAGTGCCGAACACAACATCATAACCCACAATTTACCTGGTATCAAAGTCAATACACATGATGGAGCTGTTACCGTCAAAGTGTACAATAATTGTACATTTACTTACGCAGATAAGGACGAAATCTAAGTTTGTTGTATTTACTTTATTATGATTAAAGCTTTCGTTGTGCAATTTTAGTTAGAAAAGTTTGGTTATGTTATGTACACATTAGGAATCATTGAGTTAGAAAACTAATGGAGGCAATATAATGGTAGAGGGGGTAAGAATTTTTGTAGACGGAAGTTGCCCTTAGACCATATAGTACTATATGGTCTAAGAAGTTGCCACAGATAGAGGCCACTCGCCTGGATAAGTTCCCGTGAAGGTACATTTTGGCCGACATTATTTGACATATGAAAACGCGGGTCCTGTCACTGTCAGTTTTCCACCAAATTCAAATTTTATAAAATTTGCCATTTTAAAGTACCTAATAATTTCGGATCGGTTTGTGCTCTGGTTTATATAAATAACTAACTGCCGCATAGTGTTTTTATCACACGCAATTTTGTGAATTGAGAATGATTAGCTGCGTATCATGCAAAATTTCTTATAAAGGGAAGAAACAGGGCATTTCCTTTCATCGGTAAGACATGTCATTTATCATGTTGTAGGCGAGGTTGTAGGTACCTACTTTATGTTTCTTACATTGAATAAAATAGTATATTAAGTATGGAGAACGGTAAGGGATTTTTACCGTTCGAAGACAATTGTTTGGAGGAGGAGCGAAGCGACGACTCCAATTATTGTCTGAGAACGGTAACCCTTAACGTTCGACGTGCTTATAACATTTTTTGCGCGATCGAAATTAAAATTATCCAACCAATATAACCACGCACTAAGAAATTAACGAGCAGAATAAATCGAAATGATCGAAGTGGTCTGGTGTACATCACTAGGCAACCAGTTTAAATGTCAAAATTGAAATTAATAATTTCATAAAAATGTGCATGTGTCTGATGTAGTTTACTAGCTTTGCACTTCCTTTAGGACTTTATGAGCGTCTTGCTATAGGAAACAACGGCACAAATTTTACGTTTAATGTACCTAATAATAATTAAAGATTAAATGTAATGTAAGACTGTTGATTTTTAAAAAGGCGTCGGTAAGTATTTTTGCTGTTCTGTTTTTAGATCGGTAAGTAATTTTGGCGTCGTCGTAATCATAGCAACTGGTAAATTCTACGTACTGTCATGGAAACACCTATGGTAAATAGTCAGAAATGACCGATCGCGCAAAAACACTATTTATTCAATGGTTTCTTAGTTTTCCAAACGAACCAGTACTTCGAGCAAAATGGTTACCTAACATTTGTAAATTTACTTTTGTGCTCACAACGCTTCACTGACTGTGATTTCGACCAAAGGTTGCACAGGAAAATGTTCATAAAATATCTCGTCAAATATGCAGTAAGTAGGTACTATCAAAACTTGTAATGAACTTGAGATCAACCAATCAATTGTAGCTATTGATCAACACAGTGAATTTAATGGGAGTTGTAGTGGCTATAGTAAACTGGCCTTAATTATACTAATGGAACACATTGATGTATATTTAGATTTGTAATCAATGATTATATTAAACCTGCATATATACTTACTTTCCCATCCTTGTCTATTTTGTTTACTTTACCACGAGCATGTATTTTACTCCTTCTATACGTTTTTTTTGTATTATTCCTATTAGTGCAAAGAAAATTATATCTCTACGCCACTGAAGTGAGACGCTAATGATAACGGAAGTGGTGTGGTACTTTAATCACAGTTAGAGGCCACTTTTGGCTCCCGTGGTCTACGTCTGGCCGGCATTTGGTTCCCTCCCAAACTCAATGTTAGGAATAAAAACCATCGACTATTAGCATTTGCAATGTTACCAACAGTTGAAAACAAAATCTATGCGGTGCGTTAATGGCTAGAACGATACGCGATTGCGTGCGGTAATGGAGCTATAAACAACGCAAAATAGAAAAAGGGCCTTTAAAACACACGTGCTTTAAAGTTGCTAAGTAACGATACTTCAAGTATGACTTTTGAAACTGTCATCTGGATGAAATAGGTCGCTTTCTGTAAATGCAGAACATTTCTTTGGCTTTTGTACCTATCCTTTGGTTGAAGCTTTCACAAACGCGCGTAATTTAGGGTATGCTTCCAAATCTGTTCCACTTTTTAATCGCAGCATTGTTTGAATGCACCAAAATATAGAAGATTTAAATACTGTAATAACCCAGTAAAACACCACTATTTGAAAATACGCTTTTTATTTCAACTCCAACAAACACATCTAACTCATAGACAGTTCCATGACAGTTCTCTATCTCATGACAAACGCCTACTCTTCTTTCTCGTTCCGATCCGCATCCACTGCGGGTCTCCACATTCCTCCCTTTCTTTCCAATCTGAGTGTATTCACTACCTTCGGGATTTCAGATGGCTCGAGGGACGTGCTACCTTCTGTGTTATCGAACCGTCCTCCAAATCCTGTAAACGTTTCGAATTGTTGGATGTCTCCGGGCCCGCGGCAGGCTGCTGAAAAGATGTATCTAAGATTTATCTTAACGTGGCTGACGTGTCGTCGAATAACGCGCCCTGCTCCCTCCAGAACCAACTCATTTCCGGACCGTTGTTGAACTTTTTAAGTGTCCTTACTAAAAGTCGGAATCAGTTGATGGGGAACGACAACATTCTTGACTAAAGCTGGATCTCCAACATTTATGTCAATTTCTCGCGCGCCCTTTGTCCGGTCTTCCAGGTCCTTTCCTTTTTGTTTATTTAGCAGGTTTCGATCATAGGCTTCTTCATCCGTCTCCGTCAGCTCACTGTATAAATCGTAGATAGTTGGGATTTTGTCTCTAATATTTCTGCCGTAGAGAAGCTCCGACGGGGATTTATTTACCTGTGGTAGTACTATGCGATGCCGTATTATATGTACATCAGAGTAAATTCCTGCAGTTCAGCTTTGTAGTCTTTTCCTGCAGTATGGCTTATTTTCAATAGTTTTAAGATTGATCGGTTTAGATTTTCCACTTCCCCATTGGCCTGCGGCCAATAAGGTGTTGTGTGAATAAACTCAATATTGCTTCCCTCACAAAACAAGTGAAATTCCTTTCTTGCGAACTGGGGCCCGTTGTCAGCTCGTATCGAATTCGGTATTCCAAGTCGAGAAAACATTTCCTGTAGATGCGCGATAATGGTGGCTGCCGAAGGAGACTTGAGAAATTTGATCTCTTGGTAGTGCGAAAAATAATCGATCACGACCAGTATCTTTTCAGATATAGGACCAGCCTTCATCAAATCGATAGCAATATGTTGCCACGGCCCGTTCGGGAACTTATGTCTCGTCATTGGTGGACACTGGAGACAATCCAAACAAGTTTTCACAATTTTCTCAGCTTCTCGATAAATTTGTGGCCACCACACTTTTGCCCGTAATCGTCGTTTCATAGCTGTTTCTCCCTGGTGGCCCTCGTGAGCCAAATTCAAAATCTGTGTGTCTAACGGTGTTAGGTATGATAATACGATTTCCTCGCAAAGTTCATCGTTCTTGCTTTCGTTAAATATCTTTGAATCACCGCTTTTGGTGTTGCCGCCTCTATGACGGTATATGTATATGGTATTCGCTCCCAACCTCGAAAGGTTCTTTGGAATAGGATGGGCACAGCTGAGACACACAGTCTGCAATGTTTTGTTTCGAAGGTAGATAAATGATTTTGAATTTGAACGCTTGTAAGCGTAGCACCCACCTTTCAATCCTGGCGGGCGGCTTTGAAGACGGTTTGAAAATTACTTCTAGGGGTTTATGATCCGTCTCTAGTTCAGCGCTGGTAGTTTAGCCAGCATTCGTTTTAACTTGTCGAATGCTTTTTGATGCGTCGATGTCCAAATGAATTTGACGTCTTGCTTTATGATTTGTCTCAATCAATGAATCCAAGAATGAATACCAAGATCAGGAACAAATTTCCCCATATACGTCACAAGACCCAGAAAACTCCTGACTTCTTCCTTAGTGTTAGGGATCGAAATTCAAGGATAGTTTTTACTTTGCTGTCTGCTGCCTCGATTCCATTTACTGACAGCTTGTGGCCTAAAAACTCCTAGTTTTGGACTTTGAATAAACATTTGTTGTCATTAAGAACGGCGTTATTTTCCTTTAATGTTTTCAGCACCTTTGACAGATTTGTCATGCTCTTCCTCGGTACCTCCGTAAATAATAATGTCATCTATGCAGTTTAAACATCCTTCACACTCTGCAAATATGGCCTCAATAATACGCTGAAAAATTTCTGGAGCCGAATTGACCCCAAACAACAAACGTGTATATTTAAACATTTCCTTGTGTGTAATACATGTCGTTGTTGGGCGACTT
Organism: Photinus pyralis; assembly: GCF_008802855.1. NCBI lineage: Eukaryota > Metazoa > Arthropoda > Insecta > Coleoptera > Lampyridae > Photinus > Photinus pyralis. The sequence goes on from NW_022170249.1 coordinate 34,926,171, forward strand.
TCTTCATCTAATTCCACCTGGTGGTATGCGTTAAGCAGGTCCAACTTTGAGAAGAACCGCGCGTTTCTCAGTTTAGTTACAAACCCATCAAAGGTTGGTAAGGGATAATTTTCCCGCCGAATAGCTTCATATTTGCCCTCTGCATATCAATACAAATACGGATGTCGCCACCCGACTTGAAAATTACTACTATTGGGGACACCTATTCGCTAGGTTCACGGACCTTCTCAATTATTCCTTTAGCTAAAGTCTCGTCCAATTTCTGTTCTACTGCTTCTTCCACCGTGATTGGTACCTTTCGAAGAGGTTGTCGAACCGGTTTTATTCTCGGGTCTATGGTAAGCTTAACTAACACGTTTTTGATTTTCAGAAACGACGTGTTTTCCACTAAAGCATTTACGTTCAAACCCATCTTCAGTATTCCCAGTCGAAGAGCGGTGTCTTTTCCTACTACAGATGTCTCCTCCTTCGATAACAAAGAAATCCGCAATTATTTCTTGCCTTGTTCCTACTGTGATTGTGGACCGAAATTTGTGATCGACTAGTAACATTCCAGAAGCGTAAGGTTTCAACGTTTTCTCACTACTTAGGCTCAATTTCCAGACTACAGTTTTATTTCGCGTCAACTTTTTCCAATCTAACGTTCACTTTTGACCCGGAATCGATGAGCATGGTTATTTTAACACCTCCCCCACGATGCATTCAATTAGCCCATCTTTGACTGCTGAATTGTCTACCACTCGACCACCTTAAAACAATCAAACCTCTCGATTTCTACTTCTCGGTCCTCTTCTCACTCTTGTGAGAGGTCATCCGCTCGATTTACTGCATTCCGCCAACTCTTCGTATTTCCTTTTGGTTCAAGCCTAGCAGGTCGCTTAGTGGTTCTCGTTCTGCATTTGGTAGCAAAATGCCCCACTAACTCACAGCGGTGACACTTAACTTTCGATTCTTGTGATCGGTCCTTCCACATCTTGCGCATTCATTACTTTGCCTTCCCTTTATCTCCACCTTATTAATGTGAACGTACGACGGACATGGTTCTGAGTTAACTTGGTTCATTACTGTGGATTGCGTGCTTATTTCCTCATGTATCCGACAGTTCTATGACTTCATCTAGACACCTCTCTTTCTCCAATAATTTCTTCTTCAGTTCCACCGGTGCCCCTGAGTCGATCAACTTGTCTTTTAAGTTGATATCTATGGCTTCGATTTTGGAAGTCCCAAATGCACATTTTGACGATTGTCGTCTTACTCTTAACAAGAATTTAGTAAAGGTTTCTCCACCTTCCGTTTTAATGGAGCTAAACACGTGACGTTTAAAAAGTCGAATTCTGTTCCGGAGAAAAATGATCGTTTAACTTTTTCACTAATACTCCAAAAACGTCATTTTTCTGTTGTTCGTCGTATTCTTCGATGGCCCTGGGAAGATTATATGCCACGTCCTATATCTCAAAAATGCAGTAACTTACTGCGTTTTTTTCTTAGGATGTACTATTTCTTCCGCCTCAAAATACAATTTAACCGATCGCAACCATTTCTCCCATTCTGTACGTAACAGAGCCTTGTCTATATTGTCACAAAGGAACGGTTTTATGTTACAATACTCCATTTCAAGGTGCTTTTTTTTTAAAAAAAAACCTATTGTATAATACTTATTTAATCTTGTCACAGTGACGTTTCTTTTACTCACTTTGCTTGCGTAACGGATTATCCGTTTCTGTGTCCGATCTAACGGACGCCCGATGTGCGCAGTTTAGTGCGCCCCTTTGAGTCCGATTGAACAGACGCTCTATGTGCGCAGTTTAGTGCGCGCCCTTTTGATCCGATTTAACGGTCACTCTTTGTGCGCAGTTTAGTGCGCGCCCTTTTGGTCCGATTTAACGGTCCCTCTTTGTGCGCAGTTTAGTGCGCGCCCTTTTGGTCCGATTTAACGGTCACTCTTTGTGCGCAGTTTAGTGCGCGCCCTCTGTGTCCGATTTAACGGTCCCTCTTCGGTTTGACTTTGCAACCGATTTGTATTAGGAACATAATTATGTTCCCCCTTTTCTTTTCTTACCGAAATAAGTTTCTTTTTAATCCTCGTCGCCAATGTAATAACCCAGTAAAACACCACTATTTGAAAATACGCTTTTTATTTCAACTCCAACAAACACATCTAACTCATAGACAGTTCCATGACAGTTCTCTATCTAATGACAAACGCCTACTCTTCTTTCTCGTTCCGATCCGCATCCACTGCGGGTCTCCACAATACGCAGCTAATCATTCTCAATTCACAAAATTGCGTGTGATAAAAACACTATGCGACAGCATAGAGTAAATAATTATTTACTCTATGGCGGCAGTTAGTTATAAACCAGAGCACAAACCGATCCGACATTATTAGGTACTTTAAAATGGCAAATTTAATAAAATTTGAATTTGGTGGAAAACTGACAGTGACAGGACCCGCGTTTTCATATGTCAAATAATGTCGGCCAAAATGTACCTTCACGGGAACCTATCCACGCGAGTGGCCTCTATCTGTGGCAACTTCCGTCTACAAAAATTCTTACCCCCTCTACCATTATATTCCCTCCATTAGTTTTCTAACTCAATGGACAAACCTATCGTCCCCTCCAACATGTATCACAAATCACATGTATAATTTTTATAATTATTAATTATAACCTCACTTTTCTAATTTTCATTTGTATGGCTGGGTACTGCTAGTGTTGCATTTATAAATAATGGACCATAAAAATTCCTCGGAACTAAACTTGGAGGACTATGACAGTGACTCAAATGAAGATGAAGCGGTCAGTTCTATAAATGCCTGCCCCTTAGTCACGGAGAAGGAAATTAACCGAAAAGATGATTCTTACATTCTACATTTATCAGCGACATCGTATGCACCTCATGCACGTGTAGAGTGGACTCATTTTTAATAAACACAGCGTTCTAGTGATGCCAGCTGCAATATCCTTATCGGCACATCGAATAATTCTTGCGAGATTTTTCGTTTAGGCGAAAACCGGCTCGCCAAATTGGAGACTTTAGAAAATTTTGAGCATCCGATCATAGGAGTGCAATTTAGTCCAGAAAGTAACGATTTGATGTATATTGCTACATCTCTTGGTAATATTCAGCTGTGGGATTTGAGAACGCCTCAAAAGTTTGTCGTTCAATTCACAGGTGTGTTTTAAATTTAAACGCCAAGTGCTTTTAGATGTTTTAATTCTAGAAAAGAAAGAAGAGGGCTCGTCAAATGATCTTAAAACATTAGCTTGTTTTAATGCATCTGCGAATAATCGTCTCTTAACTGCAGGGACTGAACTTTATAAGGGTGAAGCCTTTATATTGTTTTGGGATATTAGAAACACAACTTTGATGGGTGGTTATTGGGAATCGCATACTGATGATGTTACTCAAGTTGTCTTTGATCCAAATGATGCTGATAAATTGATGTCAGGTTCTGTAGATGGCTTAATTAATGTGTACGATGTTAAACATACTAATGAAGATGATGCTTTAATGGATTCATTTAACACAGAATCTTCGGTTGAACAATTATGCTGGTATAGTAACAAGGGCAAAGATTTTATTAGTTGTATTACTCACACTGCTGATGTTCAGCTGTGGTCTCCTGACGATGCAGAGCCTTATGCACATTTTCGAAGAAGTGATATTACCAAAGCAATGAAGGTATTTTAACGAGTGTCTGTGTAGTTCAAAACATTGATATGTAATTGCTTAGCGCAAATCGGAAGCACATTGCTATGTAGCAGGTGCTCACAGGTTACTGGGGAACGAGCTACTTATTTTAGCTGGTTCTAATTGGAATGATGGAGAACACTTGAAATGTATGTCTACAAGTAACAAAAAACTGGAATCATTTGGTACATTGAAAGAGAACAGGCAAAGGGTTCGATGTAGTGTTTTTAATCAATACGTAAGTAAATTTTGTGTTTACAATCTCATCTGTAATGATAATTTTACAGCACAATCTACTTATGACAGGAGGGGAACAAGGAATATTAAATGTGTGGAATGTAAATCTGAATGTATAGACAATAAAAGATTGATTTGCATTTTTATCTTTATAAGCAAAAGGTTCCTTGAATTTTTCTTTTATTTACAAAGAGGAACACAATGATATATAAAATGTTTAGGCAGGTGATATGATATACAATACAAGCAAGATGGGTCAGTGGCTTAAGTAAGGACATGCCCGACCCCCACTGCAGGAGGACCAATTGTCTTATGGGCCGGCAGCTCTCGGCATTCATTTCCATTATAATAATAAGTGCATATAATGGATGTAACCAAAGGACCTAGATTGGGCAAAGCTGGTTTTTAATCAGGCCTTAAACTTTTCCATACTTTTGGACATAACTAAGCAAAGATGCATCAATAAATTAGATCTACTAACATTAATAATGTAACTATACAAAAATAACTGCAACAATTATATAAATCAGTTAGTTGTTTAATCTTTGAATGAATCTATATCTATTCTATGCAAGCTCCTGTTGGAAAAAGCTTTGGGAAAAAATACAATACTAATTAAGGTTTCCAATCCATAGGCAACACTACATACACCTAGGTAACGAACAAGGTAGAAGCTTGGATCATACTATGCGATCAAAAATGAGTTGATCGCCCGTTATATTGATATTCAAAACTTTTGTAAAAAAAATCTAGAATCCCTACTCCAAGATGGTGCACCCCTAAACTGATATCGATGAAATTTGATAAAATGAATGGCTATTCCTTGCAAAACCCGCCTAACGTAGGCTGAGGTAGGTATTCTCATTATATATATGGGTATTCTCACCTCATGCTTGTCTGGCACGTTATTTGTACCTATAATAATCCTTGTCTAGCACGTTGTTTTGCAAATCGCCTAAAACAACGTGAATGAGACACCTACCCATTGTACTACATAACTAAATACTCCGTAACCACCCACGTGGCGTTTATGCGTTTTACAAAACACCCTGCCAGAAGGATTATTATACAAATGACGTGCCAGACAAGAGGATACCTACCACAGCCTACGTTAGGCGGCACCGTTGAGTGTTTCACTCAACGGCGGCACGCGATTTTGGATTTCGATGCCATTCCAGTTACAGAGTATACAGACCCTACCTCTATCCATCTCTCTCGTCACGGTTTTTGTCCTTGTCCTTGTAGCTCCTACATCAAGAGTCCTATGGAAATTGTGGTAGGTATCAGATTCAGATCCTTAAAAAAAGTTATAGGTTTTAAATGTGAACCCAAGCCAAGTGCCTTCACATTATCGTCCAAAAAGTTGATCGTGTCCAATATCTAAGTACTTACTCCAAAGAATTGTTTCCTATTAAATTCCGTCATATCCAAATTCGTCAGTATTGTTGGAAAGCGCTACCAAATTCATGGCGTTAGATAAAGTTCGCAATTCCAAATATCGAATGTGGCTTTTATAGGTATATGAGACTGGCGCATCGTGCGCAATATGCTAAACGTAGTGTTCCAAGGTAGGTACCGGCGGGGTGGAAATATATCGGTCTGTTGGTTTAGTGCTAAATGAACCCCTTAAGGGTGTATTCCACTTAAAATTTATTTCTGATTGACGTATGATGGGTTGCATAATACTTACTTGTAATGAAATCGTAACGAATAAACACAGATTGAAGAATTTACCTGCCCATCAACCATTGTATAAAGCATAAGCAGGGGTCAGCAATCTATTGAAACAGAAGAGCCAAAAATTACAACTTATAAAATTTCCCAGTTTTGAAAGAGCCACAAAAAAATTTTGATTTAATATTATAGTATTTGGCTATATACAGGGTCCTGCAACAATGCGTCGGTTTTTCCTACATAGCTGATACCTGGTAAAAAATATTGGTGGTTGCGGATCTACAGAAATTATTTTTGCATGTACAGGGTGTCCCATTTTTACGATGTCAATAAATAACTGATCTTTTTAAATAGAACATCCTGCATATTTTTACTTGTTTCAATGCCATTTGTTCAAACTGCTATAACTATTCTTTTTCAAATGGAACTACTACTGTTTTATTTCGCTATTCGATTGTCTTTTGCGTTCTCTTCAATGTTTATAAGGGGTGCCCTGTGCTTAAACCCCGCAGTTTTTATGTTATTCAATATTTTTCACAAAAGTACCTACTCATTAATTAATTACGTGTTTATACATCGGATGAGTAGGCTGCTGTAATAAAAAAACAAAAGAATACAAGAAAGTAAAGGTAAACAGGTGTCACAAATTAGATAATTATTTGCTGCAAGTGTACTTTTGATTTGGTAAACAAATAAGATTAATTAAAAAGGCGAATTTCGAACAAATGAAGTAATTTCTTTAGATAAATACGGAGAGCCGCAACTTTATATCAAAAGAGCCGCAGATTGCCGACCCCTGGTATAAAGTAAACAAGTAATTACGCTAATTTACCTAGGTCATTAGCCATTGTGACGAATATGCATATATAATTAAAAATCGATTAGAAAACGCAAATCATTGTCACAGCGGCTAATCCTCAATAATTTCACTTTTCCCAGTTATTCATAAGACGTATATATTTTTTTAAACCCAGTATAGTTACTTCATGATCATGAACTATATTGACTATCTGGAAAATAACGCATGTAAGCGAATAAGTACCTACAATTAGATATATTTAAAAAATGCATATCCAAATCCCAAACATTTATTAGTAGGGGTTTTTCAAAATTTCGTCTAATTCGGGAACAACACAAGATAAATGAGGACTAACGCTTTTTTCGCAAACTATGTCTCTTTCCGAAGGATGCTACAGGGAAATAATCTCAAATTTGTATCACACTAAAATTTTAGGGGTGTTTCAAAATTTCGTCTAATTCGGGAACAACACAAAATAAATGAGAACTAACGCTTTTTTCGCAAACTATGTCTCTTTCCGAAGGATGCTACATGGGAATAATTTCAAATCTGTATCAAACTAAAATTTTAGGGGTGTTTCAAAATTTCGTCTAATTCGGGAACAACACAAAATAAATGAGAACTAACGCTTTTTTCGCAAACTATATCTTTTTCCGAAAGATGCTACATGGGTATAATTTCAAATCTGTATCACACTAAAATTTTAGGGGTGTTACAAAAAACGTCAGAAAAGACATAACTTTTAATTTACCCAAAAATAAATCACATTTTCCGTGTGAATTGTATTACCCAGTATATTATGGAATTATAATACGTTCTAATGAATCCGGTTTCTATTTGTAAATTAGTCCCGATAAACGCAACAACGTCGCTAATGAAGTCAGGCTTGCCGTATAATGTGTTGCCTACTGTACATTTATAAATGGTGAAAGACTTCACTAAACGCTACAAGTTTTCGTAAAAAATTTCGAATTAATATTTCGTCTAAAATTTTTTGTAATTTATTTGAAAGTTTGGTCGATGGCTCTATGGTTTGCTAATGTTTTTTCTGAGTATGCTACAGGGAGATTTTTAAAATAATTTGTGTTGACGCCATTTTACCTATAAAAGTTCACTTTTTATTGGCAGTGCTCTAAAAAATTGTTTTTTCTTAAATATTAAAATTTTGTTCTGTAGCATACTTTTTAAATGTATAATTTACACGACAATTCAACTCATGTATAAAAAATCACATAAGCCGCAGTGTAATTGTCACTTTGACAGCGGCAAAAGTTACCTGCAACTTTTCCAGCGACAAATGCACTAGTGGTTTTTTCACTTATTCATTTTCGAACCAATAATCGCATTATCCTTACCCATATGACTAGTTTGACGTCTGTCAATAATTGATTAGTTTGGTGAATTTCTTGTTCGTTAAATTGTCCTGCCGAATTACACTCGAGGTTTGTATTTAAACCGAATAAATTTGGGTTGTGGCAATTCAAATCTGTTTCCTTTTAGCAATTGGACTCGAAAAACTGTCAACCTAAAAATGCTCCACCTGCGGTGTCGCATTTTTATTAGTTGACAGTTTTTCTCGTCTAATTGCTAGGCAACAGATTTTCATTACCTAAACAACCCAAATTTACTCGGTAAAATACAAACCTCTTGTGCAATTATAAGTGAAAAAAATTAGCCCCGTCTTTCATCTCATGTTTTACAGAATTGAGACGAAATATAAATCGCACTATTTTCGCATAAATGTTGTAGTACTGGATTACACCCTTAACCATTTCGTAGAACTGCAGTTAATTGCTTCTTTTTCGAAAATAGAAGACACACGAGAGTGTCATCATGCAACTACCGAGAAATAACTAGATAGAACGAGAGTCATCAAAGAATACAACCGGCGTCATTCGTGTTGCGAGAAGTGTAGTGAATTTTCTAGAGCGATGTCAGGGCGCCATCAAGTCGATACAGGATTAGACACCGGCGATATTGAATAAAAACGGATGTGATGTTTTTTCTGTGAAATAGAATGTGGTTTCTTGATTTCTCAAGAAGATCTATTGTTTTCTATATAAGCAAATTGAATTTTGTTTAATATGAATATATAATCAACGAAGTGATAAATAATGAAATTCGACGTATTATAAAAGTGACTGCAAGTAAGTAATAAATATTGAATTGTTATAAATAAGAAGCGGTATGAATTTAGTTTAGCGTTAATAGAGTTAGTTCCGATGAGCAATAATAAATATTAAATTACCGCTTGTCGAAAAAAGATAGAAATTAAATTGGTAAAGGTGAATGTTGGTGATTACCGCACAAGTTTATTACTCGTCAGCGGACCTTGCATCTAAACGATTTGCTGTTGTGCCACGATACGAGGTCGCTTATTTGGAACTTGTTTGTGACCTTCGGGCTGCCACGCTTTAATTGACAAGACTTTCATGTACTTATTTGACCTTTCCCTAATAAATATTTACTTAGCAGTAAACGATAATGACGAGTGTACTACGATGAACTTTAAGTTAGATAAGATACGCTTGAGTCATTGTTGTTTCGTAATTGCATAAAAACAACAACTTTATTTATATCAATTTGTAAATTACAAATTTGTTCCCAGACCACAGACAGATGTTTTGCTATGAACGACATTGGTGGGAGAAGCGCAGACGCAACACGCCAGCGCGCACGTCACTTTAGGTCAGCTGTTTTGCGATACGCTGAGGTATTTCACTGTCAGCTGTTCGAGTTGTATATTTTGATTTTGACGTGTTTAACGCAAGAAAATGTCAGAGACGCAACCAGCCACGTCTAGCAGTGAATTGCCACCCGAACCTTCGGTAACAGTGGAAATTTTGGACGAATTTTCAGAACCCGATGCAAAAAAACGTAAAATTTCATCGGCACAAAGTAATTCCCAACTAAAAACAGATAAATTAGAACAACGATTGGGTGGTATTTTCTGCTGCGCAGTTTGTTTAGATTTACCAAAAGCAGCTGTTTATCAGGTAAGTGTTTCCATTTCATTCTATTTAATTCTATTCAATTTGAAATCCGCAATTTTCAACGCAGAATTATGTAAGACGTTCTTAATTTCTTTGTTCCTTTTAACTACTGCAGTGCGCCGCAGGCGCTCGTACGTATTGATTATTTTCAGCTGTTGCTAAAAATATTTCTTTCCTTTAGGTCTTCTGTATTTTTATTTTAATTTCGAACGTCGACTGATGTTTCAAAAATTTGGGTAGGTCCCCGATTCGTTCGCTTGCGTCCCATGCGAAACGATTTTTGAAACATTTGAGCGACCAAATGTATAGAGTTTTATATCATGACAAGGTCTATGGCCTAATCTTGCAAACAAAGAACATTCGTATTGCGCATTAACTGCGGTACTTTTTAAGTTTTTATGAAGGTTTAACATAGAATTGTTCACCTTGGGATGAAACAGAAAGTGACCCTTTAGTAAAATTGGAAAATTGGTTCTTCTGGAGGATCCCATTCATTGTTTACATCATAATTGCATCATCATGTAATGTATGATATGTCATGTACACTCCTTCGATAATTGGTGTACTTGATTTTTCGGATTTAATGTACCATAATCGATCAAATGGGTCATTTTCTCTTCATCGTTCCTGATGTGTGACTGTTACTTGATGTAAAATATAGTTGTGTTATAAATAGTCGCAATATAGCTAAACTAACATACTTAGTTACTAAATGTATTGTAATTAATAGTAATTACTTATATAGTTCCTAGACGATCATATAGCCAGGATATTCGCAGTCATATTTTTATAGAACATTCAAAAGGAAATGACAATAAATGTATTAACTTTACTTATTTAGTAATTATTCGCTGTATAGTTAGTACAATATCCTTACCCTTTCCCTGGTCTTATCAACCAAAAAGTAAGTTTGATGATGTTTCTAAGGGCACTATTAAGCTAAAAATTTTACAATGCCTACAAAAGCTTCAATTTTATTTTTTAATAGAAAAAGTCAGCATTTCAATTTTGGACAGTTCACACTTAAATTGTAAAATTTAGAAACGACATTTAAAAAAAAACTTTTGCCAAAAGGAAAGGTAGGTGGCAAAATGTAACAATCGAGTGGTGAGCCGAATCAGGTAACTATAGTAAGTTTTTGTTTATTTTTTTGTTTTTCATTGCCTTTTCCAACAAGTATTGATATTTATTTATATTAGTTCCAGGGTAGAAAAGAAGACTGGTGAGTAAGTCCAATTGTAGTAAAATTTAAGTAAAACTAAGAATAATGTTGCCGTTTTGTAACCATTATTCTTAGTATGCAGTCATTTCCAACCTTGTCTGTAAATAACTTTAGTTCTAGTCTAAATATAAAAAGGGTAATTGCCTCTTACAGCCATCTATATTAAGAATTCGAGCTAGACAGAAATTTTTCACATTTTTTCCAGGTCTGCTATAGTGGAAGATGATAATATTACTTTTTCAGATATATGGACACCAGCATTTTTGTTATTTTCATATTGCAATAAGTAGCATGTTTATTTTACTTTATTTATGAATGAATATAATGTGTATATATTACAGTGTAGCAATGGGCACCTCATGTGTGCTGGATGCTTCACTCATGTACTGGCAGATGCTCGTCTCCGAGATGAAATGGCAACATGTCCGAATTGCCGTGTGGAGATCAGTAAGGCATCGGCAACTCGTAATCTTGCCGTGGAACATGCAGTTTCTGAGTTACCTTCCGAATGTCAGTTTTGTAACAAGGAGTATCCAAGAAATACCTTGGAGAGACACGAAGAGAGCTTATGTGAAGAAAGGTACGTATATTGTTCATACACCAAATATTCTACTCATTGTCTGAATTTATATTTTGCCTTCAAAGGATCTCCAAAGAACCAAACTTTAAACTATTTGATCATTGTGTTTAACTGTATGTATTTGTGCAGGGTGGTTCTTAAATATGATGTAAATTCGGAAGGGGCTAATTCTTTGACTTATTCTATTACTTTAAGTTCATGTAAACATAGTTCTGGAAACGCTTCCTTACCGATCTACGGGGTGTTATAATTTCACCATAAGTGTAAAGTCGAGGGGTGTGCCACAAGCAAATAAAACGTACACCTACTGTAATTACATTAAATTACTCATATAATTTCAGGTAATTTTTGTAATTTTGTGATTACACTACGTAATTTTTGTAATTTTCGGCTTGTATTAAGTAATTTTTGGAATTTTCGAATTGTAATAGTAGTTTTTCTGTAATTTTTGATATGCATTGCGTAATGTTTGTAATTCCAGAATTACAAACGGTAATTTCTGTAATTTCAGTAAACTTCTAAATGTGAAACTGATTATGTAATAGTTGTCAAGATTGCTGTATCTAAACAAATTCGTGTCAACTACAACGATATCAGTTATTACGTTGAAATTTATTCACTTGCAACGCAACCTGAGGCGCAACCCACGGACTAATGGGACTAATCAAAACCACAAAACTGTAGCAAATTTTTGAGGTATAAACGGATGACAACATTATATTCTTTTTGAAACTCTTGAAATATGTCACCACCTAAATCACCTGATTCCCTTTGATTAATAGTACTGTCTTCCATCTGAAAAAAGACGTGGCTACTTATTGTAATAAATTAAACAAATATAGCAAACGAGCTCCTGGGTATGGCTATAGCATGTGCAAAACCAAATTTTAAACCTGATGTTAGTTTTGCTTTTATTTTAAGTATATATGTATGAAATTTCATTTAATTGCTTCCATAAATAAGAAAGTTCGCACTGCACATCCTACACAATACCAAATTTGGAAAATGGCGCTACATTTGCTTTCATTCCAAGTGGCTATGTATCAAATTTCATTAGAATGCCTTCATAAATAAGCAAGTTGGCACTGCGCATGCGCAAAACCAAATTTTGAAACTGGAGTTATATTTGGTTTTATTCCAAGTGTCTATGTATCAAATTTTATTTAAATCCCTCCATAAATAAGGAAGTTGGCACTGCGCATGCGCAAAATAAAATTTTGAAACTGGTGTTAAATTTGGTTTTATACCAAGTGATTATGTATCAAATTTCATTTAAATATACCTTCATAAATAAGAAAGTTTGCAATTCGGTCTGTAAATGGTCGAGATGCGCAAAGGGCACTGTGAATGCTGATCAATTAGGCTCAACTTTTGGAATTGTGTTTTATATGGCTAAAGCTATGCGCATATTGAATTTCATGCAATTCGGTTCATAAATATAACGGAGATGTCAAAAGGGCCTACTTTATTTTTCGGTCTACATTGTCAATTCACGAACTCCGATCTACAAATTTGATAAAGAATCCATCTGCAAAATTTCATCGTTATCGGTCCATTCGTTTATCAGTTATCGTGCTGACGGACGGACGGACGGACAGACACCGCAAAATGATAAACTCGCTAGGAGCTCGTTAATAAAGCAGAATAATCGTATTAATCAATAAACTGCTAAATTAGCGGAATTTTAATACTTTAGAGTGGGGACGACAATAATTTTTCTACTTACAATGTAATGCTTGTAATTCTTTATGTAATTTCATAGTAATTTTGGAGAATAAGTAATTTTTGTAGTTAATGTACTCTAATAAGTAATTTAAGTAATTTTATAGAATTTCAAGTAATTTAAAATTACATACATCTCATTTGTACACCAAAAATTACTCGTGTCACGCCCCTCGTGTAAAGTGTTACACACTAAACCTTTAATTATAATAAACAATTTCAAATGCGAACTGTCAGAACCGAGGTCAAAACTAATAAAAACAAAAGATTATTCAAATAAAGCCAGGGCCTACTAGACAATAAGAAATTTTCCTTTCATTTAGCTAACTATCGAAAATTGATTTTTTCATTTTCCCCAATCACGGTCACAAATACGAAAGAGACCAAAAAGTTTCCAAGTAAATCTGAATATCAAATTCTTATTTTACAATCTACCAATGGCGACCCGAAAAAAGTGCAGTGGTAGTAATCGGAACATGATCTCTGGATTCTGGAAAAACAACACCCTGCAGCGAGCCCTGCAGGTTCTCACTACCATTGATATGATTTGTAATGTAAGCCTCGCCTTCAGTGTAACTATGTTTATATGAACTTTTAGTCATAAAATAACCAAAGAATTAGCCCCTTCTGTATTTACATCACAATTAGGAACATCCTGTGTATCTACGAAAAAAATTCAAAAATAATTGAATTTTGATAAAGTGCGTTACCTATTACTAAATACAGTAGGCGTAGGGTTAAGATTTTTCGTGGTAGGCAATTGCGCAAAGATTACCTAAATTACTGGATCAGACGTTATGAGGAGTGTTGAGCAAATCTTGGTTTTTTGTTATTGTCGAAATTGCGAGTGTGGTTCTTTCTAAAACTCATGGGACCTTTATTTCTTGCTTCTTGGATCCTTTCTGACAATTGACCGATAGAGAGATTTCAAAACGATAATTTCAAATTCTTCAAAAGATCAGTGGATAGTGAAAAAATAACTGGTTATTGTAATTCTCGTATCCGATTTACTGTATGATCCAATAGATCTTATAGTGAAATGTCTGCAGACGATTCGGTGACAGTTTGTCCTCTTTTGAAGTTGAAGAACTGTAATTTTGCTTCTCAAAATTTGTGATAAATTTCGCCGTCCATCTGTTTGCTTTATTTTGCGTCACTCATTATTGACAAAGGTTCATTTGGAGTAACATTTTTTTACTTCAGACACATTTGGTAAGCTTTTGTCGTTCTGTTACTGAGGTGACAACATCTTCTCCTTTGGTTTTTAGTTTTTTACTTGCAACCGAAGTAAGCTCTTTGGTTTCAAGTATTTATAGTTTTGCAGTTCGGGTCACACAAAGGATTCGAATAAACACACAATTAATTGATAATAATAATAATTTCCGATATTTGTATGGGGATGGGGATCGTAAACCTTAAGAGATACAAAGTCGCTTAATTGGGCAAATAATTGCAGACTTTTACTCGTATGTAGATTTGTTTCTTTTTCAGAGTATTTTGGAGCAAACGAAGTTATGGTCAAAAAACCGAAAAATGTCATTTTCGAAAATGCGCTGGCGTTTATTTATTTTCAAAGATATCAAAAAATAGATTTATCAAACCCGTAGTAATTTTTTTTCGGCTTTTTGGTGGTGGCAAAATAAAATTTTTATCACTTGTGAGTTTCTAGTAGATCACGTCAACTTTATTATTTCTATGCCATATTGTATTTTTGTGTCATTATAAAATCAGCGATACGAAACACTTGATATTTTATTTTGTAAATTAATCTTGCATTTTTCCCTCGAGGCTTACAATGTATTGCTTATGGTAATAATTCCATGGCCATGTCAATGGTGACTATGGCTATGCGAGACAATAAAGAATCAATTTGGTTTTAATCACAGCCAGAATGTGAACTTTGAGGCAAAAATGCAAGATTAATTTCCAAATAAAGGACCAAGTGTTTAATATCGCTGATAATATTTTTCTCTCTATCGAATGACATAAAATCCAATATGGCGTCACACAACTCATTTGCATATACCGAATTCATTAGGACTAGTAACGGGTGATCAAATACGAAGTACTTTTCCCAATAGGGATTTTAAACCACTTTAATCAAGATAGCTGTCATGTGCATATGTGTTTTTTGTTCATTATTAGTTGACATTTCACCATGAATAGACTTACATCAGAACAACGATTACAAATCGTGGAAATTTATTTCCAAAATCAGTGTTCAGTGAGAAATGTTTTTCGTGCTCTTCAACCATTTTATGGTGCTCATAATCGTCCAACTGAACGCACAATGAAAAAGTTGTTGCCAAAAATTCAAGGTATTGATGTAGCAGACTTATGGTTTCAACAAGATGGAGCGACGTGCCATACAGCACACGAAACCATCGATTTATTGAAAGAAGCTTTTGATGAGAACATCATATCAAGAAATGGAGCAGTGAATTGATCACCTAGATCATGTGATCAAACGCCGTTAGATTACTTTTTATGGGGTTATCTCAAATTACTTGTTTATGCCGATAAACCACAAACTATTCCTGCATTAGAAGCGAATATAACACGTGTAATTAATGAAATTTCGGCCGAAATGCTCAAAAGAGCGCTTGAAAACTGGACCCATAGAATGGACCATCTACGAGTCAGTCATGGTCAACATTTAAAACAAATTATTTTTAAACATTAAATGTCATGAAACGAACTTACGTATCAAATACAATTTTTGATTATTAAATTGAATTTAATGAGTTTTATTTCAAAAAAACTTTCGGAAGTTCTTATTTGATCACCCTTTAGTTACAGTTACAGGCAGATTACTTGTAACTTGCAGACTATCTGATTTTTACTATATGCAATATGGTTACCTTTACTAGAAGCATCTGAGATTTTAACCAGAGATACTTCTAGTAAAGACAGGGATGCTGCATATTTGAAACTTCAAGTGTGCGCATGCGCAGACTGCGCAATGCTAAGATTCTTATTTAGAATATTTATGCCATAACTTATTTTGCTTTGTACACATAAATAGTCAGTTACTTGAACTTTCGGGAAGTACTGATCAATTGAAAAAAAATGCGCTATAGTTGCGAAAACTTTTTTTCATTTTCTATATCATATTTTTCATGAAAAAAAATACCACTAATTTTACAGTTACAGTTTTACATTTACAGCGTCATATTGTGCGTTTGGGGCTGCTGGGGTTTCATCAGGGTCCAAAAGTTGGCTGTCTTTAGGTTTGGTTTTATTTTAATGCTCTACACTCTACATGACAACGGAACATCACAAACTGATTTCGCTGGTCATGATGATGTTTTCCTAAAGATGTGAAAATTGTTATTAATGCACCAACTTTTCTGTGCAAAGAAATTCAAATGCTCTGCGCCCATGACATGAGTAAATACTTTTGCTGCATAACCTTTTTAACAAAAAGATAAAAAGATGCCAAAACTAGAATTTTTCACACTAAATTTGTTGGGGCATCATAAAGCATTAACTTTGTTGTAGGATATCTAGCTGTAAATTTAGCAGAATTGGGTGTCCATGGAGAGGACCAGTACACGAAAGTGTACAGCACGAATCCGAATGTGCACATCCAAATCGCAGCGGGTTAGAAGTGATGGACGCACTTCAAGTTATCGATCAAAAAAGCGCCATTGAGCGCAAACTGTTTGATTCAATCTTTGAGCTGTTGGGATACGAAAAAATCACTTTTAACGGTCAGTGTGGGGTACACCTTTCAAATCAATTGAGTTAACTGTGTCTTTCAGATCTGCAGTTAAAACCTTACAGAACCGAAGAATTTGTTCATCGGCTCTTTTATGAAACCTCGCGTTTCTCGGCCTTTAATAACCAGTGGGTATTGAAGGCTCGTATCAACAACATGCAAAAGGATCCCACACAAAGTTCGGAACGCGAAATGACGTATCAAGTATACAACATAACTCTTTGTTAACAGTAGTTACAAGTGATGATATTTTTCAGTTAATTTTAAAGACTAAGACTACTGTTCCGCTAAGCATGCATTTCTTAATACTTCGTGGACCATTCGGTGATATGAAGGTACAACCACAAATACATCGGTTCGATTTTTCTGAGCAAGAGAATGAGAGCCCTTACGTTCCCCTTGCACTGTCTGATAGTGCAGAATGCAATAGACTTCTCGCTTCCAAAACTATAAATTTTAGGTAAGCAACTCTGGGAAAGTGTATAGTATGAAATTATGTCATAATTAGAGCTCAAATGATCCTGCCATGCTACTTTCCAATCCAAGTCACTTTTAAGCGTTTTTAATTGCCTCCCAACACATTTTTTTTACCAGTAAGACCATTTCTACCTTAAGTTACAGTTAACGCCTTCTGGATTATGACCTTATTTCATACGAGTAATTTTTTCAATTAACAGAGTTAACTGCTTCATTCTTTTTTGCAGATTAGTGCTCTTTCTAGCATCCAAATAACTGTTGATGACAAGCCATTGGATCATATGAGATCGTTTTATTTTTATAATCATTTTGCCATAATAAGCAGCTCATCGAAGGAAATTGCGTAATAACATTTTTATTCATTTCTTTTACCATTTCTATACATACATATTTATTGTTATCCGTCTGTAACCTAAAGTTCAGTTTGTCTTCATAACTATCTGTTACAAATGTTTTTATTTATTTCAATTATTTCATTCAGAAAGAGCAATTTCATTTTTATTTATATATAACTTTGTTGTAATGTTATTTTTTTACATTTTTACATGTGTAATTTCAATAAACTTATGTAAGGGTGCAATTTTTATAAAGAAAGAGTTATTTAAGAAAAAAGATTGTATGATGAGATATATTTATTAATTTATTTAAAACGCATAGAAAGTGATTATTATGTTATAATAGTTAGAATATCAATTAGTTTATATTTTTTGTCGCACTAGGTTTAATTGTTTTAATGAGAAAATGCTATCAACCAGATTTTTAAAAAATACAGAAATCTATGTTAAAACTTTGTTTTATTTTATACATATCTTTCATCTTGCCTCTAAAAAGACTCCTTCATTTACAGTGCTTTTAGAAAAGTGGCGAATAGCGTTGCTTAATTTTATAATGTAATTGGAATACATATGCGAATGGAATAGACTGCACTCTACATGTCATAATTTTCAATTTGTTATGAATGAGCGAAAAACAGAATCATTGAATTTATAACTATATAAATTCAATGACACAATGATGAAATGAAATGTTCCTCTTAAAAATAAAAATGAGGAAAATGGCACATTACTAGCGTCAGCGAACTAGTAATATTGAAATAGGAAACCAGTGCAAAACTCATTTGCGTTTTTGCGTATTTTTGAACACCAAAGTTCAGTGCTTTATGGCAGCCACTTTCTAAATGCGCCATAAGCTTTAATAATAATCATTTGAAAAATTTGTTTTGAATCGCTTGAATCTTTTAATATAGTATCCCTGGTTTGCCATATTGTATGCTGTCTGTTTAGATTAAAATATATAGGGTGTTCCATTGAAAAAAATTAGGTTAGGTCCAGTAGCTTTTTTACTTGACCTCGTATACTTATTTTGAAAATACAAGTGCCACCATGCTCAGAAAAGCCCCGGGTAATATGCGAACTAATTTTGAAATAATTCAGGCTGGCCAATAGAAAGTCTGCTAAACGACGCGATACATTCCGCGCCATAATTATTAATTATTCCGTTTTGACAGTTGACGCTTCACGTTATTTTAGTTTACACTTTGCTTCTTGTATTTGCTTTATTTTACGTTTTCCGTCTCCAGTTTTATACAAACCCGTCTTTTTCAAGATACATATTGCTTGGCTCTACGATCTGATAAGATGTAATTCCCTTAAAGTGTTATTAAATTTTGCATCAGAATGTACGATCTAAATTTCTAGCGCCCTCGGACACGCCCTGTCAGGGACTTTCTGAGCGTGGTGTGGTGCCACTTGTAGATAGTAGATTATGCTACAATCATTTGTAATAAACATATTTCCAATAACTTGATGAACTAAAAAATAAAGGCTTTGTGGCGAGCCGTGTGCCGTTGTTCCGTTACGATGAGCCTAGCGCCCATCGCATTGGCGAAACTACCGGCCAATGACCGCACCACGGACGCGAGCGGAATCCCTTTATTAAGCGGCGTTCCTTGCGAAGCAGAGAGCAGTGGCATTCCGCGCTACGAGATCATTCAACAGCTCCAGCGCCTTCAGCCGAACGCGACCTCGACTCCCGCTCCGTCTACAGCTGACCATTACCCCCCGATCGATCCGCCAGCTCAGACCCGCTGAAACCACGCTTCGCCTACGATCCGAGCCGCTTGTATATATTGTATATATTATTTGACAATAAAACCATTTGGTTTACGTGCCAAATAACTGGTGACCCCGTCGAAGAAACCTTCCAGCAAATCAAATCTGCACTTTTTAGTGCTGCTATTATAAGAAAAAGAACCGTACCTCTCTTCGCTCCTAGAGCCCGTAGCCAGCGAACCCGACGGCACGGCCAACGCGGAAGCCAATACCAGCATGCCTGATCCTCAAGTCCCAGTCGAAGGACCGACTGAGCATCTAGACCGTCCCATGTCAACCATCAACCGCGTGGCAGTCAAACCACCACCGTTTTGGAAGAGTGACCCCAGCCTGTGGTTCCGCCAACTCGAGGCGCAATTCCATATCTCCGGCATCACCGACGACACTACGCGTTTTTACACAGCTGTCGCAGCCATAGACACGCAGATTTTATCCCAGGTGTCAGACATCATCAACGATCCACCACCGACGGACAGGTATGCTACCCTTAAAAAACGTCTCACTGCGTGCTTCAGCGAGAGCGAGGAGCGACGCCTGCAGAAACTCCTGGGGGCCATGGAGTTAGGTGACCTCAAGCCGTCCCAACTCATGCTTCATCTCCGGAATCTAGGAGGTTCTCGCATCGGCAACGACATCCTTAAATCACTGTGGTTAGCACGACTCCCACAGCAACACCAGGCGATTCTCGCAGTCAGCACACAAGATCTCGATCAGCTGGTGTCCATGGCAGACAAATTACACGAGGTATACAACCAGTACAGCATTTCGGAAGTGTCCAGAAGCCAGTCCTCAGCGGCATCACCCGTCGATCTGGAAGCTACAGTCGCACAGCTTGCCTCCACGGTCAAGGATTTAGCAGCTACCGTAAGCACACTTCAGACGCAGGACAGAGTTAGATACAGGCAACGTACACGATCGCGTCCACGTACGCCCAATCACAACGCCGAATCCCGCCCAGAGCACTGCTGGTATCACCGCAAGTTCGGTTCCAGGGCCAAAAATTGTTATCAACCCTGCTCATACCAAGCCTCCAACTCGGAAAACTAATTCTTTCGTCGCCAGCAGCGGTACTGCGCGACGAGCCAAGAAACATCTGCCGCCTACTCGTCAAAGACTCCATATCAAACACACAGTTTCTGGTGGACACAGGAGCCGACGTATCAGTGTTTCCGGTTTCCAGTTCACGTCGCCGCCTTGGCCCGGATAAGTATAAGCTCTTCGCTGCCAACGGATCCGTTATTAACACCTACGGCACCCGGTTGCTGTCCCCAGACCTTGGCCTCCGCAGGAACTTCGTTTGGCAATTCATCCTGTGCGACATCAACCAACCGATTCTAGGCGCCGATTTCCTCCGCCAATTTAATTTATTGGTGGACATGAAAGGACGTAAGTTAATCGACGGCAATACGTTATTAAGTGTTAGTGCAATCGCGTCCGCGAATCCGGTACATTCAGTGCATTCTATCCACGACTCGGCGCCGTTTGCAGACCTCCTGAGGAAGTTTAAAGACGTGACAATACCACAAGTGCTTGTGAATAAAGTGACACATGGAGTTACACACCACATTACCACATCTGGACCACCAGTGTTCTCTAAACCACGACGCCTCTCCGGAAATCGACTTACCGCTGCTAGAGCCGAATTCGCCCACATGATCGAATTAGGAATCTGTCGACCATCGCAATCTCCATGGGCGAGTCCTCTCCATCTTGTCCCCAAGAAAGACGGTTCGTTACGACCTTGCGGAGATTACAGACAGTTGAACGCAGTGACCGTCCCGGACCGATATCCATTACCGCACATGCAGGACGTCTCTCAAATTCTGGATAAGTGTACCATCTTCTCGAAACTAGACCTCGTGCGCGCGTTTCACCAAATTCCGGTAGAACCTTCGGACATCGAAAAAACCGCGATCACAACCCCATTCGGGTTATTTGAATTCACGGTAATGACGTTCGGCCTTAGAAACGCAGCGCAGACGTTTCAACGATTAATCAATCAAGTACTTAAAGAGCTACCATATACTTTCGCGTACCTAGATGACGTCCTAATCGCATCACAGGATGAAGCTACACACAGAAGGCATCTGGAAACAGTTCTGCAAAGATTCCAAGAACACGGAATCACGATTAACGCAGCTAAGTGTGTGTTTGGCGCATCATCACTCACCTTCCTCGGAATCGATATCTCCAGCGAAGGTATCAAACCATCCGTCACCCGAGTACAAACTCTGAAGAACCTGCCTTTGCCCACCACCATCCAAGAACTTCGTAGAACGCTCGGAATGTTCAATTATTACCGTCGGTTTATCAAAAACGCAGCAGCATCTCAACACTTACTGAACAATTTGCTCAAAGGACCGAGCAAACGAAACGACAAACGAAAGATCGAGTGGACTGACGAGCATGTTGCAGCCTACGAACGTTGCAGAGACGATTTAGCCAACGCATGTTTGCTCGCTCACCCTAGGCACGACGATACCCCACTAATCTTATCAATCGATGCATCCGACGTAGCGATGGGAGCCGTACTCGAGCAAATCATGGAGACAAACACTCGTCCCCTAGATTTCTTCTCCAGAAAGCTGACGCCTACGGAAGCAAAGTACAGCACCTTTGACAGGGAATTACTCGCCGCGTACTCTGCAGTCAAATACTTCGCACACATCTTAGAGGGCCGTTCGTTCACGATTCTCACGGACCACCGGCCTTTGACATTCGCTGTAGTTAAGAAAAGCGACAGTGGAACAGCTCGACAGTGTCGCCAGCTAAGCTATATAGCCGAATTCACAACCGACGTTCGTCATATCGCGGGAAAGGACAACATTGTGGCTGACGCTCTCTCACGCATGCAATCCATCGATACTCCATTACCGACCATCGATTACGAAGACTTTTCTTGCCAACAACGATCAGACATCGAACTACACCCATACCTCAATCAGGCAAACAAGTTTTCTCCGCCAGGGTTCCCAGACGTCAATATTTTTTGTGACAAAGAGAAGAGACCTTATGTTCCGACCCCCTATCGGACGTTGATCTTCAAGAAAATCCACCATATGGCACATCCGAGCGCAAGGAAAACAACAAGTCTTATTTGCCAAAGGTTCGTGTGGCCCAAGATGAGATCCGACATCAAACTCTGGTGCCGCCAATGCCTAGATTGCCAACGTTCTAAGGTGCACCGCCACACCCTATCACCCCCAGGCCAATTTACAGTGGAATCTCTACGCTTCAACCATGTGCATTTGGACTTAGTTGGCCCGCTACCACCAAACCTCGGGTACACGTACGCGCTTACTCTCATTGATCGTTATACGGCATGGCCAGAGGTTATTCCCCTTTCCGATATCACCGCTGAATCGGTCGCCAGAAAATTCATAAGCGAATGGGTTGCAAGATTCGGAATTCCCGAAAAGATCACGACAGACAGAGGCCGACAATTCGAATCTACCCTGTTCGCGGAAATCAACAGGATGCTAGGTATCAAACACCTTCGTACTACGGCTTACCACCCACAAGCTAATGGTAAGGTGGAACGCTTGCATCGAACCCTGAAAGCAGCCATCAAGTGCTACAGAACAGAGCGTTGGGTAGAAGTGTTACCAATTATACTCCTCGGTCTTCGTTCAGCACCTGCAGACGACTCTGGTTTCGCACCTGCCGCCCTCGTCTTTGGCACCGCACTCCGCCTTCCAGGAGAATTATTCGCAGGCAGCTCACAACGCACCGATAGCGACACTACCGATTTCGCCCAGCAACTTCGATCACACTTCGAGCAGTTCCGGCCATCCCAAGCTAGACTACACGGGCAACCCAAAATCTTCGTCCATCCGGAGCTACATTCTTGCTCTCACGTCTTCGTACGAAAAGAAGGCTTATTAAAATCGCTCCAACCGTTTTACGAGGGGCCATTTGCTGTTATCTCAAGACACGAGAAATTTTTCCATGTTGACCAAAACGGCCGCAAGGACAAAGTATCCATAGACCGCCTCAAGCCAGCATTTACTTCTAACAACGACGTGCAGCCTACATCACCTCATCATACACCCACGCCACCTCATAAACCTTCAGCTCCTCCAGAATCCCCGGCTGCGCCTCATCAAACAACGACGACTAAATCCGGACGACGCATCAGATTTCCTGGCAAGTTTGCCAATTTTCATACCGCTGCACTGGAGGGGGAGTAGTGTGGCGAGCGTGTGCCGGCTTGTTCCGTAGTGAGCCCTAGCGCCCATCGCATTGGCGAAACGTACCGGCCAATGACAGCACACGACGCGAGTCGGAATCCTTTATAAGCGGCGTTCCTGCGAGCAGAGAGCAGTGGCATCCGCGCTACGAGATCTTCAACAGCTCCAGCCGCCTTCAGCCGAACGCGACCTCGACTCCCGCTCCGTCTACAGCTGACCATTACTCCCCGATCGATCCGCCAGCTCAGACCCGCTGAAACCACGCTTCGCCTACGATCCGAGCCGCTTGTATATATTGTATATATTATTTGACAATAAAACCATTTGGTTTACGTGCCAAAGTAGGTTTGATGTTTTTAAGGTGAGTATTACACATATCCCAATCATCTTGCCATTTGGAAACAGTTACACGATTATATTTATTTTTCAGATCTTTGTGTTTTATTTTAGGTACAATCGATCGCATCCTGTTTGGTTGCTTCCAGGGTTACCTTGTCAGCTTCCTCATTACCCTGTATGCCCACATGACTGGGAACCCATAATAAGGTACTTCTAAGTATACGATAGATGAATGACACCATTGTGTTATCGTATCATTGTCACAGTTTACTATCGATTTTATAACGGACAAGGAGTCTGTTACAATGCAGAAGTGTCGATAACCCAGTGCCATATCACAGTACTTCAGCGCTTGCCATACGGCATATTGTTCCGCATAGAAGACTGATGATAAATCAGCTTTTTGTTTATATTTTGAATAAATACAAATTTCGTACCACTTTTATTAATTCAGCAACAAACATCAAGTAAGTAAAAATGTCATGTGTCAAAAAATACAACTAGTAAAAATGTAAATTCCACTACAACGAACTAACTTCTCGCTAGACGCGCTAAAAGCCCGCGTTCATTTTTCAGTTGGTAATGAGAAATCTACCCGTGGTTGGAGGATTTGCTTTCTGCGTTGTCCACCACTAGATGGCGTCACTGGTGTCGTTGGCGTACATTCCTGTAGGAGCAATATACCTGGTAATGTCAAATTGTGACCGTATAACGATAAATGTCAGTTTGATTTAAAGATTCTAGTTTAAAACTACGGCGTACAAATGATCGTTTAAAACTCTGAAGAACAAGCTATAAGGAAATCTACTGCCTTCCAAATTCAAAAAGATATATGGAAAACGGTATAATAAGTGTAAAATATGGTGCAAGAATAAATATGTACAATACAGGTAACCATTAATCATTAAATTGTGTTTGACAATTCAGTGTGTACTGTCACTTTTTGTCCGGGAGAAAAAATTGCACTTTAGTCCCTTAAATGAATGACAAAACACGTTGATTTCGTCCACGGAGTACAAAAACATATTATTGCCATATACCGTTATTCTACCAGTTAAAATAGCTTTTAATTACATTTTGTATTCAAATTTCACATTTAATTTTTTTCTAATTCAGTTATAATTGCCGGCCACCATACATTATCAAAAGCACCCGCTATGTCTACAGAAATTCCTAACACATACCTTTTTTGTGACTTTTCAACTTTCTCAACTAAATCTAAAATAGCATCCTACGTTGATTTTCCTTCCCTAAACCCATATTGTTTGTTTGAAAGATTTTGTTTTTTTCCAAATAGTAGTTGATTCGATCATTTAACAAGTTTTCTAATCTTACCTGAACCACGTAATAACATAATTGGCCTATATCTTTTA
Source organism: Photinus pyralis (assembly GCF_008802855.1). Taxonomy (NCBI): domain Eukaryota; kingdom Metazoa; phylum Arthropoda; class Insecta; order Coleoptera; family Lampyridae; genus Photinus; species Photinus pyralis. The sequence continues at coordinate 34,951,305 of NW_022170249.1, forward strand.
ATATTTAACGGATCTTTCCCTTCCCCTGGTTTTTTAATTATTATAAGATTACTTTTCTTCCAAAGTTTTGTAAAGTATCTCCTAATTTTAAGCAAGAGATATATAATTTTTAATTTTTTTCTGATCTTGTTTTTCCCAAAATCTATGTTATATGTAGTTGTAATCGTTACCGAAGACCAAAGAATTCATATATCTAAATATCGAGTAATAATTTCTATTTTATATCATGTAAAAATCTCATTTAATTTTTTCAAGAAAAATCACAGTGTAAATTGCAGTTAATGCCTCTAGTGACGACCGTAATAATTACAGGTATAAGGTATAGGCTGTTGGTAAGCCAAATAAATCTCCTTTTTTGCTAAAAGCGGGTTAAGTTAAACTTGAGGAAATCAATTTATTTAAACAAACATTTGATTTTCCCCTACTACTTTATTTCAAAAAGACAGGAAAAAAAAAGTAAACAAAAAGAGAATGGTTTTATGTCAGGATTAACAACTCCGCTATAGGTAATATCTTTTATACAGAATGCCGTGCAGTAAAAGAATGCGCCTGCGGCTATATTCCAGTAGCGCACCATTTCAACATACTTTAGGATCTAATACGTTTCTATTACTACATTTATGATATCTATATACATTTTAATAATAAAGAGTAATGATTATACATGGTAATTACACTTGGTTTAATTGCATACATTTCTGGAACGCATTCTTAATAATTTGTACTTAATGTGCATGAGTAATTGTTTTACCCGTGCACATTTTAAACATGTAAATAAAACCACTATAAGCTCATTAACTATTGTTTATTTTAGATTTTATATTATTTTGCCTTTATTTATGAGTGGGCGGGGTTTCCGCCTTTTCGTATTTGTGCGCTTTTAAATACTGGTTTTCAAAAGGAAATTGCGTCGCGGCTCTAACATTTTTTGGTAAGTATATGCACATTCCTTTACTGCACGGACATCTGAAACGGAGTTTAGTTTCTAAGATTTGGCCGGCGGGCATTCTTATTTGGCCACCCGGTACTTTAAGCGATGGGAAAATGTAATATGTAGCTTTGCAGGACATTGCGTCACAACAGGTCACTTTCCCAATATCTTCCAGTTGTGTTAACTTTTTAAACAAATCTTTGCAAAATTTTCAATTATTAATATAAGTGAAGGATGACATCCAATTTACGAATAAATTACACGTCCCAAAGTGATGATCGAGCAACAAGGAAACTCATTTGGAATAATTATTAATGTACGACAAAGATACCAATTTACTAAAATTCAACGTTTAAAATTTAAAGGGGTTTTGTATGCATAAGGAATTTATTGTATGGATATACTGAGCCCGTTTAGGTGCTTTACTACAACCTGAAACTGTACTGTAATACACAATCCACACTTTAATTCCATCGCAATTTCCCGTTATAGCGAACATTTGCTAAACCGCAATTCTTACGAAATCTTTTGGGAAATTTCACATACTCTGCATTTGTAAGATTTGTTCTTACAAAAATGAATGTGATATCGTAACAAAAACTGTGCTCTGCTCTTATTAAATATTTTTATCAATTTTTAATTGCAGAAACAACAGTTGAGGGGCCTCTACTGTATTAAGGCGGTTAACAAACCCAGTATCGAACGTTTTCTTATACAGCTGGTTTGTCGCGCCGATTTGCAAGCATTCTGCACAGTGAATAATTACAGAGAAAACTGTTACGCGAAGTTTGTAAAAGTACCGAAAGGTGTCACACTGAATACCATTTCTGAATTATTTGTTGTACTTCGATTATGAAGCATCATAGTTTCTCTCCTACAGAACAAGATTTCAATGGGAAAGTGTTCTTTTTGGTTCATGTATGGAGATCATTTTCTATAACTTAGTTTTACAGATTGATGGATGGATGGCGCAGCGTGTTGCATTTTATATTGGGATTGAATTGAAATTATTATTGTTTTATTAGAAACATTTATGGTTTTTTATACGTGGTGACTACTCCCAGCTAATTACTTACTCATTATCGTACAGGTTATCAATTTTTTTTATAAATTAACTTGAGGAGGTCATAGAAATCTCGAAAAAGCCATTTTTCCTTCAAACGTCGAAATAGGCGGCACAGTTTGACATCGCTAGATCAGATTTTATTTTTCCTGTCCCTGTCTCCGGACAAGTGATATGGAATAAATGTAATCTCAGATATCTAACATTCATTTTTCTTATTTTACAAGATATGGGAACAACATGGTAACCCTGGTCATAAACTCATAAAATTAAGGTTATGACAATATTTTAGTGTGCACATTTTATTTTAGGCAAGTCTTATAAAATTAGAGGAAAGGGTGCAAATATGGGCTGGTCTTGTAATATGGGCTAGATAAGTTTCTCAGCTATTCGATGCAGATTTCTTCATCTGACTATTGCAAACGGTAATTGGTGAAGTAAAATTGTCACCGTAGCGATGGCGCCACAGTGGTAGATGTTTCACACTTTATAATAAATGTTTGTCAGTTACTGTGAGTGTCAAAACTTTTTCGGGTAAGTTTATAAATTCTAGTACTTGAAAATAAACAATAATGTCAAAAAAACGTCTGCGTCACATTGAAGCCCTATAATCAGCCTTTGATGTATGCTAATTAGTTTTCTTCAAATTGACAACTTTTAAAAATAACCTCGTTTGTTGTGTAGCGCGAGCATGTTTGCAATATGGGCTATGCTTCGGTTTTGATTATGGGCTAGTGGCCCATATTTAGATACATGTAAAATGCACTTGAATTACTTCAGGATGTCAAGACAAGAGCTGAAAGAAGCGAAAAAAAGAAAACAATGGGATGAAAAAGATATGGAACGTGCGATAATAGCTGTCAGGCAGCATGAAATGGGTACGCTAAAAGTGTTCAGTAATAACCGCTTCACCGTACAAAAATGAATTGATCCAGTCGCTCAACAAAGTCAAAGGGAAACAAAAAGGTACAGAAGAAGACAAAGAAAACAGAAAAGGAAAAGGAATAAAAAAAGGAAAACATAAGCAAGTTACAAAAGCCACAAAGAACAAAAAGAAGGAATCTGATTCTAGTACCGAGGAAGAGGAGGAATATGTGCCTGCAGATGATGATAGTGATTACAATGAGTTTCCTAATACCCAGTCTCCACAAGACGCAGCTGACGTGACCTGTATGTTTTGCGAAGCACCTTTTGCAGATGATAACCAGGGTGAGATATGGATCAAGTGCCTCATGTGCAATTTGTGGGCCCATAACGAGTGCGCTGGGGCCGAAACAGACGAGTATGTTTGTGATTTTTGTAAGTAATGTTTTCCTAAATAAAAAAAAAATAAAAATCTCTTTTTTTCACACATTTATTACGCATTTTTCGGGGTAGCCCATATTTAGGACCATTATTCAAAAGTCGCAAAAATTCAATTTTTCATTATTTTCGCATTAGTGAATATTTATTTTTCTTTAATCAATCTGCACTTAGGATATGTTGTAACTAATTAATATAGTTATCCTTAGGTACCTTTGGAATTAAAATAGAATGTTTATTTTTTTTTTATAAGCAAAAATAAAATGGGTAGCCCATATTTGCATCCTTTCCTCTACCTAATAAGAACATCGCTTAGATGTAAACAAGTTTTTGACACAAAACATGTTCTAATTACACATACTTATTCCGCTTTGCCAAGTCAGATCGTCGTTTAAAGGCTGTTTTTGTCAAGCTTGTCGTGTTAGAGGCAGCATGGGCCATGGCGCTAATAATCTTGCAACACAACAACGCACACAGTTCGCGTGCAACTGATGAGGCTCTCAGAAACTATATTCCCTCAACCTCGCACCGATTTTTCGTGCACTCACTTTCAAAAAATAAAAAGTGCACTTTTGTGCTCTTGATGTCTATCTGTTTGTCTGTCTGAGTCACAAAGGTTCCAGAACTACACCGGAAGAGTGGAAGAGCACAGCGCAGCAAGTAATTGATCCCTGTGAACTGCGCCTTTAGCATGTGCATTTGATATTCAATTATGATGTTTCGTTTCTTTGTTTTTTGTACTGTAGTTCTTTTATGTTCATGCAAGAAGAAAAATACTTACGCTGCCTTAGAACCTACATTTATTTTTAATGGATTCGCTGTAGAAACCATGGGTCCGTGCGGAAATGAAGCCAAAATCATGACAGCGGCAATTGGTAAAAGACTCAGGCAAAAAACAGGAGAGTCCCGCTCAACCCATTTTATTTACCAGCGAATCAGTATAGAAATTCAAAAAGGCAATGCCGAATGTATTTTAGGAACTTTACCTTTTTTTTGTAATTCTTTTGACGAAATTTATTGTTTTAAAACCCCGTTCTTATATGTAATTTGTTCCTGTTCTATTATTTTCATTAAACGTTTATTTATATGAGAAAAAAACTTGGTATTGGTGTCATTCGATCAGAAATTAATAGTTATTTATTATACAAGGGGGAAAAGTGAGCGTTTTTAGCGCGAGCATAAGGATTGTCTCCCGACGCGTAGCGGAGGGAGGTAATTATGTGAGCGCTAAAATTTCCCCGTGTATAATACACTATTTTTTTTATACCCCTCAAAATAATCATTACTATAAAAACAGTAATCTATTGTCGACACCGCCATTTAGATACGCAAAACACAAAGCACGTGCGTTTATAAGGAAAGCTAGCTTACCCATCGCTCTCGCTCGAGGTTAATCGAGTTGCCGAGCAGGTTCGCTCTGTGCGTTGCTTCTAGCTGTGGTATTCGCTATTCGTTTTCATATTCGTAAATCGTGCACAATGCACATTAAAATTAAAAAGTTAGTTTATAACATTGTATATAATGGTTATAAGTAACTAGGTACAATATGCATTTTTCAACATTAATTAAGGAGCCAAATTATAAAAACAGAAGAGTAATTGTTGTGTTATAACAACTGTAAGTTGCTGCAACAATCATAATTAATAATTAGACCATTCAATTTCTAGGTTACATAATTTGCATTGCATGGAACTGGCTGCCCTGTTTATCTCTTTATAATCAAGATATCAATAAGATGGTAATATTATTGTAATGGAATTATACAAAATGGTCATTAAGTTACTGGGAGTATTACTATTCATACAAAGTAATGTGGAACACAAGTGCTACTAGAAATGTGTAAATGGGACCTTTTTATTGCAAAGTATACTGTACTTATACATAATTGAAACATGTACCTTACTAATAGAAACGAACACACATGTAGTACAAATTGTAGTTTATAAAAACGTTCGTCAAAGTGTAAAAGGTAAACTACACCCGAGCTTTCAGAAAAGTTTGTAACGTTAATTCTTCCGATTTGTACCACTGTTTTATGGTGTTCTTACGCTGCTGTAAAGCTTCGTTTTTTCATACCCTCGAGGTTTTCGGGGCTTCCAATGTTTTCATCCTACTTGACGAATCGGTGAATTGATCTCTCATGTATTGCTTAAGAAATTTAATTAGTACTTTTGCGATGTAACTTTTTTACAATAAAGCTCTGAGGTTGGAGTCTTTTTTTTAAATTTGAATCCATACACAGCGACTGCAAGGGAAATAAAAACGCAAAACATCGAAGTGGTAGACAAAACATAGATGGCGTTGTTAGACAGCTACCAATAATTGAATTTTCAAAAACCATCAATCTTAAACTTTAAAAATGGACAGTGATAGTGAATGTAGTGTTTCCGGTACTCCACCTAATGTAATAGACGCCACAAACGAGGCAAATTTAAAACTCTTACCTGCCAAGTCGAAAAAATTATACGAAGGAGCCTATCAAAAGTTTATAGACTGGCAAGCCCAAAAGAAATTCAATTCATTTTCGGAGAGGGTAATGCTTGCATATTTCCTGGAGGTGTCAAAAAAATGAAACCATCCACTGTGTGGTCACATTATTCCATGGTAAAAACTACCATAAACATTAATAATAATACTGATATTTCTAAGTACTTAAAATTAATTGCCTTTCTAAAACAAAATTCAAAAGGCTTTAAGCCTAAAAAATCACAAGTATTTAGTAAAGCCAACGTAAACACCTTTTTAAACGATGCATCGGATGAGATGCATTTGCTTGCAAAAGTAAGTTGCACATTACTTATATAACTACACATAATTGATATTTTTTTACATAGGTGATTTTGATATTTGGAATTGGAGGGGCATGCAGAGCTCAAGAATTGAGTACATTGAAGATTGATGATGTCATTCCATCAGAAGACTCTATTCTGGTTCGCATACATCAAACTAAAAATAATGTACAAAGACAATTTGTGGTTCTCGGTAACTACGTAAAATATTGCCAAAAATATATGTCTCTACGTCCAACCGTAACCAGCGACAATCGGTTTTTTTATGCGTATCGTAATGGAAAATGTGTTAATCAAGTCGTTGGAAAGAATAAATTTTACAAAATTCCCGAATTGGTGGCAACATATTTAGGTCTTGAAAATCCCAAATTGTTCACAGGCCATACGTTTCGCAGGTCTTCCGCAACTATTCTTGTTGAGTCCGGTGGAGACCTATTAACATTAAAGAAGCACGGCGGGTGGAAGTCTTCCTCTATTGCCGAGAGCTATGTCGACGAGTCAGGTTCCTATCGACATGAAATCGCCAAGAAGTTGCTCACTTCAAACACTCCAATGCCAAGTTGCTCAACCAGTGTTGTAGATTCTGCTCCTGTCCCAATCGAGATGCCATCCAGACTTACAGAGGTTGCTGCTGGGAATTCGATAGAAATTACCACAAGCAATAATGACAGCAGCAAATTCAGTAATTGTACATTCAATATTATAAATAAATAATTTTTTTTTCTATAACCATGCTGTGCATGTGCTGGTTTAGTTTATAGTGTCGAGTATGCCCACAAGTTGTCGCAAGTTTTTTCTTGATATATGAATCCAACAGCGATGCTTCTCTGAAGGCCTCTCTTGCATGACGACAATCTAACAAGTTCCATCTAGCCTTGCAACTTGGCTTTGGTATCTTGAGTTATTAAGTTATATTTACATTAGCTCTCGCATTAGCTATACTGTAAATGGAGGTAACAGACATCCAAGCCCAATACATGGCTGTGTGGAACTTGATCCTAAGATCAAGCATACTCTCTCGGTACTGTAAACTAAACAAACACACTCACCACATGGGCTTGGTAGAATCAGCATCTTGTAAAGTATGTTACATAGATGACAAGATGCATACCAGTGTTAATGTGAGTGTCCCTTACTTATTTGAGCAACTGACACAATCCCTGTTAGGGATCCATGCTGGACATGACAGCCGCATTCCATTCCGGCACCCTCAGGTTTACTTCAGGTGTACGATGGCTTGAGTGATGTGGGTTGGTCAACTCTAAGGGACTACAAAGGCACGGAACGTGAGGCCTGTGTATGTTTGAATTGACCACCCTCCTATTGCAATCCAAGTTATTTAATCGGCAGAGTCCATCATGGTTAAAAGATAAGAAACCGAAAATAATGTGGGCACGACAATGTGTGGTTCTTGCCAACTACTTAAAGTAATATATAGAGTATAAGGCTCTATGTCCAACTATGACTAGCGACAATCTTTTTTTATGCATATCGTCATGGAAGTGGGAAAGAATTCATTTTATAAAATTCCCAAATCGGTTGCAACACATTTAGGATTTCAAAATCCATTATTCACTGAGCACACATTCAGCAGGTTTTCAGGGAGATACCTTCCAAAGGAATGGAAATTGCTGCTGCAAATTCAATAGAAATGTTTTCAATTAATAATAATCAGTTTCCTTATGATTTCTTTAAAGAATGATTTATATAATGACATTTTCCGAAATGAAATGTTTCGTTTATAGGTATTACGTTCAAGATCAAATTGATGTTTGACAATTTTGATATTTCAAAGGTAATTTGTGATTGGCTGTTAAAGTTGTTCATTCCTAATTTGCGTGACGTCATTGAGCCACTTTAGCCCCGCATATGCAGGTGAAAATCGTGTCATTTTACACAGGGTATAGAAAAAAAATTATTTCATGTTTGTATTCTCGTTAAGGCATGGAATGTCCATAAGGACTTTAACATCGAAAACACCAAATTTGAAAGTGCAAGTAATGAGTGATCAGAGATGGTGTATATAGATTATTATTAGTAATCTGTCTAGCATTGATTTAGAAAAATTCCAGTAGATGGCGCCTAAAGAATATTGTGGTCATACACCGGTGTTGTGTAGTTAGGAGATCCGCCATGTTTCAACCATTTACATCGGATTGGTAGAAATTAACCTTGAAACCAAGGGGACAAAGCCATCGCGCTGGAAATAATTGTGACAATATTATTGCAACCATAGCAAAATCTACCAACTCAATATGATACATTTGGAAAAAACATGGCCGACGTGGACCATGTGGCCACACTTGTAACGAAGCGCCCGTTTCCAGCATTGAAGTTTACCCGCCTTTATGGTGACCACCCTGTATATATCGAACTTGGATTACCTGACTTGGATAAGGTCAGTAGCCTAAATACAGATTTTGATTTCGTCGTCCACCGTCGTAAGGTAGTCATTGCACTGAGACCAGATGAGATGGAATTCCGAGGACATATTGCAGATTACGCGTTCATCGCGACGTGGCGAAGATGCTTAGATTAGCACTTTTCCCAAAATATCTCATTGATACCGCAATTGTCTACTTCTAGGATGATTGTGCCGTTGGTTAAACGGATGACATAAAAATATTTAATAAAATTGAGACTTTGAGTGATGCACGTGATCTGCAGTATAAGTTAAACTTACTCGTCAATTGGTCGCTGTCTAACAAATTAAATCTTAATGTGGATAAGTGTAGTGTGATGTCGTTCTATCGTAAGCAGGTTACGCAATTGCATAATTATGTTATAAATAATTGTTCGCTTAAACGTTGTGTGATGATTAAGGACCTTGGCCTAACGTTTGATTCTAAACTGAACTTTAATACCCACATTACCACCATTTGTTCTGAGGCGTTGAAGCTCTTAGACTTTATTTTTAGGAATTCAAGAGAGCTGAAATCTGAAGATGCTCTGAAGACACTATATAATACACTCGTACGCACTAAACTTGGGTATGCTTCTGTGGTCTGGTAGCCAATTTACATCACCTATAAAATTAAACTTGAAAACATTCAAAGACGTTACCTCAAATATTTACTATATTTACGCCACGGTGCATTCCCAGTGAGAGGTGTAGATTATGGCTCTCTGCTTCTCGAGGGTGATATTGGAGCTCTTGAACGTCGTAGGGAATTTCATCAAGCAAGGTTTATTTACAACTTGATCATTAACAAAATTGACTCGCCTGCACTCTTAGCGCGCATTGGTTTTCATGTGCCTCAAAAACATCTCAGGAGGAACAACCTGTTTGTTTATAAACAATCCTTGTGTACGTCACTGATATTGCGTATGTGTGCTTGTCTTGAATCGGTTAATCGACATGTTGATATCTTCAACTGCAACGTGCGCGATATTTCTATCTGTTTTCTGTGTATACTAGATTTATTTACAGTATTTATATTCACTTTCTCATCTGTAATTAGGCTCTGCTGTTAGATGGGAAATAAAATATATTATTATTATTATGAAAGGCCTATTAGTTGATTCAGCATTGAACAACTGGCCTATACTTAACAGAATACACGACCATTAAATATAGATCTCAAGGAGGTCTTGAATTTAGCCATGATGATCGTAATTAGAAGGTGTTACAACCTTGAATCTAGTTCCAGATTAAGTGTCAATAGTTAAAGCTTGGACTTAACTTTACCGGTTAACACTTTTACATGTTTTATGCATATTTTATCGTTTCTTATTAATTAAGAGGTTTCATGACGAGTGCTTTTTGCAGATACTATTCTTGCGTTACGTATCCGATTCGCGGTTGGCGCTTTGGAACTAATTCCTTTCGTTGATGTGCGACACCAGAAATTTACGCGAAAATGACGATCGCGAGAAGGTTCAGCAATACATATTAAATCGTCGGTTGGGCCGTCGATGGAAAAGAAACTTCGATTATCTAATACCGATGCCGTTCGATTACAATTCTGATCACAACGACGAAAGAGATTTCTTCTTCGGTTACCATTGAGCCTTGGATGACGAAGATCAATTTGATCCGATGGTAGCTCTACCACCCGAAACCGTCGGAAACTACGTGAATTTGCCATTATATCAACGACTAAGCGACGAATAAAGCGAATCATTGACGCGGTCATAACGGTATGTTGCACAGAAACCTCTTCAGAATTGTGCAAACAGACCGCAACCGAACAACCATCCAACTTCACTTTGGCGGAAAGGTAGTGTCGATAGACGGCGACTGGAGACAACTCCTGTCCGTAGCCACACACACACACAGTGATTGACACGATCTAAAATTCCGAACTCTGCGCTTCGTTCGAATAAATCGAATTGACGAAAAACATGGGTCTACGGGTGCGAATAGGCAAAAGCGCGGATGGTAGCGAACGTTCGCATTACGTCCAAAATGCTCGCCGACAGCGATGAAGATCTGATAAAATACGTTCCAGACGAAGCGCTCTAATTAACGTCGAAGAAGTGGCCAACAGGTTGATTCTACTTTAGACAGCTAAATCACAAGATCTTGAACGATTCGCCCGGCGAAGAGAGGATATTCCTCAACCGACAAATCGCTGGTGGATAATGCGATACTCGAGGTACACGCCTCCGTTCAAGATGTCTATCTGAACGAAAATCCTTGGGGTTTTCCTCCTCATCGTCTTGTCCTCAAGTTGAGTTGAACTGCTGGGTGATACTGCCGAGAAACACATAGCTGAAACGGTACCCGTCTGATCCTAACCGATATGGGCCACAATTGGCTGCATTGCAGAATAGCTGTAGGACCACATTGCGGAAAAACCTGCGTTCTGTCAATTTACCGTTCACTTACGGGTTTGCACTTCAGACTATCTACAAGGCGTAAGGTCAACCAGTCGACAAAGTCGATATAAAATCACGGACAACTACGTGGCGATGAGTTGGGTGCGATCCAAACTCGAGGTAAGAATCTGCGTTCCGTGCAGCTACAAAAAAGGATCCTGGTACCATCAAAAACCACCATCTCTAGAAATATACTTCTCCTAAGTTCCGGAGAGTTTCTCTTGCGACGGAATATAATACAATTTTTTGACTTGCAAAATATATTCGAGACTTTTAGAATCATACACCGTCGCGTCGTAATGAAATGCAATATTTAAAATTTGTTCAGGAGAGGACAGGACCAGGTCATACAAAACCTTGATCGCACATATATTCCTGCCTCACTCATTGATTAAAGTATATAAACAAGAATCACAAGCAAATTGGGGATATTCTTCGCTCCGAGAACAACCCCAGATCCTTCTCCTCATAGAAAGAACACCAAATCGTCTCGACGAGAACTTGAGTTCCGCTGAATTGCGGAGCTGGGTTATCTTATTATACCACCTAAACGGGTAACCGTCCTGAATAATGGAATTCCCGTAATTACATTAGCTAGTACTAAACCCTCACTTAGTGATGACCGGTGTATATTGGGAAGGTCGGTGTCTTCGACAGTCATGGGCGCCGCGACTACTACTCAGGGGGCTGTTCGAAAAGTAGTTCTTTTTGACGTTGGTCTCGTCTATCGACGCTGGTCTCAATGCACATTTTAGTAATAGTGCTAGACCAGACGAGCGAGGTCTACGGTTGGTGGTTTAATGTACAAGGCGAAACAATAAATGCTCAATAAGAAACTTCCTTATTTGTGAAGCAATTTGATCGAAATTTTTATGATAGGCTCCTCTAATAAAAGCAACAAAACAAACGAAATTAAACGAGTCGAGTCTTAAAATGCGAGGCATTTTTAGCAGAAAGTGTTACTAAAAAAGAACTTATCAAGATATTCTTTTCACCTTTATTCCAACAACTTTTTCACACCAGTCGAGCAAATAAAACGACATTTTACCACCACACCAATAACAAACGGCGAATGCTAACAAAACCTGGGTGATAGGTCCATTAACCTGAGAAATTGTGTCTAGGCGTTACTATCAAAAGATTGTTTCAAAGTTTACAGTCGAGAAATTTTATTTACAAAGTAATGGCATGTACAATATCTGCTCTAAATTTCTTCCAAGAGCCAGTAGGACGATTTTAGGACCAAATCATGGCATTAAAAGGATTTTCAGCTGGAAATTAATTGCTCGATATATATTTATTTGATTGACCTACAAACCACCAACGTGGGATTTCTTGTGGATACCGACACAACTTGCCCCATTACCTGCAGTTTTTATATACACACAACAGAGCACATTTCATGGTTTTATTTGTGAGCCTGTCTCAAAATTTAAACCTCGCACTCTCAAACTGACATAAATTTATTTATGGAGTTAGGTTTCAATAATTATATACACAAAGCAGACCATACAAACCAATAAGAATAGACTATACATTCAAACATGACACATCAGACGTTCAAGATGACACCATCCGAACATATTAAAAATATCATTATTGCACAGCAATAATAAGCTCATACGCACACACAAAGTCAACTATCTATGTACAATTTCATTTACAAGGCAGTATTTTACACATGCTTGCAAATCGCAATTAGTTCGAGAACAGTCTTAGAGAGTTTCACTCCATAAAATCTAATAAATATTTATGAGCATCACATGCTGCACCGGATGATAATTACATTAAACCTTCGTTTAGATACGTAACATTACATTAACTATTCTTTCGTAAAAAATCCAAAGGATCTTCATCTCTGGTGGGTCGGTACACGTCGTCGTCGTTGATAAGGTAACTAAACTTTACCATCTATAGTTACATCACTAATTATAAATTAGGAATACTTCTCATTCGTTGATTATTTTTTTTAGTAAAAACTTAAGAAATACGTTTAAGCTCGCCAGTCCTCGATTGTTATATAATCAGACATTTACAATTACTAGACAGTTGGCATAACTGTATCACAGGTTTATTATTAGCTAATTACACACAACTCTCAGGACCCGGTATGGAATCTGCTATTATGTGATCTCTTCGCATTGTGGCAAACGTCGAGAATGGAGGTACATCTTTTGGTCGTCCACGCGGTCTGCCTATTGTAGCGGTTTGAATGGCGCACGTTTCCGGAGATAAGGTTAATTCTGCGTGGCACTGTAAAACGCAAAATACAGTACTTAAACTTTAATTGTCGATAGTTAAACTTACATAGCTATTAAACATGGCGTTAGGTCTGCTTCGTTCCATCGTTGGTGTGAAAAGTGCGTCGGGTCTTGGTAGTGGGCCTCCGGCACTTGGAGGGGTACCTGAATCCGCGCCTGATTTAGAAATGTCAATACCAATTAAGGTATGTTTAGTGGAGTTACCTCTAGGAGTATTGAGAATGTCCGGTTGATGATCGATCGGTACAGAGAGGGGCGGTTGATTTACGCAGTCCGAGGCTGGCTTTAACGTATACGCAACGACGTATCTTTGATCTCCGGTGTTAATTTCTAACATGGAATTAGTTCTGGAAGCTTGCGGAGTCATTTTGGGAGCTTTAGAAATTTCCAGTTGATGACCGCAATGTGATCTGGCACAATGCCTATGTCGACTTCTTCTCACTGCCAAGACAATAACAAGTAAGACCGCTAATCCCAACGTAAGTAGCGATCCAGTTAGGAGTGCAGCCAATGGAAGAATACTTATGCTCGAATTATCATCTGTAAAATAAACGCGACTGATATACATAAATTTGAACGGTAGACATGCGACAGACGAGAAAATTGTGTTTTATACAATTTAAAATGGAATGAATGAATGGAGTTTTACTAATTTTAGGTAGATCAATTAATGGATTTCATTTGAACCGTAGAGCGGCGGCGTTTTCTCGTTATTAATTTAGTGGGGATCATTTCATTTAATTTATAAAACTCCTATAGAGAAAAACACGATAGGAATTTTAATATCTCTAATCGTTTTATAAAATACCCTTTTCCTGCACAGCATAATAAGGTTTCAATTGTAACGATCTTAAATTTTCCACGTTTTTGTTTTAATGAACATTTTTCTCTGACATTCCTTTCGAAAAAGGAGGGACAATTTGGACGTTGCGATAAATGTTAATGTTAACTAATTTTTAAATAGGTTTTAATATAAAATGTGGTATGTACAACCTGCCATTTGCTTCGTCGTGATCTTTTATTCGTTACTCTACGTGTGAACATACAAGTTGTTCTAAGTTTGCTTTTACAACTGGAGGGAGAGGTTTAGTATTTTGACCAGTATTTAGCATAATTTTTTATAAAGAAACGTATAATCTAATACGGTAAACTGAAATATTGCAGAAAAAAAGGTTGGATTTGCTTTCATTTTTAAATTAGTAAGAATATATGACGGATTTCTAAGAAAACACAAAAAATCCCCACAGCACTAGGGAAATTTCGTCCTCACCAGGCAAGATATCGCCAGCCCGTACTACAAAGGATGAGCAAACTACTTTGCAGTTACGTAGATATGAAGACGATGATAGACCCCAAGGGTAAGTGATACAATTGAACGGTATCCAGAGATTATTACAAACGCCCGTAGAACATCAAGCAGGAAAATTACATCGACTGGAGCCATTGATTAATTTTGTAACCTAAAGTACCTGTGGCATACTTTACTTCAAAATGCGGCGTACCTACTGAAGCATTAAGCAAAATTCTTGTGAAGGTGATATCCATCGTATTCGAAACAGGATTAGTCGTACAGTCAGCTATATGTGATCAAGGCTCGAATAATCTACAAGTTATAAAGCAGGTTTGGTGTACTGTAGAGACACCATATTTTTATGTTGGATCCATAAAATCTGTTCAATTTTTGATGTTCCGCACTTATTTAAGAATGTTAGAAACTATCTAACAAAGGAGACTTTCTCTATAAGAACAAACAAGTTATTTTATGAGATATCGCGGACAGAAACCATATCGATAAAAAAGCGATCATGTAAGAGCTTTGCCTAAATTAACCGATAATCGCATAAATCCAGATCGATCCAAAGTTATGTCTTGTAAATTGCCTTTACAAGTTTTAAGCGCTAGTGTTTCGGAGGTTATTAGAACATGTGTTGCCACAGGCTAACTAAATTGTAACAACATCTGTGCTCATTTTTTACGTGATTTTAATAAATTGATTTAATTTCCTCGGTAGTACAAATATGTATCATACAAATCCTTGTAACAGCTCTTTGTCAGATAAAAACCCTATAGTATAGGTTTGCCAATAGGGACACAGTTAATTAGTGGGGTCTCCGATAGGGACGCGTTATTTGTAATTGACAGGCTGTATGCCATTTCGTTTGTTACACCCCAATAACAAACACCTTACCACAATCAACGAAATGTTCAACAATTCACTAGATACCCAAAAATTCAATGCATCTCATTCATAAATTTTTATTATGTGGGTCTCTCGTAATTGGGCGAAAGCCTGTTGAGGGGTCAGAACAAGAGAGGGACAATAAATAAATAAATTTTAAAAAAACAAAAACCCTTAATCTTTGCAACCTAATTAACCTATATAAACCCCCCCCCCCCCACCGCATACGAGCATTCACAGCCCCAACATGGGACCCTACGCACACACAACATCGCATAATTACTAAACAGCATAATCATGCAAAAAAATATTATAAATCTTCATATTCGAAAAAAACTCTACAAATAGTAAGTGACTAGTATATTAATTACAAAATGAATGCAAAAACAGTAGGAGTTGCAGCTTCTAAGTAGAATAATCTTGGAAACTAAATGATAAAATTTAAAAAGATACTACTCACAGAAGTAAAATGGCTCTTATTCGCATAATAACGCGCAGATTTAGGCGAATTGTGTGTATGATTGACAACAAAATCATTTACAATTTTCAATTTTTTAAAAAATAAATTCAATATCTTCCCACAATATTGGTACATTCTTGGATCATTAATCATTGCCTGTACCGCTCTTATGAAACATGATTTATGAACCATTTCATGCTGAACCAATACTAAACATAACCTCTAAATCTAATCCTTCTGTCACCTCCCCATTTATTTCCACACCCATTTGTCTACATTATGCTTTCGTTTTACAAAACAGTGTTTGCCAAGGCTACCAATTTGCAACGAATAATTACAAGGTGGGTAAATTACATTTAAAATCAGAAATTCATGTTTAATGGCTTTAGGTTCGGGAACTGCCACATGCCTCTTACTTTGGAAGAAAATGCAGTCCTCTTTCCGTAATGGGAGTAAAGACGGAAACGGAGTTTGGACGTATTCGGCTCGCTTGTGCATGATTTCGAGAGGCATATCCTGAATTGAACATGTCGTTGATTACGAGAACTTACGCCGCCATATTCTTCGTGTAGTAAAGCGATTTGACGGTACAGGAAGTGTTCCTTGTGGTTTGTTTTCATTTTAGTGGATACATTAATTCCCAAAACTACCGAATGGTGAAACATTTTTAACAGTATTTTGATGACCGAATTGTTAGAAGAAACCGTTGACCGCCAAGATCACCTGATTTAACGCCCTTGGATTGCTTTTTGTTTGGTCATCTAAAAATAGTTATTTATATAACAAGAGCGCGAAGTTCAATTTCGCGCATTGAGACTGAAGGTATTTTGACGAGGCGAAGCCGAGTCAAAATATCAGTCAAATGCGCGAAGTAACTTCGCGCTAGCGTTATATACAATATTTTTTCTACAACTGAACCGATTGTTAATTAAATTTGCTGTTTAAGTTCAACTTTGTCACGTGCGCGAAATACTTTTTTTCACTGTTGACGATTTCGCGCACGTTGTCAATAGCAACCTTACTTATTAATTAACAGTTTAAAAATCTAGTACTTCGCGTTTCAAAATCCGTCAGAAAATGACAGGTTTTTTTGACAGTTGTAGAAAAAAATAATATTTGCTATGTAACTTCAAATAATTTGGACACTAATAAACGTTATTTACATGATTCCTTTTTAAGCTCCAGTATCATTTGTGTTGCGGCAAATGTCAGGTTTCATGAGATATGCACAGGCAATGATTATGATCGCTCTGTACTTCTCTTCAAGTTTCCATTGGCTTAAGATTGGGTAAGCAATCTTTGTACACCTCATATTTGCAAATGCAATGCAGAAGTTTCCCAAAAAGCAGTGGTTGATTTTCAAGACACACTGAAATTAATTCTATAATTAACCGCTAATTAATCGCTATGACTGGTTCCATGGTTTATAGTTCAAGCTTTAGTTTGGGATGTTACTGTGGTAGATATTCTTGCAGATAGTTATGTGTTGAAAACTTGAGAAGTGTCAGGTTAATATTCTTGCAGATAGTTATGTGTTGAAAACTTGAGAAGTGTCAGGTACTGCGATTGAAATTGCTTGCAAAATGAAACAACAAATATACAAAGAAGCCATCGACTTAAATATAATTGGTAACTGACAAATTTCCGAAATCGTTGAATTGAAATTCAAACAATATTTGCTTGAAAGGATTTCTCTTGCAATTCAGCGTAGAAATGCAGCCAGCATTCGGCGAACTTTTCCAAATTCTGTTTTATTATCAGAAATTTTTATCTTATACTTCGTAAGGACTTTTTCTATAAACATTTATATTAAATAAATTATTTTATAAACTAAAGGAGTATATTAAATTCAGAGAGGCTATATTTGATTTTGATTGAATTTTTGCGCTAAAAGAGTATTTGACTAATTAATTTATGAGCATAAATCTCTATAAAATGACTTAATTAACGCTTTGCTCCTGTGAAATATGGACGTGTAGAAAGTCCCCTAATTTTCACACTTTGACATTTTTATTCACAGGTCGCAGGGTCCGTATCAGTAGCTGATTACTCGCAGTCAGCTAATTAAAAAGTCTCATCTTTCTCGTTTTTTAAATAAATTTTGTAAGAGGACCTCTTTGTTTAGCTCCTTAATTAGAACAGGGAATACCACGGGATGCACGAATGCTTGTAGGTTTTCGTGTAGGCAGTTTCCAATCAAAGTAAACCTAAACGTGTATAGAAAGCATAACGTTACGTTGACAATGTATTAAAACTTGTATGTAGCTTGTTAACAACTTTGTAAGAGCCATGGTTCATTTTAAAGTTGAGATTACAAATCTAAGTGTCATGCCATTCAACTACACCATATCGCTACTAAATAGTTGGCATTAAACAGTAGACATTTAAGCAAAGTATACTTGAATAAATCGCTTTACTACTGAGAATCCACTTCTTATGACGCAATTATAGTCCCGCTTTCTTTAGTATTAGTATAAACATTAACTTGGGGATTGGAACAAGTTGACGAAGCGGCACCTACTTGTGCAATAATTGTGTTTTTTTAAAGAAAGTTTAATTACATTTACATTGCTTTTTATTCCTTATTTAAAGTAAATTTGCGTACATCTAAAATATGCATAGTATATCATTCATGTTTAATTTTTACATGAGATTAATTGGGTCGAATTGTCACGCTCGTGTTTAATTAAAATTATTCAGGTGGCAGGTCCTGTATTTCAGGATAAAATTTTATCGAAAGTGTAAATAGTGTGAATTGCCATTTTAAACCGATAACAACATAGGGAATAAGTGAATCGCAGTTTCTAAAATGGTGAAATCGTAAAAAATAGTGCGTAGAAATCCTTAAATCGAAAATTGAACATTTTCTTAATGGACATTTAGTTAAGCAGCGCATTGTTTATGAACTGCAGAGTGTGGTATTGTTTGATCTGGCGTTTTGTTATTATGAAATAACATTTGGCGGGTTTCCCGAATTTTGAGCAACGAGCACTTTGTATCAAGAAACTTCAATGAATGTAAGGTGGTAGTGACTTATCTTTATTATTGGTTCCATTATTTCTAATATAAATGTAGTTATCTATCCCGCAGGAATATTTTGAGTTCTCTTACGATTGGTTTACTTTACCCTTTTAGGGTTTACTTACAATAAATGCATTGTGTTGGAGATAATCTTTTGTGATTTTCATGACAATTTTATTTTACAAAGGGAGTAAATCAATTTTGTTTTACAGACACGTCACTATGGAAGTTGCATAATTTTTCCAATTGACTGGAGTGTTATTAAGGTACTGAATATTCTGCTAATTTGTGCATTGTTGTGCGTTAGAGAGAAATCTATTGAATTCTTTCCTGTTCTTAACCCATTTTTATCGGAGCTAGCCTAGGAAATAAAAGTACGAAAGGTGGTCTCAACGTACTACGGCGAAAGAAGAGGAAAAATATTTTAAAAATGGAACTACCCCACCTGAGAAAAGAGAGGGACCATTGCAAGATGCCGCCAGAAGTGAGGTTTTAAAGTAGGGCACGCATTACACAAGTAGCTTTTAAATTAACACGAGTGAACTCTTGTGCAGTCTACACGTGAATATTAGAAATAAAGACTCGTACGCGAAAAGAAGCACCAGTTAATCTAACAGTGCATGATTCTGCGCTTGCCAGCCACATTGTGCGATACCTATAAATCCAATAAAATAATAACGTCAAGACTGGCATACAAGGGTAATTCAACATATTATATCTTTAATTTTTGGAGAGACTGGGTTCGTAATAGCCAGACTCATCGGAACAAGCAGCAGGTCTTGCAGAACTTGTCACTTCTTCTTCGCCGTCAGACTCATCCATGTCCACTAGGATACGTAAAGACATGTCCCTTGTCCCATACAAGAGCTGCACACAGGATACTTGAGCCTCTCCTCCAAAGCATCGTTTGCGGCACTTGCAAGGTATATATTTTCACAGACTTTGTAAAGCGGGCTCCTTTGTTGATTTAATGGGTAGCAGGCTCTTATGGCTTCTGGTCCATCCCCATTTGGTTGGATCTTTCTCCACTCCTAATCATTTTTGAATATGGTGGTACTGTTACGTTTTTTTCTCACCAATTAATATTCCTGATTAACATTCCGCTTAAGTAACTATTTGACTTGTGCTCTTACTTAAATTCTTACGCCATCTAGATATTTACATTGTAATTCGCTATTCCTATAGTAAATTTCTTATTATCTTAGTATAGAATTCTTATTACAATAGTTCCTTGTTTTGCCGTCCGAGATCGTGCAGAGTTCTCTTTAATTCTTTTTCGTGCATGCACTTCTTTGTACAAAAAGAGATTCTGTGCTATTACTCGTAAGAACGTATACGGCATAGGCCGTGTTCGGTATGTACCAAAAATTACTCATTGACTCTTGGTTTTGAATAATCATTTTTAGGCTTCTTACTTCTGGCTTACTCTTTTCTTCACAATTACCTACCCGATTGTTGCTTCCTACATTGATATTCTTACCGCATAAATTTGGATTTTGTGAATATTACCCCTCCACGCTAAGTCACTGCACAAATGATTCATATTAGGAAATATGCCCGAGTATGAGAACCTATATTATAATAAATAGATGACTACGAGTAAAGGAAAAATATCCAATATTTGACGGGCTGTATCGCAGGACTTGCAGCAATAATTCTCGAGATATAACAAAAAATCAGATTTGCTTCATTTTTTCCGATGTTTGCCTTTTATTGTCTTATTTGACTGGCCTAACACCTACAAAAAAAGGCTAATAAATCAAAAAGGTATCAAAATATTTAAATAATTATTCTTTGGGAAGTGAAAAAAGTTTAAAGAGGCTGCGAGGGAATCGAGAATTTGGCTCAAGTTGTACCATCAGAAGGAATCCACGTATGTAATAAAATGCTTATACTCCTGGAGTTCAGTTCTGTGTTGGCATTAACTAGCGCCTGGCTGCTTACGAAAACGGTCTTCAATATCCAATTCAATATTCAATCGAAGACCATATCAATATCTTTGTAATACATTAAATACCCGATACTACGTGTTATTATTTGACAGGAAACGAGTGGCAATACTCTTACTTTTCCAATCTTAAATATTAAACTGCGCAACCGTGAGCATCTCCTTAGAATCGATTAACACCTATATACAAAAGAAATATGGTTTCCTGAAAATAATATTCTACTCCTAAACCACTCGGCGTACATAATGCGGTTTAAGTGCGCCAATTAGGTTTAGCAATGGTCGATTCGCTTTCAACCAGTAGCAATTAGAAAATGCAGTAGTCCCAAAACGGTTTACCGGAAATTTTAAAATGAAATAAATGTGGCGTTGTTGTGAGATCGCTCTCCACCCCTTACGTTAAAGAAATCATACCCATTGCATAAATTACAAAATTATTAAGACCAGAAGATTAAACTAAAACTTACTTTCGTCGTTTCACGTATTAATTAAGTCATAAATGCAGCGCGAATTTAATATTAAACTATTTCGCTCGTTTGCAATTAACTTTGAATTTGGTCACAGCAAAGGGCGTGCATCGCGAAATTATACAATGTAATCGATCCTGAAACGGATGAACGTGCTGTTACGACGTTTAGTTATGCTTGACGAGTTCTTATTGTATTACTCTCGACAACCACTTACGAACCAATGAGATCGTACGATTTTCATTAATTCAATGCACTCTGACACTTTACTCATAAAAGAATCGATTAATTATTCAGGTTAAGTCCACCCTCCCGTTCTCGAACTTCAGGGTGACTAACTTTTAAATTTTCTTATATTTGCTGTCGTTAAAGCTTATTTATTTCAAGATGTAGTTCCCCTAAAAAATTTCACGTTTCAGTAGGTCCATTAGCCTCTCGGCGTACCCTTTCCACTTTCATGATACAATATTGACACAAAGCTCAATTTGCCGCTGTAGGAATTGTATAACTTCATCAACCAAACATACCAATTGTGAAATTTTCGGCAACTGTTAAAATTAGTTTGTGCATTTTAAATTGCTTTATTTTAAATAGTAAATTAAACCCCGCGTCGGGTGTACAGTTCAGAAATATTTTTACAGATAAAAGCTCCCTTCAATCTGATCTATATTATAACAATCCACACGGCCTTGTTTTCATTTGACTTTCAAATTTGCGCGAAAATTAAATCGTTATTGGCAAAATTGGTTTTTCTGTAAACAAAATTATTTTCATTTTGTTTGTGGTGCTTATTAAATTCACTTTCTTTGATTTTTAAATGTGAATTCTATGTTTCTATTAACTTGTTTAACCACAATGATTGAAAAAAATTGATAGGTTACCTTTTCAAATAATACGAGGGCTGCTAAAAAATATTCCGACAACAATTTGAAAAAAACGATGGAAGCCTTCGCCTTTAACGTCAATACACTTTGGGACACAACATTTTTCGCCAGGCATTTTTGAAGGTTGCAAATAAACAAATGTCATGAATAAAAGGAATGCGGACACTGGGTCAATCATTTTAAAGGCTTATTCACGAAAAAAACGATCAAATTATACCACATTCTAGGATGTTGTCATTTGAGGTTTTTTAATTGCAGAAAATCAGTTAGAGCGCATTGCTATTTCCTTTCAGTTAAGCACTTATACCACTAGACAACCAAAACAGTACCTACGCTACAAACTCCTACAAGGCAAAGGGGCGGAGGCCCCCAAAGGACCCTGCCCAACAAACACCATCGTACGGAATGCTAGCTAGAGGTAAGTACTTCCATAATTCTCGGTGGTAGGAGCTCAATTCGCCCGTCTGCCACAAAACATGCAACGGGCAATTATTGGCGTGGACACATTTTCTTTTATTTAGTTAGTAAAGACGAGAGTACCGTAGAGCGCTATCGGCATCGTGTGCACCTGTAGAAGGTTATTTTAACGATTGAAAGAATAGATCGCCTCACAGTAAATGCCCATACGAGTGAATCAATTCGTTTGTAAAGACATTAAAGAAATTGAAGCTACTAGAAATAAAAAAAGATTCTCAAAATATAAATTTCTAAATTGATACTTGTAGTACACGATTCTTGGCGAGAAACAGATCATCCTATAAAAATGTAGAATACTGGAAAGCACAAGGAAAACAACAATATCAAATCCAAAAATATTGGTTTTAGATGATAAATAAAGAAAAATACGCAATTACAAACACTTGCGTTTTTTAACTGCATATCCTACAAGTAGTTGCTTATTGTGAGAGTATAAAATTTAAAAAAAGGTATAGAACAGAATTACGAAGATAAGAGTGTATTTGTGTATCCGTGTATCGCGGTGTTGACGTCAAAAAGAGCGACTAGCCTGTTTGTAAAACTACGAGTACTGCTATTAAAAGATGTTCTAGTCAGTAAATGACGTCAGATAAATATTTGTGCGACACTCGAGAAAATATGTAATGGCGTTGAGAGTGCAGGCGAACATCACATTCGTGTTGCTCGGGGGTTTTCATTTGTAAACAAAAAAAGACTCTAGCGATTAGTGACTTCGAAACAGTTTTATATGCATACGCTTTCATACTTTATTATTTATTGCACTGTCAACCGCATATTACTGCACATAATTCTAAAGCATGCGCATATCGTTATGGTTCTGGAGAATATACCTCAAAAAAGCTAGACGAGATTTGCACTTCCACGCAGTAGTCTACGGTTGTCCTAAATTTAAGCACTATTGGCTATTGGTAAGACGATGACAGTAAAAACACCCTGTATATACTAAATCCCTTTGTTTTCAAATTAAATTTGTTATAGTTAGTTTGAACGTTGCGCTTTCCGTGATCTTAGGGACGATTTCGTTCGCAAGCGTACCGATTAAAGGTTTATTCTCTCAACTTCAAGAGGAGGCCGAGCTCACTTTAGACAAAGCTATACAAAATGCAAAGCAGACGGAACCATCGATAAAAAAATAATACTTATGAATGAGAGAAGATTCAAACAAAACCGCCATCATCAGAAGTTGAGGGTATCAATTCGAGTTCGCCTAGAAAGTTCACAATAAAGGAATTCACAACTGATATTATTGGTGGGTGCTCGAATTGTGGGGGTCCCAGCTACCCACGAAATTCGTGTGCAGCTGAGAACCATATCCATCCGCACGTGTAGAAAAGTGAACCATTTGCAAAAAATGTGAAAACGAAAATCCTCGTGGGTAAATTCATAAAGAAAATAAGGCCATTGCGTATCGTATCGCATTGGTGACACTCCCTAGCTACAGACGTTTTCAGGTCGCATCAACAGCCGGATGTCTGACCTAACGAGAGCCGTGGTATGACTGCCAGGACCGCCAGCCCTTCGAAACATGGTAGTCAGGAGATGTTCTGTAAAAACACTGGTAAGTTGCGGGATTCGAACTCACAACCTGTGAGGTTAGAGTCCGAGTCTTAAACGAGCAGATATCCTAATATAACTTCATGTAATGGCACAGGCCGACCGAAGGTTAGCAAAACTTCTAGCCTTTGTAACGGCACTTTTAATATTTCTCGAAATTTACTTGATTGGTTTAGATTTTAGGAGTAACTTTTATAATTTGGACAGCTGAGATTCAAAATTATGTTAAGTTTTAGGATACAAGTTTAGAAAGGGTGGTAAGATTTAACACAGGGGTGTGTCGGTGTATACGAAAATAAAAATATCGGATTTCAGTGGGTTTTGCTCGTTATGCTCATTAACAAAATACAAAGTTTCTCACCGACCGTGTTAACCAAAGAGACCGTGTCAAATTTTTTGTTTATATACAATCGAGACCAATTTGAAATTTACAACATCCTTCTGAGTAGGTCACCCAGATGGACATTTGTGTGCCCTTATGATACAAATACCGCCAGTCAGGAAACGGTCAAGTTAAAACAGAGATCAGAAATAATCCCTTGTCGGTAAGTTGAATGAAATGATCCGTGACTAGAAATTTAAAATATCTAAAGGGGACGGTCACCTCTCACACATTTTTCAATACTGACAGTTCTATGCGGCTTATTAATATTGGAAAAAAACGGTCCCATGGTTCGAGGCGAGACGTCCGAAAGAATTCTTCTACCCCCGCGGATAAAGGGAAATATAAACATATATACATACGGGGTACATTTTTAAAAAGATGGCAGAGGGGCTTGAGTTTTGGAGGAAGTAGGTCGCGATACTCGGCGTTAACCCTCGCGATAATTTTCGCGATAGCCCCATAACGAGAACGAAGAATACGGGAAGTTCAATTCGTCGCGAAAGGATTTAGCCCCGGCCACGCGGGTACCTCCATATAGAAATTCGTGGAAGTCGGTTGCTGCGAAAATCGTGTGTACGACGAGGTGTTCGGTATACGCGGATAAGGGAAAGCTAATAAAGCGTCAAACGAAAAAATCGCGAGCGAACGTCCGTCAAGGTAAAACCACCGATATTCAAACAGTGATTTGGGTTTCGTGTTGCGACCAGCGGACATCTAATTAGCAATATTTGAACGCGAATTCTTCTGGACATCTCCATCTTCCACCCAACTGCTAGTGAAGTGACACTTGATCTGCACCTTTACCCTACGATCGGATAGGAGTAGTACTTATTAAGGTCTGTACAGTTTTTTTTTTGTGTTGTAAATCTTTAGGTCGATTTTGTAAAGCAATAAGTAGTAGTTAGGAACGTATAATAAGTTGTTGGATTACAATTAGGCAACAGTTAGGGTTAGTTATTTAGCGCACGTATGTATGTATATTTGTATTGTGCTTCGGTTGTAAAAGATCGTAAGTGGAAAATAAGATGCAGATATGTAAAGTGCTATCTTCCGGTTTTTAATATACACCCTCTGTAGAATCGAGGAATGTGCGTTTATTTTTTTGTGTCAAATCACTGAGCCATCATTTCGAGATTAGAAAGGGCGGTAGCCACACGAAAGCTAATTTTCACTAGTCGTGGTACTTGGGTTTGCACTAGACTGACGTTGCGAAATTACAGGGCGATAAAAAAAAACTTAATTGCAATAAGAAACGTTGCACCTTCAACATCCTTGCAGTCCTTAATTGAGCCGGACGACCTACCTTCTAGCTCGAACTTGTGTTGCTTCCATCATTCTCTCTTTTTCTCTTTCTCGTTTCCATTATCTGGTCCGCTGCAAGCATTTCCTGATTGCACAAGAGTATCAAACAAGTAATATCTCTAGCCATTACTTCCTTTTGCCTTTGATCCTTCAATATCCATTCTTTTGTGGTCCCACAAAAGTTTTCTATGATATCCGCATCATAGAGGCCTGAGGCAAATAACAAGCTCTTATATTTATCCATTCAAAGTGGCGTAATCGTAAGGATCTGTTATTATTATTTATCGCAAACAACGATCAATTCCATATATAAATAAAAATAAATAAAATAATAAATAAATCAACAGGAATAACGCCATTCAATCGTCAGGTCATTAATGACAACTTGGTTCCAAGAATGGGATTACTCGCATGGTGTGGGAACATCATTTCCAAGACCGATGCTAGAGCTGATAGAACCATGGCAACAGTGGGAATGTGGGCAGACCTTCTAGGATCTTTTATAGCTGAACGCAAAATCACAGACCAAGATAATGCGCGTCGAATGCTATGTTCCTCCGCAAAAACAACATCCTCGTCGCCAAATGTTAATCTTTGTATTGTATGTTTTGGGTTCGTGGTACCTCAATTGTACATAAATTTATTCAATTTATTTATTTCGAACAGAGCAGAATCTCTAATGACAATCTAATTGAAAAATAATAAATATGTAACTAAGTAACACTGCTAAGCAACCAAAACAACCGACATATATAACACGGAATGATGTATTTCCCTCGCATGTATCATTGCAAGTAGCTGATATAGTCATCACAACAATGCCAATCCCATTACGGTACCTCTGATAACGCTCATTTAATGATCTTTAGTCATAGTATCTGTATATGTTGCGACTTTAAAGAGGGAAACCTGACACAGGCCTTTGCTAATAAAATGATTGATGGAATTACCTCTGACCTAGGGATCCGGCATCTAGACCTTGACGCAAGATCCTGAGATGTTGCACACTTTTTTCGGGTTGGGCGTGTCAGATGCAAACATTCCACATATTACAAACCATTGGACTAACCATCCTATTGAACCAATGAGACTACGTCTTACTGTTCAGCAGCCATCTGGATATGGACTTACCACATTACATCTCATCGGTCGTTGTATTGTTACATACAGTACATTTCGATGGGACAGAATCAAGGCCGAAGAAGAGTGGACTGGCTTCGAAGTTGCGGTAAGGGAAGTCCACCATAATGAATGGTATGGTTTTAGACGAGATTAGGGATAGTGCGATCTACTCTTTACAAGAATCTTGCTTACGTAGCCAAAGAACTGCTTATAAGAGTTGGGGGAGAAGCCAGTCTGAGAAACTATCCAGGGATTCGTTACGCGAGCTAAGCATCCAGCAGCGGTGGACCTCATTATAGCAGAGCATGAAGCTCACCGCGAGAGGGAATTATAATGCAATAGTGCAAATGAACTACAAGACCAGTAGGTACATGATTTAAAGTAGTTCCAACGGTTCAAAGAGTTCGCGGCAGCGCTAAATTGATGACGTAGAATGGTGAATTGGTTGAAAGAACGGTAAGGTCTGACCAGTGAATGTTTCCCGGTATGACGTCAGGCGTTCAAACGATTATACGAGAGTAATAGGCAGTTATTTCTGAATCTAGCTGCCTATTTTCGTCCCGAGCAAGACGATGAAGGTCCTCTTCGCCGACTGAATTGCTTTCAAGAGGCAAATGTGCAATTTTCAATACTTGTAGGCTAGTTCCACATTACCTTATTATTAAAATACAGTGCGCGGCAAACTGATTTGGAAATTTCAGTCCGCACGGTGCTGAGACACGGCGTTGAGGCTCCGCCCTTCCGGAGTCATGTTCAAACCGGAGCTACGTGCCATGGTACGAGCACATGCACCGGTCAAGCTGTACAAAGTGGATGAGTACTTGCGCGAGCACGGCCACGAAGTTTTACGCTTGCCGCCTTACCACTGCCAGTTTAATGCCATAGAACTGATTTGGGCGCAAGTAACAGGACACATATTTGCATGTAACCATTTAATTTTTGGTAAACCCATTATGATAATCATTAATCACGTATGTGAGCCTATAAGAGCTGGCACAACGCTGGCATTCTGTCGTTAGGCACACGGGGATCGTTATAGACCAATACGACACCCAGTGCGGCGTTTTAGATCAAGTTTCGGACCTCATCATCCATATTGGTGCCGACAGCTTCAACTCGGAATATATGGACTGCGATTAGGAAATGCCGTTGCCATGACAGCACGAGCGCATTGTGTGGGGCCAGACATTTTCTTAATAAAGAAACGTGTTCACCGCGACTCCCTGGGTTTTAAAATTCTATTTGGATAACGTTTCCACCCACAATGACACCCTGAAAACAAGTCGGCATCGCCGCTACTGGTAAAAAATTCAGTTGACTTCAACCATACACTTCTTCGTGACGTCACACCGGCAAACATGCAATAGCCTTTTGAGATGATACCGTATCTGACTACCCATGTAAGATAGAAAAAAGGTAAAAACTGTCCATTTTTAGATATTTTTACGATCCAGAGGCGTACTAAAAACAAATATTTGGACCACCGTTTACGAGATTGGGCCCAAAGTTGGTTTTTTTAAATGCAACGCCATGTATATCCTACCGTCAATTTTTTTGCAGCTCTTTTCTCCTGATTACGTTGATGTATCACAACCTTTATTTTTTTATTTTAGCCTTGAACTATAAATAAAAACCCATTTTTTAGGTTTTCTAAATAGTAGGCCATGGATTCATGGAGATTTTGATTTTGAAAAATATAACATAATGTTGTTGGGTTTATTTCGTTTGGCAGGATGAAATTTTCGGACGGACATCTTAATTAAGATGGACAAGGGCCTTCTTACGTAATTAACTTTTGTAATTAGTAATTTGTCGTTGGTCTATGTAACAGCATGGAAATTATTATATCATACGAGAAAGCGGTCAAGGTTGTTTTTGTTTACCTCTTTATTTTATTTAACGTAGAAATTTCCGGGAATTTTGTTTACTTTTATCTGTTATCAATTGTAAATGCTTAATTTAATTGACATATGGATGTGATTTATCGCCTTTTCTGTGTAGTTAAAAGAGATGAATTTTTATTTTTCCTAGAATTGAAGTTAATTAATTATTCGACCTCTATTATTTTAGTCTATTAACGTACGTTGAGGAGATAGTCTTTGTTGTCAACTGTGGTTGTTATCATTTAGATTTTCGGAAAAGGGTTTTCGCTTTAAATACGACGTTAAGAGGAAGAACGTTGCTTTTGGCCAAGTTCAGCGCGGAACTACGTTCCGTTGAAGTTTTAATCGCTTTTAGCCACAGTCTACGTAGAATTAAGTCTCGTTGAAGAATTTAAACCAGCCTCTTGCCCCGTTGAGAGCAGTACTACGTTTCATTTGTGTTTTTATTGGAGGTTTGCACAAGGTCAATTTTAATTATTCAAGATTTTGCAGTTCTGTTTGGAGTGTAAGGTATTTGATTTGACCCACTATCTGTTAGAAGTTAATAGCTTAACTGAGAGCAGAGTCGAATCTCTCCTCTGTGTTGGGAAGAAGTTTTGTGCCGTGATAATAACTAAAGGGAAAGAGCTGGCTAGGTTTTTGTTTTCGTATTGTAATCAGGAAAATGAATGCAAATAATTGACGTTAAGATATAAAAAAAACCAACATTTGGTCGAATCTCAGAAGCGGTGGTCCAAACACTTTTTTTTCGTACGCTACTACACTACGTAAAAATATCTAAAAGAAACCGTATTGCGGCCTCGCCTTTCAAAATGTTCGGCCTAGAACCCCAGGGCTTTTTACATCAATAGTGTTTATTTCTAGATTCTGTACCGTTGATATACGAAATAATACAATAATTGGCATACATTTGCAACCTGTCAATTGCAGATCGGTAACTAGCTCAGTCAACATTAGGTGTAATTGCTGAATTATTGTTCTAGTTTCTACAAAAGAAATGGAATTACTATTTCCTAATTGTACTTTTTAATTAAAGTAGTTTGTTTGGAATTAAACATCTGGCTATTCGTTCATTCCACAGACCCGTCACAGGTAAAATACTTTTATGCTCTCAGAGAATATTTGCTTTCATTCAATAGGTCGACTACTAGAACCAGTGAATGTACTCGGATTTTGCATGTTACACTCCGTTCCTTACACAACAGTTTTCAACGATTTGATGGCGTAAAAATATCCGTCAGCGCGTTGTTTCGCAGTTTGAAGAAACTGAATTCCTGTAGCGGAATCGCACAATTTTAAATTGATTATTTTTAATAGAACAGCAACAGCCCTCTGTAGCTCAAAGAAGACTACAGTTTTTGATAGACTTTAAACAAAACGAAACTTCTCCCTTTCCATTATCAGTGGTTTTCGGTGAAAGGTTTTTGCTATCCCTGCATAGTTTATATTGCGCATTATTTCAATCTTCAAGTTACTAATAGCAGACGGCTGTCTTGAGGTTTTTAACTTAAAAAATTTCCATGAATTATGTAATACCTTTGAACTTCACCTTGAAACTATCATTTATGTCACAATTTCTTCAGGAAATAGTAAAGAATGATTAATCTAGCTCTACTTTTATACAGCGTGTGTTCAGTAATTAAAGTTAATAAGCGTTCAAAGCAGTCGTAGAAAAAGAACTTGACAACTATAAACTAAAGTACGTTATGGATCTGGTAAATAACCGCATTACGTGTTTCCATCCAGCGCATAAAAACTTTGGTGTTATCGCCCCAGTAATTTACTAATGCAAATAACTCTATTTTAACAACAGTTGTTAATTAGCACTCTTTCATTACAATTATAATTGCTCTCGCCTCCCATCAGCCTTTTACACTTTGATCTAACTCAATAAGAACTGTAGATCCGGAAGAGTAATTTAATAAACAACTATATTTTTCAAATTCGACTTTCAATACCGAGCTCAATTTATTTCGGTGCCTTCAAATAGTTCTCGTCAGGGTGGATTATCGTTGTGCTTCTCGAACAATCGAGAGAAAAGTACAAACTATCTGAATCGATATAGAACTTCTATATCTTCCTTTTAAAGGATTATCGTCCGTAATAAGTGTATCAAGGAAATGTAATGGATTTCCGTTTCAATTTCCTAACTTTAAAATTTTCATGCTTCATAAAATTCGATTATGCGAATTTGAAAGGAACTTTCGTAATTAACGAAGATAGGTCTCGGAAATCACCGCTAAAATTGTTTATGTTCCATAAATAAGTAAATATATGAATAAGAGATACTTTCTCGAATCCAGAAGAATAATGTTGCAGATTATACACCTCGACTGGAATTCTGATTTTCTTATAAATTCGTAATGCACATGGCAAGGTGGTGCAATTTAAAGTTTTACGTTTGCAGTTCATATACAATACGTGAGGATTTTACGAAGCAAATTTAGGCTCTATTTAATTAGAGTTTCTTTGGGGAACTAATTTATTATTCAGCCTAAAGTTAACTTAATCATTGTAAAAATTAATTAATCTCGCTCGTCTTTAGGGAGTTACATTTTTGTTAGCGCAAAATAGTCTACTAACCTGTACGCTTTTCGGCGTCGTTAAGGGTGATATCTTCGAGAACAACTTTTTCGCTACGTCCTTTCGCATTTTCGGCGTAGACCACGACCCTTAATGACGGCGGAATCCCCTCACCATTAGATGTTAATAACTCGGAAAGTTCGAAACGGAAAAATGGCATCTCGGTGTTGCTGCTGCTAACGTTAAACCGCAAACGCATCGTATATGAGTCGTAAGCTTCCAAGACAAACCTCTGGGGAAGTCCTCCGTCGTAACCTGCCCGACATTCAACCTCAAGAGCATCCGTGCTATGATTAGTGGCTGTTCGGAGAGTACAATTGCTCAAGGGACTCGGCTTTGCTGCAAAGTTAATGTAAAACATTTTAAGTACAAGCATAATTTATGCCAATAAGTTATGACTAACTATGTATGTAACAAGATCTAAAGACTATTCTCGGGAGTATTTAACGCTCATTTTTGGAGTATTACAGTCAAATTGGAATTTCTACATAATGCATGATTGTAATATTCCTACCAAATCAATACCTAACTAAAATATTGTAATTAATACCCCTTATGTATATAGCGCACCGCGGATTAATTACTACAATGAAGCAATGTACCAATTCATAATAACTGTATAGATAATAAATGTAACGCGATTTCAGTTGATGCGTACAAATCCCTGCTATAATTGATTACTATAAATCATTTAAAATCTGAATAATATTTGCAAATTTAACGCTACAACAGGAATAAAAAATTTAATGAGTATTTTTACAACGGCTTCACTTTGAGTAAGAAAACTTCCGATAAGGACTATAAAATTTTCAGCTTCATAAAAACGGCACACTTTACGCTACAAAGAGTGTACTAAAAAAATTTTTAATTTATTTCATGGTATTTGTATAGATAAAAACTGCCATCAATATCAAAGTTATTGATGAGCGGACGAAGCAAGTCCAACACTGGCATTTTCGTGTTAATTTCCTGCGGGTGGGGGGCTAGCTTGTTTCCTGCATGTGTGTGGTTTCGGGTTTGTGTGACGAATGTTTCTGGTTCCATGCTGGTCTCGGTTGACCGTTTTTCGAACATTCCCCTTGTCCGTCCACCATCTCCGATGCGGCAGCTTGGATGTCTTCTTTCAATGCGTTTCGTATCCCTAATAGGGCTATTGGTAGTGCTTGCATCCATTTCGACTTGTGGCAACGGAGGGCATTTTTGAGTTGTCTATGAAAACGCTCTACCATTCCGTTTGCCTGCGGATAGTACGCTGTCGTTCGAATGCGTTTGAAAGAGTTTGGCTAGGTTTTGGAATAGATCGGCCTCGAACTGACATTCCTGATCGGCTGTGACGTGTAGGGGAACGCCGAAACTCCAGCTGCTTACGAATTCTTGCGCAACTGTTTCGGTTTCGATGTTGCTTAAGGGGATGGCTTCGGTGCATCCAGTCTATCTGTCAAATGCAGGTGAGGATATATCGGAATCCTTGGCTTTCTGGTAAGGGTTCTACCATATAAGATGTGGATGTGCTCGTACCTGAATTTGTTGGTTAGGAATTGCTCGAGAGCTCGAAATCGTTTTAACCCCTTTAAGGGTCTTCAATAACGGGTATATGAGTTTGCGACGGTTTCTAGGTTGTGCGTCAGATTAGAGAGCCTAAAAAGCGCAAAATTTTTGCACTTTTTTGAACATTTCGCTTATAACTCGAAAAGTACGTATCCTACAGAAAATTTGACTCTCTTCTAAAGAGCATTAAATTATGCGTTTACAGAAAATAAAATGTTTGTTGCTGATAAGGAGCTCTGTTGTGCCATATTAATTTTCCTATTCCTCATTAAAAACGCAAAATACCACCGCCACACAGCTTGAGTGTCGCTTCAAAACCGACATGTCGAGTCGCTCGGCAAAAAGGAAGCGGTGTATACAAACCATAGATTAAACACAAAAGATACATGGTCGCTACATCGTGTCGCTGCCGCGCCGCGCGCTTTGGTAGGACCAGGGCCTTACTGGCCGCGCAAGTCGGTTTGAAATCTGGGTCTTTCTTATTTAGATGCCAAACCGGCTGGCTGCCAAGAATCGTCCACCAACGTTGCTTTACACTCCAGTGCAATCTTACTTCCGCTCTACTATACTGCGTGAAATCCGGCGTGACAATGCAACAGCATTCCGTTTGAAATTTAGTAGCCATCTAAGGCCGCATAATCTGTTCTTCAAGTCGAGTTTCTTCCGTACAGGGATTTATAA
Organism: Photinus pyralis; assembly: GCF_008802855.1. Lineage (NCBI taxonomy): Eukaryota > Metazoa > Arthropoda > Insecta > Coleoptera > Lampyridae > Photinus > Photinus pyralis. The sequence goes on from NW_022170249.1 coordinate 34,984,966, forward strand.
AAGTGCTCGACGGATTTTCCAGCCACCGTTTCGGCTAAGAGTAGGAACATAGTCTAGTTATCTCGCCATTCACGTCGTCATAAAAAGAAATACAGGAAAGAAAATCCGCACACCTCGATGTTCTTCCCATAACAAAATTATTTGTTTTTGAAGATGCAGTTGCTTGAAACTCGCTTCGTGATTGGCTGTCTCAAGGTTGTAGAATGTCTTGTTAGTATACAGGGTGCCCATTATGTGTGGAATATAGTACCGAGTGGTCCAATAAGACTGTACCTCGGCCAGATCTCGGGAACCGTTCGTCGTGTGACTTAGGGGTAAACAAAATTATTGGGTAAATCGGTCATGAAGAATCGCTGGAAAATATTTTCAAGTTCTAAAAATGACCACCAGAGGGCATAACTGCAATCTTAAATTTTAAAATTAAATTTCGCATAATAAACTAAAAAAGTTTATCATTTTCGTAAAAAAAACTCAGTTATTTCAAAAACGAAGATGGTGTGGGGCGTTCAATTGTTTTTGCAATAACCTGCTTCAACTTCTGAACGGTTTGACCGATTTTAACAATTTGGTATCATTGAAAATAGCATTCCTTGGGCAATAAGAATCAGTATATCGATAATTAAATCATTTAGTTGAATCCTTCTCCGCCAGGGGGTAGTTTTGACCCAAAATCCTAAAAAAATCAAATGGAATATGATTTTTTCTTTATGAAAAAGTAGCCAAATAACATCCAAAGAGGCCAGTGAAAACCGTTTTTCAATATCTCGTTCCTAACCTCAAATATTGGGAAAATGAGATTAATTAATAAAAATTCTTAAATTGATATAGGTAAATGGTTGGTGGTGTTTATTTTATTTATTTATTTATGTTTATGTTAGCACTTATAATTGTCAAAAAAAGTTTACATGTAAAAGTGTATATAACATAAGTCAAAAATAGAACAAACAAACAATAATACATTAACACTAAATCACACTACCAACTTACATTTAACATGTTTGTAAGTTTCACATGATCCTCAAATTCATCCAGGGTGTAAAAAGCTTAGAAAATGTTCTTCCAATTTTAATGGAAGATATTCCGCTGGACATCCGCCAGCATGATGGTTGTCCAGCCCATGATGCCCTTGCTGTTCGCCAGTGTTTAGATGCCACCTTCCCTGACCGCTGGATCGGAAGAGGAAGCCTATTCCCTTGACCTCCAAGGCAAGTATTTAACACAAGAATCTTTAGATGTTGCCTTTTGGAATGTTTCTGTTCAATAACAATTGCAATTGCGCACACATTAAAACTGAATGAATGTTTTTAGGTCTCCCGATTTAACCTGCATTGATTTTTATCTCTGGGGAAGGATTAAGTAAGGATATAGTTTTTGCAGGCCAACTTCCCGCGAGGATATGATTGCAAGAATTAGGAATGCCATCTTGAACATTCCACGAGCTGGCTGTTCAACTCATCAGCGTCTTCAGATGATCCAAAATAACTGAGGCCATTTTGAACACCTGGGTCGCAATTAGATCACTTTATTTTTCCTTTCGTGGGCTTCTTAGAGCCGCAGACCATATCATAAAAATAATTCAGAAAACTAACTATAATATACCCTCGATTACACCTATAATATTAAAGTGACTTAATAAGTTCAGGATGCGTTTAGTCCCTTTGGCGGAACGTGAATGTTCTGATATATTTTTTTTAGTGATTTATATATTTATGTTGTTTTATTTATAGATGGTTTTCCGCTATAATATTAACAAACAAATTACATTTTATAAAACAAATACATGTACATACGTACCTATAATATTAACCACACGCTAACAATTATATTATTTAGATTCACAATTGCCTCTTTAACATTCTATTCATTTTGTAGCTAAATTTTTAGTAGTTTTAGGAAATTTACCGCACGATCCTTGGCCTTCAAAGATCCATTAATCTCATTTTCCCAATATTTGAGGTTAGGAACGAGATTTTGAAAAACGGGTTTCACTGGCCTCTTTGGATGTGATTTGACTACTTTTTCATAAAAAAGTCATATCATTCCATTTGATTTTTTAGATTTTTTTAGGATTTTGGGTTATGGCGTCAAAACTAGCCCCCTGGCGGAGAAGGATTCAACTAAATTACCCCAATTTGCCCAAGGAATGCTCTTTAACGATACCAAATTTGTTAAAATCGATCAAACCGTTAAGAAGTTTAAGCAGGTTATTACAAATACAATTGAACGCCCCACACAATCTTTGTTTTTGAAATAACTGAGTTTTTTTTACGAAATGAACTGGTTTTCTTTAAAAGTGTGAAAATTTTTTTTAGTTTATGATGCGTAATTTAAAGAAAATGCAAAATTAAAATTTAAGATGGCAGTTACGCCCTCTGGTGGTCATTTTTAGAACTTGAAAATATTTTCCAGCGATTCTTCATGACCGATTTACTCAATAATTTTTTTTACTCCTAAGTCATACGACGAACGGTTCCCGAGATATGGCCGAGGAACAGTCTTATTGGGTCACCTGGTACATATCTCGGTAAATATCGAATGTATACAACATTTTTCTCAATGTAAGTTGTTTAACATTTTATTTAGGGCTCATTTGATAGATACGTATTTTCTCTTTTCGATGATATAACATGTTAGTACCGTAATACAAGAAAATTTTTCAAAAAAATGGTAACAAAAGTACACATTCATTAGTTTTATTTTGATGTAGGATATTAAGATTAATGTTATTGATGTGATTATAATTTTTGAAACATTTTCTTGTATTATACAGAGGGGAACCTCTAAAAAAGCATTATTCGGGTCACTCTGTAATCGGCCGTAAGCCTGTTGAGGGCCTAGAACAAGAGGGACAATAAATTAAATATTTTAAAATTAAAATTATGGTACCAATGTGTTATATAATCGAAAAGAGAAAAAAATCTCTATCAAATGAGCCTAATGAAAAGGTGAACTGCCATATAAAAAAATTCAATTGTTTTTCGTTACTCATTTGTTTTCTGAAATAAAAACAACTGAATGCTGCCTTATTATGGGAAATAAAATGTTAAACAACTTACATATAGAAAAATTTTGTATACATTCGATATTTACAGAGATATATACTATATTCCATACATAATGGGCACCCTGTATAGTGTGTGTGAGGTGTTTCAACAGTTTCCCAGCTTGACTATGTTTTACCAAATCCCTGCAAAATGCGAAGCGAAAAGAACAGCGCGATGCGTGGTGCAGTGAATGGCGAGATGACTTGCTCCCCTATGTTTCCACCCTAAGAAAGCACCTTAACTAAATTATCCAACAACTTTCTCTTTCTTCTCCATCTTGTTTTTGGGAAAAACTCAAAAACATCTCCAAATGCGACGTTACTGATGTTGGCATCCAAACAGAACGCCGCGTTTGAACCAGCATCGACGCCTTTTTAATTTCTGAAAAGCAACTGAACATTCATCTGACCAATCAAAACCGTTGGCATCTTCAATAAGGCGGGTCAGAGGTTTAGCAATTGTGGCAAAACGCGCCACAAATCGTCGCACGTCGGTATTCACGCTGGAAAATATGAAATTTCTTCGGAGAAAGTTTTGGATTGGCCGAGCGAAGCCTTTGTAGGACTCTCGCAGATTTCATATGACCTTCGAAGAACTTTTTCGTCACAATGATGTCGTTCAGGGAGACACTAAATAAATCTTCCACGATAGCCCTTTAGCACAGTTTCCACGAGACGTTCAAATGTCGCGAGTGCGTTGCACAATCCAAACGGCATGACTGTAAAACGCCATAATCCAGATCCAAACGTAAATGCAGTCTTCTCCTGATCTTCTTTTGCAATTATAAGCTAAACCCTGGCTAAAATGGTTGCGCATGTGCCTGTAGTTCTTTGCATATCGCATATTTGTTGCTTATTGTTGTATGGAAATATGTTATGGGGCGGCGACAAATCATTTATTTGTAAAAAAAATTAGTTTCGTTTGCCCACAACTGCACTTGTTTAGGTACTTGCATACATACTCTCTGTGTTACACGATGTATGCGTTTAACACGTAATGACAAGACATTTTATCCGTGAACAAGTAGGTATTTACCGTATCGATTTATGTAAACAAAAGGTTTTGTGTCGAAAATATCAATACCAATTTTGCAACCCCAAGGGTAGGTAATCAATGTTTCGGTACCGAGCAAATTTCTGAACAACGATTAATTTGTGCGGTGTAAGTAGTGATTACATAAACTTAATACACAAAATGCACGTCGATTGTTGTAAGCGCAAATTAATACCTGAGAAGTTGTAGAGCCATTGATTAACTCTAGCTATAAGCGCTTCAACTTTAATTAAACGCATCGCAACTGGTAACCAAGTATCTCTTGTTGAAATGCAAATGTGGTTTAATAATTAGAAGCAACTTGTTTAAAAAAATGAAATACCTGCAGGTACAATTTGAAAGATGCAAGGTTCCGATTGTCTTCCGATAGGATTCTGTCCCCAACATGTGAGGGTGCCATAGTCTCTTTGGGACGCCGGAGTATACTTCAGTTCGCTCATGTTACCACTGGTGGTTGTGAAACGTGCAGGTGACACATCGAAGCTTTCGCCGCTATTATTGAACTGCCATACGAAAGTAACTTCGCTTGGATCCGCAGCCACATGGCATCTGACACGTATCACTTCATCTAATGAAGCTCCGATTACGGAAATTTCAGAATCTCGACAAACTGGTGCAACTGAAAAGTATATAAAAAGCGTCAATTTAACGAAAAAATTCTAGGCAACGATAAAATCATTTTTTATTTTCTTTTATCGTAAAAAATGAGGCACTCTTCACGTACACATAATATATAGGGCAAAGAAGACGCGGTCGGAATAAGCGATCTCTACGGATGAGCGCGACCTGTATGCTAGCTTAGCGGGGCAGAAGTTGTAATCCCGTTGCGGTTGAGGCCAGTCAGGATTGACATGTGTGCTCTAGGGAGCGTGCATTCCAGAGTCTTAAGCTGTTTCTAGCGCGACAAGAATTTATGCGCGTTATTTTAACGTAATTGCTGTTTTTATGAGCAAAGACGAAATACTGAATGTACAAGTTATCCGAATAAAATAAAACAATGACGACGCCTTAGACGTGACATATGGACAAAGCAGCGCTAGCCACGCATGCGAGGATTTACGGAGTTTACTTTGCGACTCTCACGTCGCATTAAGGATTACGAACAAAAAACACAGACCTCCACAGTTCTTATATGTACTCCGTCACTAGTAAATCAAGACAATTGGATTTGATGATTTTGCGCGTCCTTTATCTGAAAGATGCATTGTTATTTCAAAGTAAAACTCATTTCCACCTGGTACAATCACGCATCTATTCGTCGCAGTGTCGCCTAATTAATGAACGTGTCAACATGACGGCAGCAAGTTTAGTTGAAAGTCGACGTTGCTAAAATATTGCTCTACGCGGTCCTATTTATTGATTATATGTACAAACCAAGGTATGTCAACAAAACAACTGTGTTCACGTTCATTTATACACGAGGGGTAAAGGATTTGCAATTAGGGAGAGCTGAATAAAAACATTATTTTATTTCGTAGTTCTTTATGCAAGATTCAAAATGAGAGTAAAATATTTTCAGTCAGTTACACAATATTTTTTGTATTGTTCCGGTACTTTCCTCCCATCTCGCGTGTTTCTCTACCAGCTTAAGGATTTGTAGTTTGAGCTTTGAAACGTATACTAAGGATGTGTCCACTAATTGAGCGCAACAGCTAAAGCCTACTGAAAGGTACAAGTAATGTGACTATAAATTGGAATACTTGTGAACCCAATTATAATTATACCGAGGAGGTTAACGCGTATAATTCACTAATTAGTAGACAAGACGTGCATTTCTATTGTTGCCGACAAAAGTTTGTCCTCCAAAATAGTGCTGTTATGCCTATTTTAAAATTTAATTTGCTTTTTTAAGACGAATTGTTAAGTGACGAGTTTTGCGCTTATTTCATAATTCGTAGTGAGTAATGACAGAGTCGGGTTCATTAATTTGTGGCCATCCCTTCTAATTTCGTAAATAATTTAATTTAGACAAACATTGTAGGTAAAATGTATTCGCATTAGTTTAATTCAAAAGCGAGATAGATAAGGAGACAGTAGGGAGAGGTCAGCTCGCCCCTCCACTTTTTTATGACGTCACAGTTCCGTGCTGTGATTGTCTACGCCATTTTGTGGCTGTAAATTTGAATTTTCGCGGGAAATTTGAATTTTAGGTTGTGAACCATTTTGTTTTAAATTTGAATTTCTTAATTACATTGTTAATTACTTGTCACTCTGTTCAATTGCAAATGCTATAATTAAATCGGGTTCGTTGCCGTACCAATAACTATTTCGCGTTTTATTTGACCTGTTATACTGCCATTCCCGTAGTTTACTATCGTGAAAACGAATAAAGACACCGTAAAGGGACGTACGGCTCTCTAAATATTTATCAACGTAACTATATATCACAGTCGACAATGAATGTAAGTCAAGCAACTTGTAATTTTGTTCGTATAAAAATTACCTACGCCCGGTATTGCGCTAGTTTTTTCTTCCATATTTTCGTCTTGAGATTGGGTTATTATGTTATTCAAAAATTCAAATCCTCGGCACAAATTCAAATTCTTCGCTTCTTCGATCATTAGACAAAAATTCTAATTACATAATGTTTAAAATTAATCATTTTAAGCAGAGAAACCGGAAAATCTGGACCCTCATTTGTAATTAGGAAATATGCCATATATTCTTCAGGACAGAGAGGCTGATGTTCAATCCTCATCAGTAATCTTCGGCGGCGTTAAAACCGAAAACTCTCCCTAATCACGAGAGAGGTTTTTGTTCACATACCATATGTACTTTTTTCTTCTCTCGTATGTTCTGTAATATTGCCGACATCGCTCCACTCTTTTTTTACCGTCGACGAAACATTTGCATCATCTTCGTTTCTTGCAAAAGAATCTATACGCATTCGTTACAGCGATACAATTCTCCAAGATTACCACTCGAATGTTTGCGGCATTTACGGTTTTAATGTTTATGATGACTTAGTAACAAATTTACGCGTGACTTTGTCAAGGTATTTACATCTGAAATGGTCAAACATATGAACACCCTATATATAACTATCATTACACCCTGTATTCCAAAGAGACCGACACACAATTCAATTCGATACCATCGAAACAAAATGGCCGTCCAGATAACGACCTATTGGCAAACGCACAAAAACATCGATCACAAATACCCTGTATATTACTATCATTACACCCTATATATTTAAATTTCACTATATATATCTTTAACAACTCCCTATACATTTAATTTCGAATTTACTACCACGACACTATTTCATGCATTCACTAGATGCTAATTACAGAAAACTATAATTTCCGATTCTTGTAAAACCGCCACTAGGTGGCGCCAATCCCTCACAGAAATTCAAGTCTAGTGCAACAAAATGGCAGACATCCAGAAATTCAAATCTCCCATACACATTCAAATTTACAACAAAATGGCTACCATCCACAAATTCAAAAATTTAAATCTCCCACACAAATTCAAATTTACGGTCACAAAATGGCGCAGCCGATCACAGTGCCGCAGGTGTGACGTTATAAAAAGTGGAGGGGCGAGCTGACCTCTCCCTACTAGCGACATGTGCAAAAGAACGCGGTGTTTCACATCAAGAGCTGTTTTGCTCTTTCTTTCACTTACAATTTTCAAAATAAGTATGTGTTATAAAACACAGTTTTGGAGACTTTAAAACAGCTGGATTCACGTATTTTGTAGTGTCTGTGTCGTAAACAATAACAAAATTGTAGAACTTGCGTATCTCAAACTTTAATTACTATCTTTCAGGGGCCAACAAATGGTAATAAAATCAAAAGAGAGTGATGTACCAAGAGCACAGGGTACATTGGGCCACTGGAATAGGTGGCAGCTTTGGACCTCGAAGATTTTTTCGATTTTACAAAAGTGGCCAGGATAGGAAATTTTATACATGCACCGTCTCATAAAGAAAAAGAACAGACCTTATACTCGAGAAAATAAAGCACGTTAAGATAAGAAACGAGTGTTCAAGCTCATAAGAGTCGAAACCCTACAGTGTTTTCGATTCTAAAAACCGTCGTTAGGGAGCATGAGAGGGATACTGTCCGCTAGGGGGCCGTTTCTGTTTTTCAGATCGGCGAATAGACTATGAAAAATTTGGTGGAAAAGCGGCATTCTTCACCAAGCGCTAAAGGTGAATCTATGTAACTAAAATGCTACATTTTACATAGCGCAACGTTTCTATTAATTTGAAAGCCAAAACGCTTTTGTACTAGAAAAACTGTGCCTCCATTTTGACGAGTTTATTGACGTGGGTCCCTTCTAAATTTGTTACGAGTTCCCATTATACTTAAATTAATAATACGTGACTGGTTTATGCAGAAAGAAAACTTCCTCGTGTAATGAAAACTGTTAACTTGCGCCATTATCGTTTTTTAGAAATCCGAAAAAACATTTGGGGCCAAGTGAACGTAGCCCCCCCCCCCCCGTACGTAATTTTTTTAATCGCTTAACCGTAATGGCGCTAGCTTTAATTCAAGTGGCGCAATTGAGCGCATAACCAGGTGTATCGAGTGGCACAAATACCGGTAGCAAAATGCGTTATGGGGGGTTCCGTTCACTTGGCCCCTCCCAAATATATTTAAGGATAACCAAAAAACAATAATGGCGCAAAGATATCTTTTTACGGCGCATTTTAGCGCATACCTGAGAGTACAATTTCGTATGAAAAGATGTTAAAAAAAAGTAACTTTTAAAAACGTTAAGTTGGCCCCCCCACTTTTTGAAAATTTGTCACGGCTTAACCGTAATGGAGCTAGCTTTAATTCAAGTGGCGCAATTGAGCGCATAACCAAATGTATCAGGTGATCTAGTTACAAGGGACAAAATACGTACTGGGGGGGGGGAATGGTTTTTTCGGATTTCTAAAAAACGATAATGGCGCATGAGTTATTATCGGTGGCGCATATGAGCGCATGAGCGCATTCATTTAAAAATAATACGACTATTAAATCTCTCAGTGCGGGGGGGGGGGGGGAGTTAACGGACCCGAAAACTAATGGACGGCTGATAATTTTCAACCGTGAACAGTGCAAGTTAGTTTTTCAATACGTACGACGTGAATATGTGCGAGTCATTGTATGATCGGATTAAGGTTACCACTAAAGCGTTGGAGTCCAAGGTGCAAAATGTTTCATTGCGGTATATTTGGAGTGGCAAGTTACGCCAGTTTATTAATCAAAGTTGTGCACCCAAGTTATTTATACGAGGTGCTCATAACATAAATAAAACGGTAACGGGTAAACCCCTGTAAATGTAACTAGTCCGCTTCACCACTTTGAATGTTGTAGGGTGTACTGGCAAACCCTAACAATATGTTAGTCCTGAAGGTATAGTAGAGGCCCTGTTTAGTTTGATCTTAAGTTTCGAAATAAAAGAGCAGATGTGTTGTCAGATTGTAAGTTCAAGAGAAATTTTTTATTTAGACTGTATTGCTAATAAAGCAATTTGTCATACCAATACTTTGTTGGTTTTATTTTACTTTTCGAAGCTAAAGTTCAATACCTAACCTGCAAAAATCGTCTAGTTACATTATGATGAGGTACGTTTTACAGCAGCTTATTCGTGTTTTGATTCGTTAAAAGAATTTGTATTGGGAAATCATCCTATCAAAATTCAATAAAAATGTACTCTCCCGGGGATCGAAAGAAAGCTATTAGAAAATACGCTGGCACACTACCGTTACAATTCCGCGCGTGACAGATTCGCACACTTCAAAGCGAAATTTTCTGTAAAATTTATCGCTTCCGATAACCTTAAAGAGAGCTAAAGAGGGTAGACATACAGAGTGCTATAATACTACATAAACGTAACATTTTTTACGACTTACGTTATCTAGAGATTAGCATAGCTTAATGTACTACTAAATTGTAGTCGAAACGCGGATACAAAATCCTATTTAATTAATTCCCAACAAATTTTCCCAAATCCGTCCTGTCGGCACTTTCATCGAGTAAAATCAAATCCAGTAGTAAAACTGCGTTTTAATTAGTAAAATGCAATTTGAACACGTAGAGACTGAATATATACCTACTGTTTTAAAATGTTTGACACGCAATTTTTCCATGAAGTACTAAATTAAAATGCATTTCAGTACAGATAAAGGTAGGAGTGAAATGCGATATGAATGCAAATTGGCGTTTACAGAAACAATTATTTAGATATCTATTTTTCAAAATGTATTTTTTCACTCAAAGTTATATCTAATAAACCTGCAGATTGCTACTTAATGATTTTGAGAGTTTCAAAGAATGTGGACACATTTTTAGGGCTACCGTCTAAATTGAGGAGCGCACTTATGCCTTTTTCTCCTCAACAGCATATCAACTTTCTAGTTTTCGCTATATGATAGTTTGTATGTTCGAATTGCACAAGATACAATGATATTGAAACTACAGAATCACAGTGATCACCAGCAAAGAGTTTGATCTAAAGTTATATTGTCTGGCCAGATGTAGTTGTGCTTGACACATTTATATATATATATATATATATATATATATATATATAGCTGTGTAAACAATGTCGATGTGGACGTTGTCATTTCGGGTTCAGTCGCCTGAAGTAAATACTGGTCGTTAATTACTAATGAAATGTTCATTTCAATTCATTTAATTAATTTAGTGGGGTTCTTTACGGATAAACACAAAACGATTATACGTATCTAGCTTGTATCCAAGCTATTTGTTTATTTTGTTTCGTTGTCAAAGAATTGTTAAGTATAGGGAAATTTTCGTAATCAATTTTGTTTTGTTAAATCATTTATGTGAGAGTTCAGATTTAATTTATTGAGCACTTCGTAGAGCATTGCACTTATTTTTTACGTGGCCCGAAAGTTAACGGTCACCGGCAATATATCGTAATAAGCTTATGGCTTATTGTGTTTCTTACCCATATGACAAGTTGTTAGAAAAGTATAAAGTCCAGCAATCATTTGCCCGTGCAAAGGTTTCAGAATGTGTTGATTCATGGTACGTATGGGAAGAAATTTCGCGAAATGATACACCTCCACTGCTTTTTCTCCAATCAAGGGCAAAAATCAACACCAATACTTTGTAGAACGATTTGCTGCCCCATGCTTTGAAATTAATCCTAAATAGAAACTACCATTCCAACCAGGATTCTGGTCATTTCACCAACCAAAGACCACACAGGAGAGGTATCGCCAAAATGTATTCCATTTCTTTATCATCACAAAAATGACCTGCTTGATCACCGGATCTCAATCCCTGGGATTATTGTGTATGGTGATCATTGCTCAATACAACCGGCAGCGCAAAAGGGTATAATACTCTTGAATCTCTCCGAAATATTTGACCATGAAGACCATATATACTGTTGTGTAAACTACGTCTACCGGATGCTTTCTTTGGCTTCAGCACCTACAATAATGTTGGGTCACCCTGTATGTGTGAACCATGTTATTCGAATTTGAAGTCGTTGTTCATTTTATTTGTTGATGATATGTATTTTTTGTTTAAATAATCACTTGTATTTCGTTTATTTAGTTGTAAAGAAATTATGCGTTAAAAGATTCATTTAGTTTTTTTGTATCAATGTTATCTCCGTTTATTGCGATAAGAGCGTTATCGCTGCGTGGGCTAATTAGTAAGATAAGTACGTGTTATCGCAGATGCTTTTTCGCCGATAAGAAAACGTAGGTGTTAAATTTATTAGAAAACGCAGATGGAAGTGTAACGGAAAGGGGCTTCGGTATACATTTAATAGGTTTATGGGGCCAAGTATCCAATTGGCGATTATTTCACGAAATGGGCGTTGCTTTTGTGAAAAACTTTTTGTTTTAAACATAAAGTGAATATCGTTTGTAGCGGAACTGCACACGAGAGGGAATGGCCGGAGTAAGTGATAACGTATCCATGAATAAATTGAATGGGAAGAATTACACTTAGTGGCGAAAGTGTACTTTAGGTGCAAAAGGGATTTACAAAATGGTATCGGCATTTTACAGACATAAATCAGAAGCAATTAGTTTGGATCAATTTCACCAGGTGCCAAATACAGAAAAATGAATCGTTAATTCAATATGAACGAAAGTTGAAAATTTAACCCAGGAGATCAAGGAGGCAATTATAGATCGGGAGGCAGCGTACATAGTAACTAAACCATAAGCAACAAAATATTCGACAATACAGGCTGAAAGTACGTCGAAAACTAGTAATAAAATATGCCAGTCGTAAGTGGCAGCATTAACTTGGGGCGGCAATGAATAAGTTACTTTTTTAGGTGATCAACTAAATTACCAAACTATAAGGGCCACAGAAAAGATTTGTATCAAGAAATCCCATTTTTTCCATAGTTTTCAAATATGCTATGACGATTTCAAGTGCAGCGTTGGTAGCGAAAGACGCCCTTCAATGTACGGAAAAATACCCCAGAACTAAACCATGAGGACCGTATAAAAATTATACATAAAAAATTCCTCTTTTTGTCACTACTTTAAAATATATCCTGGCAGACGATATTCTGTGTAGCTTTAGTAGTTTCAGACGTTTTAGAAGTTAAAAAATTTAGGTATAGTAAATCCCAGCGAGTGCGAGCATGTGAGAGATAAGCGCGCGAGAGCATAACGAACAGAGATAGCTATAGATAGATGTTATATTTCTAATAGAAAAAATAGATCGCCCATTGAAGCTTTTAAAATTGTCGCCTTGTATATTAATTCCGCAAATTAACCTACAATATTAAACTGTTTTGCGACAAATCAACTAAGCACTTTCATTAAAGTGCCGTCATTGGATGAGATTCGAAAGATTGCGCACTCAGCGTTCTCCAAAGCAAGCGAGACAGTAAACAAGATGCGATCATCGTGAAAAAGACATCAAAATGCATTAATACAATGCTTGAATGACCGAAGAGTTTTCGTGTCATCAATATTTCTCAGTTCAGGTTCCAGGGTTGCACACTGGCGATAATTTTAAATGATTTCGGAAGGAATATGCGATGTAACAAAAAAAGTGAAATAAAAAATGTAAGCTGCAAATGCATGAAATTCGCATGTTTGCCATTAAAATAAAGCGTTTTCTCAACCAAATTATTGCACCGCTCCAGGCGTATGGAAGCTAGCCATTGTTCTTCCTCCACCAAAAGTTGCTGTACCTCAGAACTTTACAGATCTAAGGCCCATCAGTATCTTGCCTATAATTGAAAAAGTGATGTATGCTCAGTTAAGGAGACACAAATATCAACTAATACTCACTATTCAGTCTGGTTTTACATCTGGATTCAGCTGTGCGACAGCACTTACTCATACATTAGACGTCATTTTAACTGCATTAGATCGTAAACAGGGTTCGGTATTGGTGTCATTTGATTATAGCAAAGCGTTTGATAACATTAACCACAACATTTTTTTCTCAATGATATTGATTTAGCAAAACCTGCTATTAATTAATATGGCAACACTTACGAGAGGAGTTCCGCAAGGATCAATCCTTGGACCGCTATTCTACACCATTGACCGTTTCAATACGGTAATAAAGATTACAATTTACATATGTACGCAGATAATACGCAGCTGTATTATTCTTTTGATCCCCGTAAAACTGAAGAAGCATGTTATATTATATAAACTCTGATCTACAACGTAGACATATCACAGTATCAAAAACAACAGCTGCACTTTTTTCGAATAACAATGATATATTATTTACAAACGAAATAAAAAACCTAGGATGCTAATTGAATAATTTAGGCATGCAAGTCGTTGCATACAAAAAGCTGTTTCCAATCTTAGCTTACTTTTTCGTAATAGCCATATTTTAAACTTCCACGTAAAAAAAGATGTTAATATTACGAATTTAATTAAAAAAACTCGAAGGCTCTACGATATTTCGTTGCGGAGATCTGGAGAGATTCATAAAATGGGCTCTAACCACCGACAATTAGAGAAACAATAAACTCTTTTTTGCTAGCAAAATTCCGCAAATTATGTATAGAATAGAATAGAATTGTGGTAAATTGCCTTTATGGGAATTAATACACGTTTTGGAGAATCACGTTGGCACACAGAGAAAGATAGCATTCTGTTCGTATAATCGATTTCATAATAATTAGTCGCGCTATATTAGTAGGAAGTTTCCAATTTTCACGTTTATGATATATGGGATGGGTGTATGTCTTTCACATACTCCTCAAGGGATTCATATTCAAACACCACAAGTCAGTGCAGTTGTCGTGCCTAGGATTCGCTTTGTTCAAGAGCGTCAGTTAATTCAGTACACACGCCATTCTAGAGAACAATATGACAAGAATGTTTTAGTTATGGGCGTGTTTGAAGCGAAATTTATTTAAACTTGACTACATCAAACGAATTACCGCAAGTGTTTACCTCCTTGAGACGCTTTTGTCACGAAATTGCACTTAGCAGTCAATTTATTAGACCGCCATTCGAATTTTATGCTTCTTAACCGACTCTGATTACTTTAGGGTTATACAATCTTTCAAAAACACACTGAAAAGTTATAGCTATCAGTGAAAGCTATTTCTATCAGTTCCGGATTTCTCTCAAAGGCTCTTGAATTGAAACCCAGAGATTCATGCGTCGTACAAGTCAAACACACTGAAAGTGCCAGATATAGAATTAATTGGGAACGACGTCAGTCCATTTTTCTGACGAAGTGAATTAAAAGGGGTTGGTTCACACACGTGCCCGCGCCCTCAATTAACAAAATGAATTACAAGAAATCAGCTGCATGTTAAAAACGGCAACCTCGATGAATCATATATTTTAGGATACTAATAACGTGCTTCTATTTGTGCGTGTTCGAAACTAATATAGCTACTGCTGTGCGTAAAATACTACAACATGGATTATACCTTATACACAACTGTATTCGATAATTCATGAATGTAAAGTGGAGGATTTTTAGACGCTCGAGCAGGCGGCTTTCAATAAAAAATGGTGTAAAAGTAATTTAACTTTTTTGGTGGATATTTTTATAGGATTCGTAAGAATATTATGGTTTGAGCTTAGAAACAACACCCTGTAAACCAAGACTTATCTCAAATAATTACTACAAAAATCATTTACTTCATGAATTGAAATGTGATATGTTGTCGAACGTGCACAAATTAATTTTAAGAACTTTCGTCTCGTTGAATTCAGTAATCACTCCAAAGTTACAGAGTAATAAGTTACAAATGACCGTTTTGATTTACGAGTACTATTATAGAACATGCTATCTAAAAAGTTATTTTCTATATACGAGTAGAAAAATAAGTCCGCCTTCGATTGTATTCTTCTCCCGTGATTGTGTTTAGAAATACGAGGGTAGGTCAACTATTCTCCGCAATTGTGGTGGCATTTTTCTTTATGTTGGTATTACTGTAATAAATGTAGATGACGAATGCGCGGTTTAATTGTTGTTACGTCTGAGTTCGGGGGAAGGTGGTGGCGGGGCGAAGTAGAACCTTATTGACCTGGTGGAGACTTTGGAAAGTAGGTTAAGATGACTTGCCATATCGCGATGGCCTTGGAAAGTAGAACAAGGTAAACCTCAAAGGGTAAGATTGGTTATCGCATTTCGTTTTTGTGGTACCAAATACATTTCCAAGGTCTTGACCCCATTTCGTGATGTAAAATTAAACTTCCAAGATCAATGAACCCATTTTTGTGGTGCCAATTACATTTTTAAGGTCATACAAGGTCAACTAGCGCGTTCCTTGCGGTCTCAAATTATATTCTCAAGGTCACACGATGCCAATGGGCAGGCACATTTTTTGCGGTGTCAAATTGCATTTTGTACAAGTATAATACATTGTTTATACATATGTCAATTGCCCCATTCTTGTGGTGCCAAATCCGAGGTTAATGATCCCATTTTTGTGGTCACATTACAATCACTGGAAAATGAAATTTGTCACCACATATAGTAGGGCCGTTGACCTTGGAAATGAAATTAGACGCCACAAAAATGGCGCCATTAACTTTGTATGACCATGAAAATGTAATTTGACACCCCAAAAAATGAAATAGATAACTAAAGCTTCTGGGGCCAGTCTCCAAGGTCACTGGCCCGCGGCACCCCACCTTTACCTGCTTTCCAAGCTCACCACCAGTGGGCGAGCGACCTCGACTTGATCCAGGTTCAGCCTTGTGTACCTACCTCAACGCGGCGTAACTAAAGCGTATAAGATAGTGTTCGGAAGGCTCTACCCATGGCGGAGCGATAAAATTTTGCGTTGAGCTCCAAAATACGACGAAGGAAACGTTTGATTTGCTCACTCAACTCGGGCATTCAAGGATGATTGCTCACAGGTGAAAAAGTGGGACCAGTCACTCCAGAAAGGCCGTGAAAAAGTGGCCGTTCTGGGCGTCCATCAACATCGTGAACGGACGATGTCACCTGTGTGCGAGATTTGCTGAACAAAGACCGCCGAATGAGTGACCGTTTCATGTCAGAACAATTATATTTGCCGAAAACTGATGTTTATCGAATTCAGAAGACTTGGCCATGCGTAAGATTTGCGCGAACTTGTGCCAAAAGTGTTGTCCGACGCTCAAAAACAGCAGCGCGTGGAAGTGTGCAACGGACCTGCTTGACCTCTGTGAGGAATTATGGATCTTTCAATGCGATCCGGAGAGGAAAATGCGAGAGAGAATTTAATATCCACTTACTTGTAAATCCAAATTGAGCGTAAAAGGAAAACTTTTGCCGCACTAACTGTCTTGCTTAATTTAAGTATGACTTACTTATTTATTTGACATTTGACTTTTTTGCTTTCAACAGAGAGAAACTTTATTTAATATACTTTTGAAGTACAAAGTTTTTGTGAATGATAATTTTAACATTTACTTCTTGCTTTTAAAGAATGGTTGCAAACAAAGTAATTTTGGAGCCCTTTTTTTGAAACTAAATATATCATGCGATGTTCGTCTTCTAATTGTAAAGTTATCCAACGCCACAATGGCAAATTAAATTAGGAAAAATATTTTTAAAGCGGGACGTTAAAGCTTTAACACGATATTTTTCACGGAAACTTTCGAGAAAAAAGGTGTCACGCTCCATCGATATATCATAAAAGTAGACGTAAAATGATGACTTTTAAAAGTTTTAATATATTTTCATTTAGTGTTAAATTAAGTAATCACTTTGTTAATGGAAAAGTTTTAAATTAGTTGCAATATAATTTTGCCACTAGAATCAATCGAAATTCTCACATAACGTCAACTGTTGACGCTGGAGTGATGAATTGAACTCGCAAGAATTGCAAGAGTAGGGAAAATCTCATTATTCAGTAAAATTCTAAAACGGAGAAGTTCGTGTACAAAATTGCGAAATATCGATATAGTAGACTATCCGAAATTACAACATAAACACGACTGCCACGTAAGTTATCATGAAAGAAAATTGTGAGTTAATTGAATCCGTAAGGTATTCAAACAAATTGTTTTCTTTCCGAAATTAGAAACTTTTATACTCGTATTTCGCTTACTCTTTTCTTTACATAACACACCAGTGGTCATTATTTAACAACGATATCAGTTTTTCTAATTACGGTAGATCGTATGATTAAATGTAACCCAATTTCAGTACCTGCTTATTAAAGCTGGCGAATAAGAAGTTATTTAATTATTTTTCAACGTGTCGGCTGCCCAGTTGCGCGTGTTAAATTAAAAAGTTAATTATAGCTACAAAAGAACATTAATAGACCAAACATTCATCTTCACTAATAGATTTATATAACAAGAAATCCAGGGCCGGATTGTTAATATAGACGTTTGTCCTCATTCACGATGGTTGATGGTCGTGCTTTCGTGTATAGGGGAAGATGGCCCAAATTAACCCTGCGGGCATAATGACCCCTTCCCTTATATAATTAATACCAATGCTACCCTTTGTGTTTCGAGTGAGTAACTATGTTCAGTCAAGTCGTCATATTTACTTAATGTGTCATAAATATATTTGTGAAAACCAGTTTTTAGGGAAATTTTTCGAAAGAAAAAAAAATTCCACTTATGTGATGGTTTTGTCCGTCTGTTCATATAACTCGAGAACAAAAAGAGACAGCGATGTCAAACCTTCACCAATCGATTCCTACGAGCTCAAGGATCAGTGCTATTGAATATGAGCCGGGTCTAAAGTATGATTAATAGTTTATTATCCGGGGGGTAACACCGATTTCAACCAAATTTCACAGGGGTCAAGGGGGGGGGGGAGTCCCACGATACTAAAAAACCGTACCAAACCCACCGCAATTGTTTATAACAAATAATAGCTAATAACAAATTTTATACAATGTTCCGTTACAAACGTGAATGTGGCGCTGTGTGTAAATAAATCAATAATCTGATTATTCAGATGCAATTAATCCTACCCAGCAGCCACCACGTTATGGTAGAAGCCATTTCGTATAACCGCGAACGGGACCTGCTTTTTTTTGCAGGATCATCTTGTGCTTCCCGGACCCGTCGCCTGCCCCACGTGCAAGAAGGATTGCTACCTTGCACGAGAAGACACCCGACTTCGTTTTAGATGCCAGCGTCAGATGAGAGTACCGAAAACTAGGAAGACTATAAAGTGTTCGTTTTCTGTTATCGCAAAGAAGGGGACCTTCTTCGAGGGATCTCATCTGCACGTCTCAACCGTGTGTCGATTCGTTGCGTGCTGGCTCATGGTTCACCATCCGAAGAAGAGGTTTATCATGTAACAGCTGCAAGTTTCGTCCAGGACCTTCGTCGACTGGAGCAGTTTCTGTCGAGAGGTATGTATGGATTATTTAACACGTCGTTCTGTTCTTTTCGGTGGAGAAGGAGTAACCGTTGAGATCGACGAAGCGAAGATCTGCAAGAGGAAGTACAACCGTGGGAGAAGAATCGAGGGCCAGTGGATCTTCGGAGGGTACGAGCGAGGCTCGGGCAACGTTTTCATCGTTCCAGTTCCGGATCGAACCACGGATACCTTGCTTGAGCTTATACGAGAACACATACGACCTGGTAGGTACGTAGCAGACTAGTGCGATGCTTATTTTAACGTTTACATTTTTAGGCACCACAATCATTTCCGATTGTTGGCGCTCTTACCAGTGTTTAGGTACCGAAGGTTTCCGTCACCTCACCGTTAACCACAGCGTTACCTTTGTGGAACCCGATACTGACGCGTACACCCAAAACATCGAGAGGCTGGAAAGAGACGTGCGAGGAGGAATTTCAAGATATGGTCGCAGGGAGGCGCATATGTCAGGGTATCTTGCAGAATTCTTGTTTAAGCGTCCAGTTTCTCTGACTCGCCTTATTCATGAATTCATGCGAGCTGCTTCCGACCTCTATCCACCTTTGCCTGTGCCTATCGGAGAAGATCCCGAGGAACCATTGGCAGGGCCGAGCAGTGCGCCGTGATTTCATATTATCGTCAAATTGTAAGTTAATACGCTTCAATTTTATACTATTCTACAACTGAACCGATTGTTAATTAAATTTGCTTTTAAGTTCAACTTTGTCATGCGTGCGAAATACTATTGTTGACGGTTTCGCGCACGTTGTCGAGAGCAACCTTACTTATTAATTAACCGTTTAAAAATCTAGTACTCCGTGTTTCGAAATTCGTCAGAAAATGCCAGGTTTTTTTGACAGTTGTAGGAAAAAGTATTTTTTTTAACTTAATGTCACTTTTATGCTGTTATACCCGGACTGTAAGGATAATCGTAGTTGACCAAATTTGTCTTTGCTAGTCTAAGGCCATTCGAATTATTGATTCTTTTTGAGTATTAATTACAGTTTTAGTGTACGATTAGCCTTCCGTATCAGACGTTAACATTGCTATTTCGAAATACTTTATATACAGCGTGATTCACTAACCCCTCTTATTTGTTTGTTTTTTTTGGTCTGTTACAAATTTGCAAAACGCGCCCTCTTGAGCTCAACAGGTTCCGACCCAAAGTTCAAAGGTAAATTTTGTTATTTTAGTCGATTCTCCGGTTTAACGTTTGATTACATATTGGTTTTCGATACAATCGAATTGTAATTCTACATATGCTTCACATTTGTTTATTATAGCTCCTTTGTTTTCTGCGGAAGCCTGTTTTGATATTAATTGCATCGTTATTTAGTTGCCTGCAAATAAACATAAAAAGCTTTATAGAAAAGCGACAGACGCGTGGTAAACTTCCTCAATGTGACCCTATGGGGTCATCGGATTTGATTCATTTTCAATAGGCTATTGTGACATAAAGGTCAACTGTGTCAAGTTGGGACCGAATCGGTCCAAGTGTTTGCCAGTTCTCGTGTTCACAGACAGACGGCAGGCAGGCACCATCGAGTCTCCTAAAAAGTTTGGTATAAGAGACCTACTTGGCAAAATTACAGATTTTATAATTTACATACAGGTTGACTGCCACTGGATCCTCCTAGAGTATAACGTCACTCTATTTGCAGCAACTAATCAACTATGGATTTTAATTGCATAAAAACATACTTTCAGTGCTTTCCTTTTACTTTTTCTTTTATTAACTAACGATTCTAGAGATCGTTTATAATTTTGCATTGCTATCTGTCCGTGTGCTCTGTTTATAGTCCAGGAGGCACTCATTTCTATATAGCTTATCGTCTGCTTATTGTTTTGATAGTACAAGTAAACAAAACACAAGTCTACCGCGTCGGCGGTGTTGCCTACATTTGCAACAATGTTCTGAACATGTTAATAAATAATATGTACTTGCCTTAGAATTAAAATTTGTACAGTAATTAAGTATACGTAAAAATGAAGTATGGTAATAGTCTACCGAGCTAAAAGCGTTGCTATAACAAGTCTACCACCCACGCAAGATGCATAAAAAGTATTCATTTGAACTTATTTCTACAAAGATGAAATTTTTGTTTCAAAAAGTTGATGTCATAAGACACCAAAAAGATTAGTATCGGTAGACACGCTGCGTTGGAAGATACGATTTCCCAAGCGTAGCTGTGGCACGTGACAGCTACTCGGTACGCATAATGGCATTTTGATTTATTTATATATGCTTGATTAATTATTTTTTGGGATTGACAGATGAAGAAATGCCTTAAATGTTGAGAATCGGAAGCAGTGGCGACAACGGGTTTGACCAAACACCAAATCCGTCATCGCCGGGAGCGAGCGGAGTATCCAGCCTACCTGGAGCGCGCCATCAGCGAGAGGAAGAGGTTGAGCCAAACCACCTTCGGGTTCCACCCCACCAACCGCCGCGAAGCGCTCCAGTGTATCATCGCCAGGGCCCCCAACACCTCTGGCCCCACCAGCTGCTCCCGAGCCGATATTCGATCGCCCTCCTGCCCAACCGCCGCCCGATGCACCTCCCAGCCTGGTCACCCCCACTCAGCAGTCAACTAACATCTCTGACTACGTGCCAGACCCTGGACTTGGCACCGACCATCCGAGTGCCAGCTCTTCAGTGGACGTGCCCGCACCGAAGGGGACCAAACGCCGGATTTCGTCCCCGACGCAGCAACCACCGACGACACGGCCTCGGCTTCGGGACTCTCCACCTTGCGGCACCCCAACACCTCCTGCCGCCGAGTCTCTCGGGATGAAACGCAAGAGGACCTGCTCGACTCCCACTCCACCTAGGGAGTCCATCCTGAAGCAGAGGACGGTAGCCGTGTCCCCCCCACCACCACCATCAAGGTCTCAATGACGTCACCCTGCCTATCACCACCGGCCGCTCCCCCCGCGAGGGGCGAGATAATTACCACCGATCCAGCCGAGGAACTTCCGAGTCGCGACATGTTTCCACCACGACTCCCGAGAGGACGCCTTCTTCCTCGGCCGCCTGCTTGTTTTAAAGGGCGGGGCCGGGGAAGCAACGACCGAGAGGCTCCTCCATTCTGCCTTATCAGACACGGTTCCAGCGCTGGAGAGCGCCATCCAGGCATACATGGAAGTCCGCTTTCCTGTCCGACAGAGGAAGCCGCCTAAAACACACACCAGGCCCATTCCACCTCCGCCACCAGCACGCTACGACGAGCATCTCATTTCGCAAAGGCGCAAGATCTCTACGCCAAAAACCATACGCTGCTGGCGAGCTCGATATTAGACGGCAAACCTCTGTCGGCCGAAGAGGTCTCTCCCCCAATGGCAGACGTCGAGGATTTCTACACCGCCATTTTCGCCAGGCCATCAACTCTGGATGAGGAGCCAATTCGAGACCATCCGGAGCCGTCCAACGGGATATACGTCCCTATTACGACCGAAGAGATCGAGGCTCATGGCGCGCCTCGCGAACGGTCCTTATCCCCAAGGACGGCGACAGGAGAAGTCCCGAAAATTGGCGTCCCATCAATATAGGGTCCGCGTTGCAACGTTTGCTGCATCGCTAGTAGCAGGTTATAAAGGAAAACGAATTGAAAGTTTAAATCAGTTGAGAGCGAAATTATTTTCGGATCAAGTTTATGCGAGCACGTCATTCGTAAAGCCGGAGACAATGCCTCCAACATCAGCTGCTCGAACGTATCACCAGGTGCAACAATGGATAGGAAACAAGCTGGATCCTTTACAATGGGGCTGGGAATTGATCAATGGAAAAATGTTCCCCATAAAGACAGACATTCCCCCTGCCCCACAAGAATTGCTAGAATTTATAAGATGTAAATGTAAAACTGGTTGCCATACAATGAGACGTATTTTGTATTTAAATGATTTTAAAGGGTATAATTTTAAATCGGAAGAGGGCATTGTATAGTGAAGTTATGTTGTAGGAGAAAAATCTTTGGTACCTACATTTTTTTTGTTTTATATTTTTTGGAGTTCTTACAAGAAGCGATAGTCATGGAAAGTAGAAAAAACTTTAATGAACACAAGTGAGCAAAAATATGAAAAAGTAATACCCAAAATGAAACAATTCAATCAGCGATTTTTTTGTGTTACTACAACTAACTATTCATGGCAACGAAAAACAACTGCCTGCTTTTTCATTATTACCTAATTTTACAATAATTAAAGCTAAATCAAGGCGTTAAGGAAAGCAGGCATTTTCAAATATCTCAACAATATTTAAATATTGGCATTGATAATAACCCCTTTCCACAAATATTAATATTGTGAACATCGGTTCGATAGCGAATTTTTTCATGAAGGTATTTGGGAAAGCCTGTAGTGATTATGGAGTGATTCATGCAGTGCATGTAGTTTTCTTCCCTGTTAAAATTTGACAACACTAAAGCAAATTTTCATTCTTGTAAGAGGCATGTATATATTATTTATTAACATGTTCAAACATCGTTGCAAATTTAGGGAACACCGTCGCTGCGGTCACTGCCGTTTTGACTATCAAAACAATAAATTGGCAGACGATCAGCTTTATAGAAATTTCCCTGCCAATATCATCACTCACTGGGAAATAAGCCATGAAAAAAATTTTAACAGCAATCGGAAGTTGTTAATGAAGATCTAAAATCAATATTGCGAGATGAGCACGAAAGGTAATCCCTTCAATTAGAATTCGTAAATAATTGTATTTTACGAAGACTGAAACATAAAATCGAAGCAATGATGAATTAATTGATAATTACACATTTCGTAGCGAGATGCTAATTTGTAGATTATGATGCCGGGGAGATTTATTTGGTGAAGAAAATCGATTCTTTATATTAGTAAGTCGTACATCACTGTTTTATTGGAACGTATATCATTGTCGGTAAGGGCGCACACCCCCGTTTCGAAATTCTTTTAGGATATAACTCTAATATGCTTCCATCCTTATCACTCGTTATAGATGCAAATAAGATGGTCGTAATAATTTCCTGAATGAATTACGATAATCCGTAATCGCGAATCGCGCTCTATTGTTCGGGAAACGATTGTTCGTAACCTTTTCCCATTGCGGTGTATGATAATTCATATAATAGTACAAACTCGGTGCCTAATCTTTGCATTGTATTCGTCTTTAGCTTTGAATTAAGTTTCGGTTGTATTTTGGTTAGCACAATTACTTATTCACTTTTGTTTGCAACGTTTAATTCCGATTATGTTTGCGGCAAGTCAAAATACGTAGGTACATTTTGTGTGAAAACGTACACATGCCGGAACAAATATGCATTTAATTGCATATGGCGTGAATTTACCAGTGGATTACGTGACGGAAATGTTTAATTTTGCAACCGGCGTTTAATGTGAGCCAAAGTAGAGCTCCTACTCTCTCCGTCATAGATTTTTGGTTGCGCTCGTGTCAACAAATGCATTGAATTGTGCGACACGTCTAAATGTAGTGTGTAGATAATGCAATAAAATGGAAAATCGTTTCCTGCTTAGAACCTCATTTGCAGACAACCATAATTAAGATATCAACATCCATCGCAGCGGGACATTAACCAGTCGTTTTCCGATTTACCGCAATGCAGGTGTAGTTTTGCGAGAATTTGTCAATAGAATGTGATAGATTTGAAATAGTACCGTGTGAAGCCTGGCAACGAATGTGCATACCGCAGAAAGCGACCGCCAATATATCCCGATATATTAAAGCTTCGCCTTAAATTCAATATTCAAATCATTTCGTTACAATTTAACGAGTACAATTTATTTTCTAGAATCCGTAAATCGCGGAATCGCCATTCGTGCATGATTTTACAATGTTTAATAAATTTAAGTATAGTTAAGGATAAACCCACGTAACTGTCGTGATTGCAATTTTAGTCTACAATGGAAGTCCGTTACAGCAATTGCTTAGAAAATTAGGTCCGTAAAAAGATGAAGCTCGTTTTATGTCGAATGCTAATAAACGGCAATGTCCAGAGATGAGAGTGCATTGCGAGTTCATGAACTAAATGAAGACTACGTACTCTACTTTAAACCGCCAAGTATTCAATACAGTATTCACATTTCGTTTGGTACCTGAAGATCTGATGTATGAAATTGAAACTTAAGTCAGCTCAGAGCAATATTTTGAATGTCAACTGCTGTGAATGAATTGAAAATCTTTTAATTGCAAAAAAAAATGGAAGGAACTTTCATGTAGAAACTAAAAGCTTTTAGTTCATTTTGTAACATTTGTTTACGTATATATTAAGGAACAAGTGCATAATCGAGTCTGTAAGCACGCGCAACGAGTTTAAAGGCACCACGCGAAGAGGCTTCAAACGTTGCAAGTGCTTTAAAGATCAAATATACACGCCGTTTCTTATAGTATTTTTTAGCGCATTTCCACAAAAAAAAAAAAAATGCGCTATTGGGGCCACTTTGTCCGTCCGTCCGTCCGTCCGCTAACTTTGCGACGCTACTAGTTCTTTATCTTAAGAGCGATTGTTCTACTTTTTTCGCTATTTGGTTCGTTATGGTGTCGAGTCTTGTACCAAGGAAGGAATTTTTTCTGTACCGCTTACAAAAAAAGTTATTGTAAAAAAACAAAAAACCGTACTAGTTTTTTATCTTAAGAGCTATTGTTCTAGTTTTTTCGCTATTTGGTTCGTTATGGTGTCGAGTCTTGTACCAAGGAAGGAATTTTTTCTGTACCGCTTACAAAAAAAGTTATTGTAAAAAAAACAAAAAACCGTTTTTTACATGTTCCATAATTTTACACTTTTGCCGTTTATTAACGATCCTAGAGATCGTTTATAATTTTGCATTTCTATCTGTCGCCTGCCGGTTGGTCTCTCCGTCTGTTCCTTTGTCTGTCTGTCCATCTATCTGTCCGTGTGAACGATAACTTTGTTTAGAAAAGTTCGATCGCTTTTACATCTCCGTTAGTTATGAACTGAATTGCATGAAATTCAATATGGGCATAGCTTTAACCATATAATACGCAATGCCAAAAGTTGAATCGAATCGATTCAAAATCACAGTGCCCTTTTCGCATCTCGACCATTTATAAACCGAATTGCAAACTTTTTTACTTATAAAAGTATTTGAATGAAATTTGATAACATAGGCACTTGGATAAAGGAAAATCAAACGCCAATTTCAAAATTTGGTTTTGCGCATGCGCAGTGCCAACTTTTTTATTTATGGAAGAATTTCAACGAAATTTGATACATAAGCACTTCGAATAAAGGAAAATCAAACGCCAATTTCAAAATTTGGTTTTGCGCATGCGCAGTGCCAAGTTTTTTATTTATGGAAGAATTTAAACGAAATTTGATACATAAGCACTTCGAATAAAGGAAAATCAAACGCCAATTTCAAAATTTGGTTTTGCGCATGCGCAGTGCCAACTTTTTTATTTATGGAAGAATTTAAATGAAATTTGATACATAGGCACTTGGAATAAAGGAAAATCAAACGCCAATTTCAAAATTTGGTTTTGCGCATGCGCAGTGCCAACTTTTTTATTTATGGAAGAATTTAAACGAAATTTGATACATAGGCACTTGGGATAAAGGAAAATCAAACGCCAGTTTCAAAATTTGGCTTTGCGCATGCGCAGTGCCAACTTTTTTATTTATGGAAGAATTTAAATGAAATGTGATACATAGGCACTTGGAATAAAGGAAAATCTAGCGCCAGTTTCAAAATTTTATTTTGCGCATGCGCCGTGCCAACTTTTTTATCTATGGAACTATTTAAGTGAAATTTGATACTTAGGCGCTTGGAACAAAGGAAAATCTAACATTAGTTTCAAAATTTAGGTTTGCGCATGCGCAGTTCCAACTTTCTTATTTAGAAAAGCATGGAAATGAAATTCTTCTCATAAACTGAAATTGAAGTAGCACGTCAACAATGGATTGCCCATGTGCAACGCTATCTTTCATATTTGTGGCCGGATTTTTACGATTTTAACAGAAGTTGCATCTTACAAATGGGAAATGAATGCAAGTGGAAATGCGCTTTATGTAAATCGTTTACGATTACTTTTTAACTTGTAATTATTAGCTCTGTTTGCTGACGATGTCTTGTTTATTATACCTACAATATAATTTAAGAATAAGGGAAATAAAGTAAAATCGTATTGACGCTTATAACGCGGACGCTGAGGAAAAAGCAGGCCGCTATAACTATGCCTTGTACAGAACACACGCTGCTCACCGGCCAGTTAGCTCTATTGACTTAATAGCCGAGAGAGATATGCTCTTATTCAGGGTGAGGGCGAGCTATTAAAAACAATCGTCGGTGGTTCACGGGACTCAATCCAAACTTGAAGGTTGCTACAGATACTTACTCTTCGTTTTTAATAGCCTTCAGGGCGCCACCTAGCTTCGACATAAATTTCTCAGCCAGCCACGAAAGCTAGGAAGTACAGCTTAGCTGAATAAGGCCAATATTTAACGACCCAACCAAAATTCAAATGCTCTAAATGAATATGTAAGTACGTATTTAAAAGTAATATCTCCCCGACATGAAGTATGGATAATTCTCCACAAATTATGGACATCAAAACCCCTGAATATATGTGACCCGCTCTACCGTTAGGTACATAGAAAAAGAAACAAATGAAATTGTATAGGAATACGTTAATATGACGCTGGTGGGTGGTTTGAAATTAATTATTCGTAATAGAGCTCCTTACGTTACAAAATCGATTACCGACAGAAGTAATTCCGTATGAGTTAATAAAAATGAAAATAATCCCTAAATACCAAGCGTACGGATTAAGGAATTCAATCAAATCTCTCTTATCACACCAACACAAAAGACTAACGCTGACCTTCGAACTAGAGAGTTTAAACAAAATAACTTTGACGATGGATCGATATATCACATTTTTATGGTCGGAATAGTTTAATAAGGTGCTTGATTCCCTGAAAAAGGAAACACTGGTAATAGAAATTCGTGACGAATGGATAACTTACATTTAGAATGATTTAACCGGTCCTTAAAGTTCCTTTCTGGAATGATTTTTGTCGTACACATAAATGGAATTGTATCGGTTCAAACTTAACTGGTTCAATGGTTAGAAGATGCTTTCGCTAATTGCTTAATAACCCATCGACCTTTGGACACACAGGAAAATCTCCCACGATCGGGAACAACCACAACTTATTGCCAATTCTTTCTTTCAAAATGGAATCCTCCCCGACGCTACTTTTTATTATCCAAAGCTCATGACCATTTATCGTTCCCCAATGGGATTTGAAATACAGCGTTACATGACCATATATGGACATTACACGAAAAATGTTATCAACAATTTGATCAAAGAAAAATAACATTGAAATCTGTCGCCAACTTATCAATCCGACAACTTAAAAGTGAAAAAAGTAACTAACGGCTCGAAATTTGGGTCGCATTCAACTTTTATTAAATGTAATATTACAATATGGCATGAAAATAAAATGAAATGCTTTATCTTATAAGCTATTGTTCTACTTTTTTCGTTATTTGGTTCGTTATGGTGTCGAGGCTTTCACCAAGGAAGGAAATTTTTTCTGCATTTATTGCTAAAAAAGTTATTGTAAAAAAAACAAAAAACCATTTTTACATGTTCCATAATTTTACACTTTTGCCATTTATTAACGATCCTAGAGATCGTTTATAATTGTGTATTGCTGTCTGTCGTCCGTCTGTTGGTCTGTCCGTTTGTCCCTATGTCTGTCTGTCCATCTATCTGTCCGTGTGAACGATAACTTTGTTTAGAAATGTCCGATCGCTTTGACATTTCCGTTAGTTATGAACTGAATTGCATGAAATTCAATATGGGCATAGATTTAACCATATAATACGCAATGCCAAAAGTTGAGTCGAATTGATTCAAAATTCACAGTGCCCTTTTCGCATCTCGACCATTTATAAACCAAATTGAAAACTTTTTTATTTATAAAAGTATTTAAATGGAATTTGATACATAGGTACTTGGAATAAAGGAAAATGAATCGCCAGTTTCAAAATTTGGTTTTGCGCATGCGCAGTTCCAACTTTCTTATTTAGAAAAACATTAAAATGAAATTCTTCTTATAAACTGAAATTGAAGTAGCATGGCAAAAATGGATTGCACATGTGCAACGCTATCTTTCATATTTGTGGCCGGATTTTTACGATTTTAACAGAAGTTGCATCTTACAAATGGGAAATGAATGCAAGTGGAAATGCGGTTTTTGTAAATCGTTTACGATTACTTTCTTTAACTTGTTTTCATTTGCTTAATCCGGCAGAGGAGAGATCGCTGGTTTACTACTGCGCAATCGAATGAAAAGTAATATTGAAATCTATCATTGTAGTAATACTATCATATTAATATCAGACACATTACCTAAGCGAATAAATCCAACGTATTACGTTATGCATTACAGAATAATTACAGACGATCGTCAGAGCTTTCATACAAATACGTTTACTATAGAAACAAACTTGAAATGTACGCATTCTAAATTACTCATGTCTGAAGAAATTCAATAGGTAGCGAAAACGTGTATAAACGCCCCATAATTAATTAAGTCTTTCAATGTTTATTTTTCATCCCTCGGAATCGAAAATTAACCAGAATGTTTGATAAAGCCGCATAGAAATAACTCACCTTTCAATTTGTGAGCAATTAATCAATTTTACGTATAAAATGTTGTATACGTATCGTTAATTTATAATATCGTATTTGGGGCGCATTTTTCTAGTAAGGCCGTCCCCGTCCAATGAAATACCTTCATGTAAACACGAAAGGGTTCGTAGTCTCCGCGCCCAGATTTAATTAAAAGTCTAATTTAATAGGAACGTTACGACGAAAGCCTACTTCAAGCATATGTGTGTCGTTCGAAAAACTAATTTTGGAGGCAGATTAAGTTGCCGAAGAGGAATCTAGATTGAATTAGAAAATGCGTCGTAGCTTTTGTGAAAAAGTAAGAAAACATCCAGAATTCAATTTGCATGTACTATTCAGTTTTCTAATATGTATTATGCGATGAAAAGGTAGAGAATGTTTCGGGGTAACACACATCACGAATACAATAGAGCGTTTTCTTTGTCCTCCGGATACAATATCGAGATGTTTAAAAGAATGTATTTGCGAGCTACTTCGTTTAATATTGTTTTACATACAAATAAGATGGGCTTTGTGCGTTTTTTTAAGGAACGTTAAAAAATCGTTTAGAAATACATAATGCATAAATGGAAGAAATCGGACATACGACACAGTACAACTAAATTAATAACTTTCTCACAATTTTGTTAAACAAAACCAAACGTAAACGCATTAAAAGGAATTTAAACACGAGAAGGGAAGACTTTAACCGAAAATGTTTGGACAGCATTGTGTTGTGCTGCAGCCTTTACGCAGACTTAGGTTCATAAACTGAACCCCAGGGATTTTAGATGCGATCACGTCTAACGGAATCAACTGATGGTGGTACAGGAAAGTTGTTGCAATCGACCTTATTTTACCTAACCGAAAATGCCGAAGTTTTGTTTTGTCGCTAGGAATGAAAAGAGTATTTTGCCGATCACACGTTTCCAAGTTGGATAAATTTAGAAAAGTTTAATTTTACTAGAATTGTTCTTTAGATTCCTTTCTGCATTGTTGTTTTATAGTTTCGAATTCGAGACGTTTTATAGTATTTCATTTAATTCGTTTCTTTCAAATGTAATTCTAGTATTACTACTTTTCTTTAAAACTTGCTGTACCTACTATCGTAAAATAAAACGGGAACTTTCGTATTCCACGTCGTTAAAATATTAACAGTTGGTATTAAATAAATTGCTTCAATTAGCTCTCCAGCAGGAGCTAATACTGAAGTCCTTTTCGCTTAATTTGACGTAGCAAATTAATCTATAAAAGAGACAATTTTGCAAATAGTACATATTAGCACTGTCAGACTGGAGAAGCACTTAATTTCCTTTAACTAGTTTGGGATGGGCAATTAACCTCACAATCCACATGATCTTACATATGAGTTATCTATTCAATTATGAATTGGCAGGCCTTACATAATAATTCTTAATTAAATTTGATAACAAAGGAAATATGATATTGCTTCGTGCTCTTGTAGTTAGTAGATACAAAATCCGAATGCAAAAGCTTATTATAAAGAATATGGAAGGTTGTTGGAGTGGATGAACAGGAAACAAGCCATATCTATGCGGTGGCGAGATGGGCCACGGGGGCAATTACCATGGCGCGCAAACTTGTCCATGAAAAACATTTTTTTAGCTTAGTGCTTTTTTTACGGACAAAAATTTCACGTTATGGAAATAAATGCTATTCCAGATTGTTAAGTTACTTACGTGCTGTGACTGAACAGTTTAGTTGAGTAGTTACCAAATCATATTACCTTCTTCTCCGCCCCCCTCTTGACTCCTTATAGTAATATATTGTATCAATATATACAGTGTGTCCAAGATAAAAAGGATCAACACGGGGAAATCGGAAACCATAAGATTATATAGAAATTAGAAACAAGTTGTCGTCTTTGAGAAACCATCGACAACGATGTATGGCACATGATTCTTTATTATGTCATTTAAAGGAACCATCAGTGAATTATTTTGACATTTTGTAAACATCTACTACACCAAAATGTTAATAATTGTTTATTATATTATATTAATACAGAATCGTACTGTGCCATACAACATTGTATTCGTAATAAAAAAAGCTACTGAACTCAGTGTGCACTTTTTTCCGGTCCGTATAAAACTATGATGTTGATGATGGTTTCTGAAAGACGAAACGTGGCACTGAAAATATGTGAGCATCATCTCGTAGAGTTTGAAAAATAAAAAGTGCTTACTTCAAAACGTTAAAAATAAGACTACGAACCAAGGAATGCTTAGTGAAATGTGTTTCCCTTGAACTACCCTCTTATATTATTCGTGGATTTTAGTTTCGAATCATTGGTATTATAACTGCCGACTTACAGCTATGGATTTATTTATAATTTGTTCTCTAGTTATTTATATTTATGGGTTACAATATTATGGTCAGGACGTTGCACTATATCTAATAGATTTAGTTTGGAGCACTGTTTTAGTATAGAACTACATACCAAACAAGAATGTGGCTACACTGTCATGAAAATCACCTGCCTCTCTAAGATCCTGCCAATTGTTGATGGGTCAATAGAACAAGGACTCCTGGGAACCTGTGATGTCACTTCAGAAATGTGTGACAAATGATATATGACGACTATTGCGTGTACAAATGAAAAATGCGCATGCCTTAAAGAGGGCATGAAATGTTGCACCGAATATGTCTGCAAAATATGCCAGAAACCGAATCATCGAGTTGGATTCAGATTCAGGTGTTTTATCCATAGCCTGGTAATAAAAGCGGATATATGTAAGTAGGGGCCCCGACCCAGGTAGCACATAATCTTGACATCAGAAAGGAGATATATGTATAGGCCCAATATAAATATGTTGGCGCAATATTACATATCGTTTTATATGTTGGACCTACATGTTAAAACTGTAAAATTCATATATATATATATATATATATATATATATATATATATACATATATATATACATTTCTAATCATGGTTCAATATTGGTTTAATATTAAGTATCCAACATTGTTTACATCGACGTTCTATCTATATTGCTTAAATCAATATGCAAAAAAATATATATACTCGCAATGTTGATCAGGCAATGTAGCCTCACATATTTCCAATATTAATTCAATATTGTTTAGTCGATATGTTTATTATATTGATATTTTCGGTATTGGACCTATATTTTTTCGATCTCATAAAAGGTGTTTTCATAATAAAGTGTCCAATTTGGACCACATTGAAAAATGCACTGTCTAAAATCAGCATTAATCTGTTTTATCTATGGTGAAGATGCTGTCAACATTGGATGGAGATGACAAGAAAAAGATTTCAACCCGAATAATTAAAAAAATTCTCCTTTAGCATGAAAGTTTTCTTACTATGGAAAAAAAGAGAAGCAACATTTTTCCAACCATAAACTGGTTAATAAAGAAATATTAGGTGGGTACAATAAATGAATGTTCAACCAATTTTTTAACCTTTGTTATTGTTTAGTTACATTTAAGAATAAATTCCAAATTGTTGATCTAGAAATTTCTAGAATTGTGCGTGGGACTGCAGATTGGAAAGGGGGTCGCAAGGAAAGGGAAAAATATAAATCGTTAATTGAAAACTCCTAGTCATTTTCTTTCTTTACAGAATAAATTCGATATATTATTCAATTAGTTTATTTTGAAGGCGAGATTGAGTTAAACAACTAAATTTTGTGTCTGAATGCATGCGTATCTGATTATTAAAAATCGCTTATCTTTCCGTTTTCCTACGCTTTTCAATTTACCTATTATTTCACCATACTGTCGGTAATAGCTATTTATGTATTAAGGGCATAAAAGTGATGTTTATATTCTCGAGGGTGACGAGTTAAAAAGCTCGAGGGCCGCTTGATGATTTGTACATCTTAACTACAAATCCTGGCGGTTGAGGTACAAGACGTTAAGAGGCGACTTTAAAATTTATATTCGAGATCAGACACGCCGTCATTTTTCCACATTCAATTGCCGCCCTTGAATGGATCTGTAGAGGGTGGATTAGCACTCGGAGCGGAGCGGATCCCTCATTAAACTGCCTGTGATGGAAGCAGGATTTCAGGGTGACGCGGTGAAGATCGCAGTATCATGGATGTTTCACAAGGTGAATATATTTCAGTTCTATTTAGCAGGTGCGGCAGTCTGCACTGCATAGCAGTAGTAGGGTAGACATCGATATAGACTGACCAAGAATAAGAAGTGTGCCCTGGGATGTCCCCATACCGACTGCGGACGCCATCTCCAGAATTAAATGATTGGCATGCCACAAAGGCAAACTATTGGTCAATGAAGGAGTAGCGGCGGGCTATGCAAAGAAGTTTCTTTTCATATTATTTAGTTAGTGCGGTTGCGTTTTTCGTGTAAACACAAAGCGAGTATTGCGTTTCTAGTTGTAACCAAGTCGCGTATTTTTTTCTAATAAAAGAGTATTTCCTAGAATTGTTAAATGTAGGGCAATTTATTGTTTAGTTTTGTTATCAATTTCGTTTTCTTAAATCATTTAAGTGATAGTTACTATTTAATTTATGAGCACTTTGATTACTTCTGTTAAAATGTTGATGTAATTTATTAGAGATAACAATGTATTTTATCGGGAAAAAAATTACGTGTGTTCATAGAAAATTGTTATCCGAGATCAGAGAATTCCGCGTAAAATTGTGTTACGTGACTTAAGGAGCGTCTAGGAACAGAGTTGTAGTGTTGCCAGGTTCTGTTAATTGGATGAAGTTGGGGAAGACACTTCAAAGGTGGCGTAAGAAGGGGACCTTACGGCTAATTTCGAGGCCGAGTTGCTGTTCTTTGAAAGCCAAGAAGACGCGCGTCCTGCGTTAAGTTTTGTATTGTTTGTCAAGCAAAATTCGTTACGTAATGATCAGAAAGTTGGTCGAACTCGAGTGACAGTTTTAAGTACACGTATGTAATAGTTTGACTGTGGCAGTTTTTCATTGACGTTGTCTACTGTTTTCAGACAGCGATCGCTACATCGGTCGTATGTTAAGTGTGTTTGGCCAGCCAGTTTAATTCAAACCGAGTACAATTACGTTCCTGTGACCTGAACAGAAGATAAGTTAAAGAAAAACAATTTAGTTAGTACGGTACGTTTTTCTGTTTCGCAATGCCCGGATTTTTTTGGGATTTTAAGTAGCATAAGTTAGCATTATTTTCGAACGTTTATGCAGAGTGTGTAAACGGACCTTGTTGTAGTCTATTTCTGATTGTGAGAACTGTATGTTTAATTTTATTTGTGTGTATAAAATAAATTTTGTTTATGTCAATTCATGTAAATCGTGTGTTTATTCGAACTCTTTTACCGTTCCAGATAAATATCTCATGCTTAATTATAATTAATTTTGTTGATCCGTACCCAATAGACTTCAGATGTCTTCAAAATTTGCGTAAGTAATCCTTTTGAAATTTAAGGAATTTAACCGCTGCCATTATTTGCCTTACAATTTGGAATTCAGATGTGTCCTGGGAGAAATTTAGTAAGCGAGCCAGCTAGATTTAAGACGTTTTGTGTATGGTTCATTTGGCCGGGCCATGGCACACAGCATTTTTATTTGGCGCCCAACGCGGGGTATTGCGTTTATTGCTTTTATGCGGCCCGAATGATAGGGTCACAGCAATATGTCTCGTTCAGACCATTCAATTTGCCTTTGTCAGTACTCTCTCGTCAGACAAACCGTTTTCGAGATATTCGCTCTTCAAGTTTTGACATTACATCTTCCAGAAGTCCAAATCGCCCTTTCTGAGTACCCTCCTCCGCAAATCTGTTCTTGATCTATAAGGAATTATATGCGGTCACGAAAGGTATACTTTGTACAAACCAATTCAATTCGATGAGCCCCCTCCGTCCTTAAGACAGCGAAATTGGGCGTCTGGCTACTTCAACGTATAGGTTACTTATTGCAAAAAAATCCAGAACTCGAGTACAATTCCCTTAAAAGACCGCAGAAGTGGGTCCGGACAAACCATGTGATGTATCACTAACGTTAAACTCAACGTGTAGGTAGAAAACGTACTTTGCTCATACTATATAACGCAAAATAACGTTTTTTAACAGATAACCTGCACGTTACGTTTAACGTTTCTGATACATCACAGGGATGAACAGCACATTTTTTTGATCCTTAAAAAATGCGCTAAAAATATCCTAAGAAACGAATGTAAAGGTTTATTTTTTAAAAACGAAATATGTGAAAATGATCCCTCGATACAAATTATTTATTTCAGGGAGGGTAAAAAATCATTTGACAATAAAAATACGTTATGAAATGAAATTAAATATGCATGCGGACCGTTTTTGCGCCGTCAACATTGGTGTCCAACTTAAGCACAGAAAATTATTAGTTTACCTACACGTTAAATGTGGAAATCCCTGCAAGAGTATTTGAGCTGTGCACGAATAGTCGTATGAACGAAAACTAAACAATATACGAAATTTCTCAGGTACGAACTCTTAGTTGAAAAATACGATATTCGAATCTAGGAAAACTAAGAAACTGATCGTAGTTATTTAAAAATAGCAACCGAAGGACATTTATGTATGGCATCTCCAAATATTTGATTTAATGCCCTACTATTGTGAGGAAAACAAACATTCATAACTATAGACCGATCTCTATTCTCCTTGTGTTTTTGAATATCCTGTCACTTATCTCTTTCACAGTTACATGTGGGTTCAGGAAAGGTGCGAACAAAGCCGAATAGTACATAAGTTATACCATACTTACAAAATGACCATTTATTCTTATCTGAAATTTATAATTATGACATACAGGTACAGGTACGTCTGATAAATAATTAGTCACTCCACAATAATTGATAATGGCTATCTGTAACTATCATATTATAAATTTTTCAAATCTAGTGTAGGTTGTTGTTTGTGGATTATATGATAATTGTGGATGTGTCTCCTGAAAAATTCAAAAGCATCTTGTTGCTTAGTGTGGTAAAATTCGCTTTCAGTTCACTTTTAATTTCCTTTGCTTATTTCTGAACTTGTAATACCAAGTTTTTGGAAATTCCTAACGACCAACACACATCCTAGTATTTTTAAATACTAGTTTAGAATATCTGTGCGTTTTTATAAATTACAAGTTTAACTTTTAAGTATTTTCGTGGTGTTTTTTAGGACGTGCGTGTTTTTTGATGATTTTGACAGACGACATCAAAACATGCGAACTTATGTTTACATCCTACGTTCATGCTGAAAAAGGTAACTACTACGAGAACAATTCTACGGTTGTCAGTGAAAAGGACGTGTGGCAGTATACCGAAATTGACTTGTGTACATTAAAAATTAAAAAAAAAACTTTTCGTAAAAGGGATATCAGAATAAAATCAACAACCTGCAGAGCTTTTCAATTGTTAAGAAGTTACATCTCTTGCTATTTTATTAAACCTTAATAGTACCGATTAAACATATTGTGTGGAAATTACAACACGTCCTTCGTCCAATTACTTCATTTTAAAATAATACTTTTGAATATAAACCTTAATTTTATGTGTTATAAACGTCAAGACTAATAGATTAATATAGTCCTTTTGCTCAGTTTATTCCCATATGGTATTAACCGCCCCAATTTTATATTCAATTTACCTTCCGTCGTCAACTTGGGATAACGCCTCCCTTTAAGTAAAGTGGAATACCGCACTGACGTGGTGAAGTGTAAAGATTACCATTTCAGCGAACATAGCATTGTAAATAATTCTGGTTTGTAGGATTACCTTTACCGAAAAGAGAATTTTAAATTTCATTACTCAGCAAAATATGTAATTACTATTGATAATTTATAGCAATAAACGAAATAAATAATTAAGTTGTAAAGTGAAATCGTAGTAGTATTTCTATCTTCTACAGTTGTTCATTTGAGATAGGTACGCAAACGAAAGGTAAAGCTCTTATGCACTAAATTATCAGGACGGTTGTAATGCTTAACAGGTTTTAAGCGAAATTGTCCTTTATGTAAAGGAAGTCGTGCAATGCGTAATTGTTTCCAATGGGTCCCCCGAATTCGTAATCTTCGTCAGTACGCCATTCCAGTTTATTTAACGAGGCGCATTAAACAAATTTCTAGACGTAAATTGAACATAAGATGAAGGCGGTTAATACTATATGGGGCTAAACTGAGCAAACTTCAGTATCCTAGTATTATTATTTTCTCATCAAGCACCTGTTTTCCGCTTAGACGTTTACCAGTTTTAGTGATCACTCTGTAGATGAACATTCGGTATCTAGAAGCGTTTTAAGTTTGGCGCGCCGAAAGTGTTTAGGAGTTGAAGATAGAAGGTAAAGGTATTTGATTTAATTTATAGAGTCGTGTTTCAGCCACCAGTACCGTAAATAAAAGCTACAATTAATTTGCCGTTTGAAATCGTTCCCGTCAAGATATTTCAATGGTCTTTGTTGCGTCCTCTTGTCATTTAGAAGACGAGGCAAATTAATATTTTGGAATTTCAACTCCGTTAAGTAGTTATTTAGATGATTTTGGTTTCCTATGATAATTTAAAACGAGCTTTAAAACGGCAGCTTTACACCGTTAACAAGTTGATAAGAGATCTTTATGCCGACCTGAGAAATTAACAATGAACCTTATGGGACTACCAATTTAAGAAATTTGAATCCGGCCAATTAAGTAAGTGCAATTAACAGTAGCTAAATAAATGTGTTGCAGTAAACAGCATCCGATACGGTCGTGAGGGATCTCAAAAGAAGCGCTCTTAACTAATTTGAATTTTAGAGAACGTCGCAGGCCTCACAATTAATAAAGGAAGTTTTTTGGATGGAAATAACCGAATACGCCGTGTTGCCTGGAAAATCGTTCCGTTCATGGCATACCCGAATTTTATAAAAGGTAACCGTTGTTGAAAGGGGATCGTTTTTCTTTTGGCGTTTATCCGAATAGTAAGTTCATATTTTGCCCTTGGGGTTTTGACCGAAACATAAGATCTTTTGCATCGTTGAAAGTTACGGTTATGTACCGTAATTTTGAGCTTTTCCGTAAATTTATTTTGCATTCGTACCGTTTAATTTTTGCTTTTACATTAAGTTTACCGCACCGTATCTAAAGCCTTACTTTTTCTTGCACAGTAATTTCCACCACTCCGTTTTATTGCAGAGTAAGCTTTATTTATTTAATTATTTATTATCCCTATCTTGTTCTGGGCCATTAACAGGCTTGCGCCCTATTACAGAGTGACCCACCTAATGCTTTTTAGAGGTGCCTTTGCAGAAGGTCTTAAGTTGTTCTATACTACTCCGGTATTTACCTTACGAACTAGGAAAACTGCAGGAAAACCTAATTCGAAGCAACCGGCTGAATGCTGGAAACTGGTCTAAGGAATTTCCCATCTCTGGTAAAGCGTTTGAGACGTTTTCCGAACTAAATTAATAAGTAAATATTCATGCGCGCTTATAAAAGGCGCCCAAACGAACGATTGTGAGTTAGTGAAGCTTCTTCTTTGCAGTTTCTACATTTTTGGTTGCTTGCTAAAAGAAACCAATGTACCATTTTGAAATGTTCATTTTAAAATTCCAAATTTATATTCGATTTAAGTATCATTCGATTCTTACTCTCATTTAAGTGATATTCTTATACCATGTATGTAATCTCTGTAATCCCGTTTAGTTTAGATGTAGTTCGTTGAGCATTATAGGTTTCATTTTCAATAGTTCTTTATTTTCGCCGCGAGAGGTTATGCAGATATTACCGTAAGAGATTTATGTGACCGTATACCCTTCTGTAAGGTGTTTCTCTTGTTTTGTATGCTTAATGCGGATATATTTGCAAGTTCTAAGGTCGTTTACGGTATGTACCTACAATTAGTTTTTGAAGGTACAGAGACTCATCCGAAACAGATATCAACGATTTTTATTTACGTTATTTGTGTCATTACCACGTTCATACTTTTATATTACGCATTTGGACGGACAATTCGTTGTCAATCAAAATTTTGCTTTTGTTTAGTTAACGTAAATTGAATTAGTGGTTCTTATTGAGTGTTAATTAAGGTTTTAGTATACGAGTACCCAAGTTTCAAACGTTAGACATTGCTATCGCAATATTTATTTGCCGCGCTATTCACTATCCCTCTTTTTTT
This sequence comes from Photinus pyralis, assembly GCF_008802855.1. Classification (NCBI taxonomy): domain Eukaryota; kingdom Metazoa; phylum Arthropoda; class Insecta; order Coleoptera; family Lampyridae; genus Photinus; species Photinus pyralis. The sequence goes on from NW_022170249.1 coordinate 35,024,565, forward strand.
TTTGTGTTTTTATATGTTACAGATAAGGCAGAAAAGCGTCCTTCTGGGCTCGGAAAAGCCGTTTCGACCTGTAGTTCAAAGGTAAACGTTGACCTTGTAATATTTTGACATCAATTATTAAATCACCCTCGATTGTGACAACCATTATTGTTTATATTTTATACTTTTCATCCGAATATCATACAATACTTTTCTTCTGAATAATAAGTATCTCAAAATGGGAAATCTCGAGTCGATAAAGATGCGTGAAAGGTAACGACTGTAACTAAACGTAAAGCAAACATTTTTCGTACTTCTGCATTAAATTGCGACTTTTCATGTTAGTTTTAGTACAGAAAATAATAATAATTTTTGATTGTGAAGGAGAAATCTGAGTAACGTAAATTAATGAAACGTACACCTCTGATATACACATTTAGTAGGAGTATAAAAAGGCATTTCTTATTTGCAACGCAAAATTTGTGGTTCCTTTATAAAACAGAACTATAGGATGACAGAATAAAATATGAAAGAGTTAAATGCGGAAACGCGACATTTATTCACATTTTTATTTTCCACGTACCGCTAGGGCGCTAATTGAATTTATATCCCCGCTCAAAAAGGTACGCAGTGATTCATTAATAATGAAGTTAATGTTACTCACATCTAACACGAAGCATTACTGGTTTGCTCACAGTTTCTCCCCTGTTATTGGCTGCCAGACAGGTGTAACTGCCGCTTTGCCATCGCGTCACCCTTTGCAGAACCAAACTGTGTGTGCTGATTATTACTCCAGATGACATGTTCTGACTCACCAAGCCACCCTGTAAAGTACACAATTAACAACTTGCAAAAATTACATGAAAAATAAATATCTACTTTCGTATAATGAGAGTTATGAATTTTTATGTATAACCTAAAGAGAATTTATAGAGGGAGTAAACGTCCGTCGACGTTATCTAATCGGGTACAACAATACAACCATAGTCTGTTAACACCATTTAAAAAGCGATTAAAACACCCTAACGTGATATTAAAATTTATAATTAGAGCAGATAATCGTGTCGTGCATATATTTCGAAAAATAATGGTCGCGCGGTAGGTATTTAAATTTATACGCTCCTGCATACTACTCACTCAATCACGTTTGTTAAAGAATTTTACAAAGGCTGGAGTGCAATTTACAAGAGCGTCCGATCGTGCGTGTTTATAACTCTGTTATACGGCCGTTTACACGCAAGGCAACATGTGTAGCTTTTTGTCAAATAATGAGCTCTAATGAAACTACCGTAATGTTTTTTTGCGTCATTTGACAGGATTCCCTTTTATTTTACATACTGTTCTTTCCCAAATAATCCGACGTTAAACTTCTAGATGATAAAACCGAGAATAAAGCTTTTGGCCTAGTTTTCAACGGGATAGTGAAAAGAAATGGAATCGCAGCTACTGTTCGTGTTCAATTCAATTATACGTGCACGTGTTGTTGAGGTCTGTGCCGTTTAATTGCAACCTAATATTATAATACGCTTCTTGAGAAATCTGACGTAGAAAATTTGAAAACAATTTTTTACGTGACCTACTATTCTTCTCGTAATTCGCTTAAATATTTAATTGAGATGGTAGCAAGTTAGATAACTAGGATTGGAAATCGATGATTAGGGAGAAGCTTTAGGATGGATAGGCGAACCACATCATGCGAAAATCGTGTCTTTCATAAGTCATTTTCACTAGAAGATGAATTTACAATAAAACAAAATGGCAAGAGAAAATATTTCAGTTTCAATCTGTTCTGATTTACAAGATGTTATCGTTTTATGGGAACCCCGTACATAACTTCGTAATTATATCCTTCTAGGTGCTATTACAGTCTTAATTACATACATTAAAAATTCAATCACAATGAAACTCGCCAGAAGTTCTATCTGACCGTAACGTATTAAGACTCGGACTCCAACCTGACAGATGGCGAGTTCGAATCCCAGAATTTGCCAGTTTTTAGTGGTACAAAACATCTGCTGACTAACATGCTTCGGAGGGCATGTAAAGGTCACATAGACGGCTGTTGATACGATGGAAACGCCTGTAACCCGACCGAGGCGCGTGGCGCAGTGGTTGGGCTCACCGATGCTATTCGGGAGGTCGTGGGTTCGAATCCCGTTGCCGACTGCTCTGTCTGGGGTTTTGTCAGGGGGTTTTCCTCAGACATACGTAGCTTCGCATAATGCTAGCATTATGTTGAAATCTACGAGGCGAATGCTGGAGCAGTGCTCTCCCCCTCAGCACCCTAACTCCGTTCCTTCCGTTCCCATCCCTAACTTTACATATTCTTACATTCCCGTTCTCTGGCTGAAGAGGCTCTGGCAAGCCTGAGCAGCCTGCCTCCGGCGTCCCTGTAGTCAGGCATGTCGGAGGAATGAAACACGACGACCTTTTCCTTTTTCCTTTCTGTAACCCGGGAGTGCCACTCATACGATAAATAAATAAGTAAAACAACGGGCGATCGAGTCGTCCATGTAAACAAAAACTCCAAAGGCGACTCTTCAGCCCACCAGTCCCCCAAAGCCGCAAAATCGCCGGGCGACCGGGAAGTATGGGTGTAGGAACGGATCCATAGGACGCAATGTGGCAAGTGTATCCGAGATACCAGTCTCTAGGCGACTGTATGTCCGTGCAAAATCGGTCCCCTAAGACCCTGCGAGATATACCACGCACCATGTTATGGAACATTTACAGCGGCATTTAACAACACTATCAACGCAAACTACGACTTTGGGGTGAAGATCAATCGATGTATTGATGTTGCCTACAGTATCAGCATCTAACATTGATCAGAGGGTTACAAAAGCATTATTAGAGAATACCACCACGCGATTACATGAAATTAGTTATAGTGTAGTTGCTTGCGCTTCAGCCTGCGGGGGTGGCAACCAAGGGCTTTGGAAACAATTAAATATTAATGTAGATAATACTTTCTATCTATTTTTTTGCTTACGTGCCGGATTTATTATAGTTACTAAGAAATTGTTTCTAGGATACCGGATTTGTTTAGAGTGAAGAAGGATCTGACATTAACCCTGGACCTGTAAAGAAATTAATCGAAATTACAAGAACCGAAATCAATTGTACTTAAAAGCCTGCCGATTCATCATCAACAGAATTAGCGGTTCACGAATGGTTTCAGTTTTCATAAAAATCAGCAATTAACCCCCAGACCATTTCACGCTTCGTCGTCGTCTACAGAACTTCCTGGTACAACAACGTCTGTTCAATCTATTATTTTGGATTCATCAATTGACAAACGCGAAACTTACTTTTGCAATAAAAATACAAAGAGGGTGAATGGAGTTGAAAAGAAGGTGACAGCTGTAAGTACGGAACAATTTGTTGAGACCTTAAAACAACGTGCCTTTCTAGACGATGAAGATCTGTTAAATAGACCAAAAGCCAAAAATTTGGTATATCATGTGGTCTGTGAGCGAACGAGACCAATCGCAGAAAACAGAAAGATAATAACAAGTAAAAAGATTTTCGCCCTAATACGCCGATAACACCTAGAATTTTTTATATGGTTAACCCCAAACAAAATATTATAAAGATGCGACTTATTTTAAAAAGCAGTATTATATGCTAGGTTTAACATATAAAAAGTTCCGATGTCTCCGTTTTGCATAACACTTTGAAAATTGAGGCGCCATCTTGATTTTTGGTACTTTCCTCACTTATTTAAGAATAACTCAGAAAATAATAACTTTATAAAAAACTACGAAGAATACTTTTTTGTTCTACATTAAATTCTACAGTATAAACTGTAATTAGATTTTTTCAAGTGAATTAGATAAAAAGATATACTAAAGAAAATAGATACTTTTGTTACAAAATTTTTATAATATATAATATAAAATGATACAAATCAGTTATTTTAAAAAAATATTGTTTTTTGATTACTGAAAAAATAATACTAACAAATATGTATTGTTGTGCTTGTACAAATGTACATGGGTCCATTTACGAGATTACGAAGCACTTGCAACGTTAAAGGCACTCCGCTTCGCGTCGTGCCATTAAACTCGTTGCGCGTGCTTTAAACACTTCATTATACACTTGTATCTTACTATTACACGAACGTAAACGTTATATGTACGTATTTTAAGCAAAAATCAATAATTTATATTTTTGTAAAACATATTGCAAGTACAAATAAATATTATGGTGTTGGATCTTACAGCATTCTATGTATTTTTTACTGATCTTTAATTTTAATCTCTTAATTTTTTTCGATGTTTGTAATAGTTTTTAAGTTATACATTTTTTTTCTAAAAAACAAAGAAAATTCGATATGGCTGCCCGAATTTAGGGGTGTTGTGCAAACGGAGACATCGGAAGTTTTAGTATGTTAAATGCGACCTATAAGACTGTTGATTAAAATACGTCTCATCTTTATAATATTTTGTTTGGGTTCGACCCTAACTGTACTGGAGTATAAGACGTGTAACTTCAGTGCATTTTCCATGCATTGATCAGTAGTTCCCAAAAGGTCATAGCTATGGGCGCCGTTTTCCTTTACTAGAGGCATCTATTAAAATTGCAAACAAATATCTCCATAAATAAGAAAGTTGACGGTGCGCAGTTCGCGCATGCGCACTTTCAATGTATGGTATATGCGATGTTTGTTTTTACTAGAAGCGTCTATGGTTCAAATTTCAAAGAAATATCTTCATAAATAAGAAAGTCGGAATTGCACAGAGATATATTCATTGCTAGAAGACTCCGTAATGTCTGTTGTTTTCCTTGTGCAACATGTACGCGGTTATTCCGTAATTTGGACAGTGCGTACCGCGTTTATTATGAGATACAAAAAACTTTAAATACAAAAGTGTAAAAAAACATCGCACACTTTGATAAGTTTGTAATGGAACGCCCTGTATGTTAATCAAAAATTGAATAATCTTTTCTTCTTGATTTCAAAAATATACAGGGTGTATTAATGTCATGCAGATATTTAGGGGGTGTACTCGTCAAAGTAAGAAAAAGTTGCAAATATATGCCTGGTCCAAAGAGCGTGGTTTCGTTATACAGGGTGCCAAAGAAAATGTAACACCCTGTATACTGCGACCAACTATTTAGCCTATATAGCCGTATCGGTCGTACGTGCGTTGAGGGTAGTTATAAGAAGATTACCACCTTTCCAAGATGTCCAAATGGTCGCCGTTGTCCCACAGATACGTTAATTCTACTTCAGTTAAAGTCAGCTCTTTGTTCTATATTTTATATCACTAATTAGAGTCGTCGAATTCCACAATTATTGTCAGAAGATTAAACTTTATCTTTCTTACATTAAAATAAATTATCATAAAGGCTTTTCTGTTAGGAAATATACGAGATTGTTTAAAAAATTTACGTAAACGCGCAATAAGGGATGTGCCTTAGGCGGTATGGTCAAACCAAGTTATCGTTGCATTTGTTTAAATTATTAATTAAAACCTGTTTTGGAGAACAGAATTGCGAGCGCTCCCGACTCATACCTATGTAACGAAACACTTCTTCATACCCGAGGTAATGACCATGCCATATATTTGTGGAGTGTGCAGGTCAACGCCGGTATCAGTTTGATAGACTGTTCGCCTGACCTGAGAAATTCCAAGAGACGGTTGGGGTTAATTAGAATTTAGAAATTTCATGTGACCCATTTAAGTGAGGTTAAGTAACCGTTGCTAATTGAATCAGTTGCAGTATACAACATCCGATTAAGTCGTGAGTGGTTTGAAAACAAGCGCTTTTAATTACGAGTAATTTGAATTGTTAGATTTATCGAAGGACACACAATTAATTAAAGAAGTTTTAATGTTTGGAAGTAAACGATCGAATACACTGTGTCGGCTGGGAAATCGTCGATCCCTCCATGAAATGACCGAATTTTATGAAATGTAAAGCCGTTGCTTAGTGGGGACCTTTTTGGCCTTCTGCATCTTCGCAAGTTACATTCTTAAATCATCAATATTTTTTGCCGTTCCGTTAACGTTAAAACATAAGTATTTGTTATCATTCTTCCGTTTATTATAAGGCGGGTATTGTTTTTTGTTTCGCATTTGGTTTCCCGTAGCCACCGCTAATTAATTTATGTTTTCGTCACTTGCGTTCCGTTAGGGCAATTACTACCGTGTCCTTCGCCAGAAGCCGACCGCCGCCCCCTGCAAGATCTCTAGAGACTGTTTCCCTGTGGGAACCTCCACTCCCGGGCATACAGTTTTGATTCGCTCGGTTCTGTCCTGAACTAAGTGGGAGTACGTAATTGTTTAGTAAGTATTAAAGTTAGAAACATGAATAAAAATAAATCACTTTATAGAAGCACGTTTCTGAGAAAATAAATGTAATGGTTTACAGCAGGGATGTTTCTGCTAAACAACGTTGTGATTAAATCTTTGTTTCAAAGATAGCAGTACCATATTTATAAGTAAAGCAGGGTTGTATCCCTTAAGTTGTGGGAAGTGGTCAAGGCTGTTGAGATTCCCACATATAAAAATTAGGTCTGGATCGAGATTGTTTTTCATTGTAGCGGAGTCCTGAGAAATGTATAATCAAGTTTATTTAATTAAGCTAGCTGGACAGGTGTTTTGTTCGGGGTCTTCGTGACCGTTTGCCATTGCACACAAGAAAAGAAGTTTAACCGATCCGATTGAAAATACAAACCCATGTAAAGGGTAATCGCGGAAGATACTTAAACAATAATGGGCGACGTGCATATTTGTTCGGCGACAATATTTCGCATAGTTTGAAACTTTGAATATGTAATCAAAGGCTTGAAAGATAACGCCAACTATCTACGTGCAGCGCAAACAGTACAACTTTGTACTTTCGAAACTCTCAAATATCGCAAGAGAGAAGAATGAGATAATCATTTCGTTTTAAGCACTGCGCTGAGAAGGGGTTTTGTAACAACCTATCTGTGTTTCCGAATGAGAGCCGAGAGTCCAAAAATTCCCTTACTGAAAATCGTATGCGATTCTTGGTATCCTGTTTGCATTTCACTTATCTGATAGTTTCCACAGAAATTAACTATCAGATAAAATTAACTAAAATATGGACAATCGGATTTACATAGAATGAATATAAATTTGTAAGCTTACTTGATATCTATCCTAGACGAGATAGATAGTAGGACTCGATTCTGATTGACAAAATGCAATATTTTATATTTGATAGAAATTGAATTTAATATGCGATCTACCGTTGAGATGATGCCTGTATCTATTATCTTTGAATTACCATGTATATAAAAATTGTAATCATACGTTACCGCGAATAGGTACTTTTCGTTTGTCAATTTAAAATTTAAACGAAGCGCGTTTTTTGGTGTTTTGATGAGTAAACGAGTGCGCAGTCAGGAAGAAAGACGCATTAGGTACGCAAGATGAACTTGCCGTATTTGTATGTGGCTTTAGTTAGTGTAAAAAGTGTTTTTTCACGCACATCAACAATAGGTCAACATGTAGAAGCAATTTACACCTATCGAGCAGTTTATAAGAGGTACATGGTTGACCTACTTTCCACTTCACATGCCTGGGGAAGAACATGCATTTAACAGTATTAATTGATTTAAAAGTATAATTCAGGTGACGTATCGATTTTGATTTTGAGGGGATATTTAAATTCGGCGCCTTATTTGGGTACACCTTCTTTCCAGGTGACCTTTGCCTTCCCCGAAACAATCCACCGAGTTTTAAAACACCAGAAGCATAATACTACACCTACCAAACATGGACATAGAGGTTTGAACTAGAATTTATCAGTCAAGTACTTATATGAAGGCAAATCCACAAGTGAAAAAAATTAAATAATTACTCAAATGTGTTCGCGTCGATTGCTGTTCGTAGAAACGTGTGGATAAAAATGACAATCATATTTCGTTTTCGAGATCGATACTTAACTGCGCCTAATAACCTTTTTCCGTGTCATCTGAGACGTCTCGAGAATCTGATAAAAGTAATATGGCGTATCTGATGCACTCTGTATGTAACAAAACGTCAAATATTGACTATAGCAGAAGTTTAATAAGAAACTTATTGACTTTATAAATATTTTTTTAGCAAATGGAATTTATTAAAGCGAAGTTCGGCGCTAGTTGCCGTAACGCGCGTATTTATATATAAACCTTCTGCATAGATGGAAGAAAAGTTATTAAGGAATCTGTTTGAGACGTTTTCTGCAAAGTAATTCCCCTTTAACTTACTTGCAACATGGTTTATTTAATATTTACTTTAATACAATTTCCCTTCCTGTTCCCAACAAGAGCATTATATAACAATGAATAATCAAAGAAATAGTAAAGTCCTTTTTTAAGTTGTTCAAATCCTTATTTGAATATAGAATTGTTTTCAACTCCTGAAGTATTTGCATAATGAAGATTCATATATTCGGGTACACATTCAAAGGAAAATTAGTCCAGTATTACGTTTGTGTATATACGGCCCTTTTTGTAATATTATGCCACAAAGGAAGGGAAAAACAGTATATTTTTTTAAATTAAAATTTAAATTGAAAAAGGTTTACATTAAATTATAAGACGCGATATAAGCTGTGGAAATTAATCAATCATTAGTTCTTTAATATTAAATGTATATTGCCTGATGTTATTTCGCGAAGCTACGTTTCGATTAGTTATCAGTCTTTTAAGCATTCAAACCTTTGTTCCTTGGTAGTGAAACTCGTAAAATTTTCACATTTGCCATAAAATCAATTGTACATGGAAATATATGTACCAGAAATGAGTATCTTAGCAAAGTATTCAAGTGAAGACAGTATTTAACAAGATACGAAGCATCGCATACGATTTTCAGTAGGGGAAAATCTTCATTTATGTACAAATGTTGTTGGAAAAACGCGAACGAGTAAACTTGTTTATAATGCGTTCGAGCACATGTCTAAGGCATTTAGCCGCATTAACCATAAGATACTGTTTTGTAAACAATGTCAGTTAGGATGTTGTGGTTTATATAAAGGCATTTGGAATGAATTCTGGTGTTTAATTATTAAATAATCTAATCAAATTTTGTTATCCAACTTTGTTGGGATCATCGACGAATGAACACAAAACAATTTTCCGCATCAAGGTTGTCGTCAAGGTTTTGTTTGTTTACATTCTTTTTCGTGGAATAGTTTTAGATTAGGAAAATTTGTACATCAATTTTTGATTTGTAATCAGTTACTACGTTAATGGGTTTGTGACAGTTTGGATATAATTTATTAAGCTTTTCGCTTATTTCAGAAAAATAAAGGGAATTGTTAACGATAACGTGGCAATTTAATCAATAAGAAAAAATTGTTTTAAATTATTGAAATGTGTTGATTTAGATAAGGACATTTCTAAGAATTAGTGTACACGTAATAATTTGAGTGTCGTCGTATTGGTTATTTTCGTCGCTATGCAGTTTTTATTGGTTGATAAGTTTTTTCAGACAATTTAAGTGGGAAAAGGACGCGGATACTGTCATTTGAAGACGCCTTTTGTGGGAATTCGAGAAGGCATTTGTGTGATCTGTTTGGGTTGATTTCGTGGGAAGGTAGACGCCGAATTTCAAGTTGTCGATGAATGTGTTTGCGTCAACGAAAGATCAACGTTACAACTGTGTCGGGGACAGAAGCAGTAAAATAAAGTTCTTTGTGTCACGTGTCAGCCGGTGTTTTTGTTTCCATTGAACTCAAAACAGATTTCCTCTTGACATTCGAAATGTGAACAATTTAAAACAGTTCAAACAATTGGTTCACCACCTAGTCTTAAATATTGAACCTTATAATATAGAAGAATTTCTTCATTGTTGAGTCTTCGTCTTCCAGCTTCTTTTATTTACTTTATTTGACGTTATGTTGCTTCCTGTGCTTATTTATCTATATACATTTTGTAAATAAATAAATTACAAAAGAATGAATGACTATTCAGCATTTTGTGTGTTCGAAACGTATTCGGATATTTTGACTCGAAAAACTGTAAGTAATTTTAAGTATTTCTTGTTAATTGTTTGTAATATAATTGTTATGAACACCCATGTGGGTTTGGTTATTTGTGTGTCAAATTACGCAAGTTGTGTGTTCGTTCGGACCCTTTTAACGACGGAAAGAGAAGTCTTTCTTTTTATTCACGCCCAAAGTTCATTGTGTTTGTTAAAATTTGGTAACAGACCGTACATTTAGCGTATTACTTATTTATATTTATGGACTACCCATGAAGAATTTTTCCGAGCATCTTTTGTGCGGCAAGATGACTTCGCTTTTTGTCCTGAATTCAGTTGTAAAAATAAAAATTTCTTGATTTCGAGGTTTATCCTCTATTTTTTGAGAGGCAAACCCAAGTTGATATCAGTTCATATTCAAAAAAGAAGTAGTATTTAAAATTTTACCGCTTTCTGTCGCTACATAGTATTTAAAAAAAACGGTGCCACATTTTTACGTAAGAACAAATTTGCGGCAAAAATCCTTCCAATTACTGGTATAGTCTTTTTTCGCCTAGGGGTTTAGTTGACAATTGGGCTACTATTTGATACCTTCCTAAACAAATTTCTTGAAGCATCCTGATAAAACATTATTTCCAATTATAATAAGCGGAAATCCATTTTGTACACTTTTCGTCTTGGGAATATGTGACATTACGATGTACCTACAGGGTGAGTCAACGATTGCGCGGAGTAACTTAATGCCTTGAAGATAAGATGTTTCGATAGAGTGCTTTTGTATTATGATATGGTTGAATATTCTCAACATTTTAAAAATATTTGGAATTATACAGGGTGCGCCCAAATTGAATTTTTTTTTAAATAGAACCCCCTGTAGTTTTAATGCATTTTTGAATTCTGCGTGTAATTGTACGTCTTTTTTGTTATATGGTTAATATCCGAAAAGCTAGTAGTTTTAAAGATAACTCGATTTTTAAGAAAAATTGGGCATTTGCAAGCGTCAGTATATTGTCAAAATTATTACTTAAATAAATAAATACATCTGCTATGAAATATTAAAAAATATAGCTTACAGGGTGTTTTTTTTGGTAGGTCCAAAGTTGCAAAACTTCATATTAAAAAATCTCACTTCTTTTAAATGGAACACCCTGTATATTTTTTGTCATCATTTAGCTCCTGGGTTTTATATTCTAATCTTAATTAAGTTATATGTAATTTACATAATAGTGAGGTGGACATGCAAAAAAAGGCAATTTTTATCTATCTCGTCCAAAACGAAAATCATCTCGATTAATTAATTTTTCAAACAATTTATTTAAGTCCAAAAACTGGAGAATAAGTAAAAACTACACAGCAAATTTAATTTAACTCCTAATGTCATCCAGCCTGTGATATTAGTTTCATTTTTTTTTCATATTCACCTCCTTATTATGTAAATTAGAACTTATTTCAGATTAAAATATAAAAACTAGGAAAACCAAGATATTTGTTTATGTGTTTACTATCAAATTTATTCTCCAGTTTTTAGACTTAAATGAATTATTCTAAAAATGAATTAATAAATATGATTTTAGCTTTGAACGAGGCAGATAAACATTGCCTTTTTATTGTATGGCCACCTCACTATTATGTAAATTACATATAACTTATTTAAGATTAGAATATAAAAACCAGGAAAACCAAGATGTCTCGAAAACTATCAGAGATAGGTATAGGAAATTATTATTATCAAAAGTTGAAGGTGTTTGGCGAAGCTAAAAAATGACAGAAAAATATACAGGTTGTACCATTTAAAAAAGTGAGATTTTTCAATATGAAGTTTTGTAACTTTGGATCTAGAAAAAAAACACCCTGTAAGCTATTTTTTTAATGTTTTATAGTTAACCCAGGATAAAAGATATAAAACCTGGAATCAAAATTTAAGTAATAATTTTGACAATATACTAACACTTGCAAATGTTCTTAAATTGTTCTTAAAAATCGAATTATCTTTAAAACTACTAACTTTTCGGATATTAACCATATAATAAAAAAGACGTACTATTACACGTAGAATTCAAAAATCCATTCAAATACAGAGGGTTCTATATAAAAAAAAGGTACCATTTGGGTGCCCTACTTTGTGGTCGCACCCTGTATAATTCCAAATATTTTTAAAATGTGGAGAATATTCAACCATATCGTTGATCTTCCTAAAAAACTAAGACCGATATTTCAACTTTTATTAAGTACCGCCATTCTTTTCATCATTGCAAAGACTATCCACTATCGAGAATTTGTTACACTGCAACTACAAAAGCGGCATTTCATAAGAACGTTTAGCTATTTTTTCCATGGCGGATTGACTACAGAGAAGCCTTAAGGGCTCCCGCCCTCCCAAGAATTTGAAAGTCATCCCTTCTGCAACCATTTATTGGGGCTCTCAGAGAATTTTGCTGATAAGATGCTATTAAAGTGAAGAGACGCGAAAAACTGACGCAAGGTGTCTTGTTGCTCCACGACAATGCACCACTGCACCAGTCCAGATGTAGTACGCCAGTGACTATTTTTTATGCCCGAAAACCCCTAAGGGGGACAAAATTTAGGAATAATGACGAATTTCGAAGCAAGTTCTGTAAAAGGTCTGAATCGTGTGAGAAAGGAAACCAGTAGAACAAAGGAAAATATCGGTATCCATGAAGATATGGCAACCTAATTATTGACTGATTTGATGGTAGAATGTTACTTCATCACTTTCACACAGAAACCTTTTGCTTATTAATAGTGTTGCTTTGTGTCCGCAATATATATTTTTACCTGCCCATTTGCACTACATTCTCCATGTTTAGTACGTGAGGTGATTGCGTTAATTTACAAAAGAAGTAAGGTGATAAAAATGTGTTAATGAAGTCCAAAACTTATTGGAAGACCCTTTGGTAGACATCGTTTAACCAGGCACTTTGCGGTTTGTTTTGCTTCAGAAACTCTCACAATGTTAATTGTTGCGAGTTTAATTACTACTAAAACGGCAGTCACACTTTGTACACCTTGAAATTTTTAACGTAAACGCAATTAACGACCCTTTTTATCTGATAACTTCGAAGCATTTGTTTGACAATTCAAAAAAAACGCGTGTAATAAATTCCAGTTGTAGTAGTCGGTACAATTAAGATAAAATCGCATTGTTACAATTATAATAAGGTTCGCCCTCTTAACACGTTTTATAGGGCTAATTCGCTTCAAATAGATTCAACGATATGCCTAAAGACATTCATGAAAGCGTTAGGATTGTTTACTTAACCACATGTTAGATGTTTACGGCCATAATTGTTTGCAAATGAATGCTTTCTGAAAGCATAAACAACCTTCATTTAGGGAAAATGCTGTTTACACGAAGGGAATCGAAAAAAGACGGTCTTATTTGAAATAATGTGTAACGTTCATGACTTTTATATTAGATCGTTACCTACAGTAAGTGCCTTATTGTTGCTTGTTTAATATTTGATGTAGTAATCAGTAGGCACGTATCTATCATATCAAACTTGAACGAAGTAATAAAAAAAAGGGAATGGTGATAAAGTTAAATTGGTTAGTAAAAGAAGTAAAAATTTAGGTTAAAGGAGAAATAAGTTAATCTAAGAGTGATTAGTCTACTGAAGTTCATACATAAGAAAGTTTTAGAGACCATTTATACCGTCCACGAGTTACGACAGTTTGACCAGAGTTCAATTATTTAATCCCGAATCTACGTTAGAAATTGCACGTCTCTTTCACCTACTAAAGGAAACTAAATTGAAGAAAGATAGGATTAAAGTTTGCCAAGTAAATTAAAAATAAATAAACAAAGTTTTCAGTAAACAGGATAGAGTTTAGGAGATTTAAAGGTGAACGCAGACTGAAAAAAGGATAGATAAACAGATTTAATGCCTGGACAGAGGTAATTTACCCCAGAGGCACGGAACGGGAAAAGCATCTCAAGGGAAACATATCTTACAGATCGTACCAGCCTGGTTTTTTGGGTTTTCAAGTGCCATAACTCGTATTTAACCGTATCCTGGTAGATACACATTTGATAGAGTTTATTTCACCCTAAGGATGAACCTTAGGGCCTATAATTGAAGATTCTTTATGAACCATAAAACCAGGATTATTCCTGCTGCAATCTTTATATAAAGCAATAAAAGCATACTCGCTTATCCACACCATACGATACAAATGGTAGATTAAGATTATGACAGATTGAGAATGGCGGAGGGTCGGTCGCCCCTTAAAAGGTAGTGGATTATAAACAGAACAATTGCGAAGTTGTAATGCACTTGTTCACTTTCCATGCAAATCAAATTTGCATAAAATTGCATAAAAATACGTTCGCTGCGCATCGGATCAAACTAAAAATACCGTTGGGAATCGACATCGACATGGTCGTACTTATAGATATAACGTGCAAAAAATCTCGCAATGTAAAACTCATACATAAATTGAATTTACATACGAAAGGCACTCTCAAAAAGAAATCGAAAATTAGTTTACATCGATTTTCATTAGTTTCGAGAATTGTCTATTTTAGTGAGATAAAGCGTTCGTATTAAATCTTTGCAAAAAACTGATAAGAAAAACGTCGCTTTAAAAAGAAAATCAATTTCCTTTCCGTATTTATAAATAGCCATTAGAGTTGAATGGATTCAGGTAATCAATGATTTCGGTGTCGTATGTGAACGCTTATTTTTAAAATACTCTGCTGGATTCTTTTACTGCATTTCAATACAATGTCGCTGTGGCAAACATATTTTTCGCTGCTTTTCACCTTTACCTTCAGGTAGTGAAAGTCTTTCAATGTGGATTTGTGACTACTTTTAACAAAAACCTAAATTGTAGGTACATTTTCAACAAGTAGTATCTGTAATACGGATTTTCCCTAGTTCCCTTTATTGACATGTCTAATATGTAATTGCTTAATTGGCCTTTTAGCGGTGTGCAAAGTGAGGTATATTTTACAATTTACAATTTTATACAAGCTCCACATATAAATCGCGAACATACACAATAAATGAACAAATACTTCAAGTAGGGAGAAATAACAGAGTTGCCACATCACGAGCGGTAAGGATTTCGTCCAAGCCGCATGATAGCATCTTCAATTAATTGTCGATGGAACCTCTCACCATACCTTTCCTTTGCGGATGGAAGTAGGTGGTCTGTATCCTTTGCATACGGGCGAGTTTTAGTAACTCTGCGAAAAGGGTGAACTCGAACTGCGTTCCACGATCCGTTGCAATTCCAACCCAGCCCGTGCTATCCAGTTCTCCACGAACGTTTTAGCGCATGTTTCGGCGGTAATGTCCTGGATTGGAATAACTTCTGGCCAGCAACTGAAGCGATAATTAAGATGGACAAGGGCGGTCTTCTTTTTGTGTTATTAATTTTCCGAATTAAATTTTATTAATTGTCGTTGGACTATGTAACGGCATGGAGATTAGTGTGCTAAACGAGAAAGCGATCAAGGTTGTTTTTGTTTACATTTTATTTAAACGTAGAAAGTTCCGGGAATTTTTTGGGTCTTTATCTGTTATCAAATGTAAATGCTTAAGTGTAACATGCCTGTGTGTGCATGCATATGTGGAAATAATATAAGCAGATACGAGGATTCTATCCTGTGTAAAGGGTCGTGTGCAAGTCTTTTCCATTTAGGCTGTGCAGAAGTGACTCTTGAGAAATTCACCGAATTGAATCAAGCCGATTTAATAAATAATTGGGTATGTAATAAATGTGCAAATCCAAACATAACCTCAATGTCAAATACTAACAATTGTACGTCAACTGAAAGGAACATGCAACGTGATGATAAAGAATTCCAATCGTTAATTAAATTAGCAATTGCTGATGCTCTTAAGGAGTTTAACAAGGAAATCGTAATTCCTTTAAAACAAGAACTTAAAGAAATTAAGAAGCAAAATAACTCTTTGTTAAAGCAACTAGAGATCCTTAATTCAAATTCAAATAGAAACTTTAGTCAACAATCCACCTGTAACAGTTATTCGGAAATAGAATAGAAAAAAACCACTTGTCAAATCACCCGCAATTCCAAAAGGCGATGTCGTGGAAAGTACGTTGGTTTTACCGGTTAATGTAAATAAAACTCCCAATAATCAATCGCTGACCTTAACGGAGATAGCTCACATAAATAGTGATATCTTAAATGGAAATACGCCGACAAACATCGTTGCTTCAAAAGGTGATATTGCTGCCACCGATTGGCAACAGCAAAAAAGCAAACGTAATAATCGCTCCAAAACTCTAGCAACTGGTACAGGAACCGATGATAGGAATCTACAAGGGGTTGTTAAACGGATACATTTTCACGTATCTCGCCTCCATCCAAAAACCAACGCAAACGACATTCGACAACATCTCATAAAAAACTCCATTATAGACCCATTAGTAGAGCAAGTTAGTTCAAAATACCCGGATTCGTACTCATCTTTTCGAGTTTCTGTGTTACCAGAATTTAAGGAAAAGATTCTAACGCCTACCAATTGGCCAGCTGGCATATGTGTAAACAATTTTTTTTGGAGAATTCAAAAACCATACGCAAAAGGATAAATACACCATTTACAGTGTTTCATTTGAACATTCAGAGTCTAAAAAGTAAATTAGAATTACTTGAAACATTTTTAATTGATAAACCTTTTGATTTGGTGTGCATAACTGAACACTGGTTTTCTGATGTCGAACTAGCAAATGGTCTGCACATTGGAACATGGAAGAATTGTGCTGCCTACCATCGAACCAAATCGCGACATGGGGGCGTCCTAATTTTAGGTAAAGATAATGTAAATTTTAAACCGCTACTTGTGATTAACGAAATGTGCATTGACCAACATTTTGAGGTTGCAAGCATCCTTTTGATGAATTCGAATGTCGTTGTTGTAACATGTTATCGGTCCCCAAGTGGAGACTTCAATATCTTTATATCAAGCTTTGAAAAATTATTAGTGACGTTAAAAAACTTCAAGAATATTATCATTGCCGGTGATTTTAACGTACATTTTAACACAAGTGATCCTAAAACAGTGGCATTGTGCGGCTTACTTTCGTCCTTTGGCTTTGTGCAAACGATCTCCTTTTCGACCAGACTTGAGTACTGTATTGACAATGTTTTTATAAATTTTTCAGTTGACCATTTTACATCACACTCACATTCCACAGATTTCTCCGATCACCTGGGCCAATCCGTTACAGTTAATTGTGACATGTCTTCGAATGTTAATAATGCCGTTACTGCGAGATTGCATCGTCCGATCACTACTAAGGGCCTTAATTCTTTGTTCTTTATGTTAAGTAATTGTACATGGGACTACTTAGGAAATGACAAGCTGGATACAAATGCAAAATTTAACACTTTTTTTTACAAATTTTTATGATGCATTTAAAATCGCGTTTCCAGAAAAGTTAATGAAGTGTCGCAATAGGGACAATAATGTTGCGTGGTTTAGCAAGGACTTAGCAAAACTACGAAGCACTTTGCAACTTGTGAGTGAATTACATAATATTTACAAAACAGAACGTCTTCTTCAAATGAAGCGTCGTGTAACTGGGATTTATAAAAACGCCATTAAAATAGCTAAAGTGCGCGCAAACAGTGAGGCCATACGTAAATCGTCGAACCCAGTTGGTACCATGTGGACTATTATAAACTCGCATAGACTTGTCAAAGAACAATCTACCTCAAACATAACCGCTGACGAATTTAATAACTTTTTCGTAAATATAGCTAACAGTACCATTAACAATAGCCAGCAAGGTGTTGCTACTTGCAATCGAGTGAATCACCCTAATGTTAGGACAAGTAACTTTACTTGTTACCAAACTTCACCTATTGAAGTTCGTGACACATTATTCTCTTTAAAAAACAGTAATACTAGGGATGTTTTTGGTATAAGCGTAAACATGATAAAGCATAACATTAGTTTGTATGTGCCACCTCTGGTGAAATTGATTAACGATTCGTTTAAAAATGGTATTTTTCCGGATGATTTGAAGATTGCAGTTGTAATTCCCTTATATAAAAAAGGTAATGTGAATGACATGAAAAACTACCGTCCCATATCAATTCTTCCAACATTTGCTAAGGTATTCGAAAAACTGATTAAAGTGAGAATCGCTCGGTACTTTGAATTGAATAACTTACTGTATTCCAACCAGTTTGGTTTCAGAGTAGGGAGAAGTACATCAAGTGCTATAATGTATCTAATTAACAAAACCCTAAATAGTTTCGAAAGAGGTGACTATCTAAATGCTACATTTATTGATTTGTCACGGGCCTTTGATTGTGTTTCACACACTATCCTGATTAACAAACTTGCTGCGTATAATTTTGACAAAACAAGTTTTGCATTGATAGAGTCCTATCTTAGTAATAGATATCAATGTGTGCGTATAAGAAACGTAATATCAAAAAAATTACCGGTAGTTAGAGGAGTACCACAAGGAAGTGTCTTGGGACCTTTTCTTTTCCTTATTTACATCAATGATTTGTCAATTTCTCTGTTAAAAGATACTGACTGTGTCCTATATGCAGATGATGCTACTCTGTTAGCAGGTGGTGCTAATGTAAATAATGTGTTACGTGTTTCGGAGGCCAACATAAAATTGTTAAATGGGTGGTGCAGTCAAAACGAACTATCGCTAAATGTAACTAAAACAGAGAACCTTATGTTAAATATAAAGAACTTTGAAAGCAATGTAAGCCAAAAATCTATTAAATTTCTAGGCGTGTACTTGGACAGTAAACTATCTTTTAACGTCCACATTAGCAACGTTGCTACGAAACTTAACAAAAATCTCTTTGTGTTGCGTAGGTTGGTAAATAATGTATCTCAAAAAGTCATCTTAAATGCATACCATGCGTTATGTCAAAGCGTTCTAGCTTATGGAATACTGGCGTGGGGTAATTGTTCCCAATCTAAACATGCTTTCAAGTTGCAGCGGCGAGCTATTCGAGTTGTTGCTAATATTGGGTACCGCGACGAATGTCGTCATATTTTTTCTAAGTTAGGGGTACTTACTTTGCCTTGTTTGTACATTCTAGAATGTGTTTGTTTTATAAGGTCCAATTCAATAAATAATATATTAAAAAGTGATGTTCACGACCATAACACTAGGGACAAGCTATCGTACAGAATACCTTTCTGTAGATTGACCAAATCGCAAAATAGTACTAACGTCGTAGCTTTAAAATGTTATAATCACTTACCTCAGTCTATAAAAACATTAAAACCTCATCAGTTTCGAAAAATAATCAAACGGTATTTAGTAAAGTGGGCGTTTTACAGTGTAGATGAGTATCTAAATTCCGCTATATCTTTATAAATGTATATAAATATGTTGTGTTCGTTTTCCATATGACGATTGTAAGCTCTTTTTGTACTGCCTGCACATGAAATAAAAATTATTATTATTATTATTATTATTATTATTTAATAGACAGGTAGATGTGATTTATCGCCTTTTCGGTATAGTTAAGAGACATGAAATTTTATTTTTCCTAGAATTTAAGTTTGGATTTCTCTTATCAAATTGATTTAGAAAAATAATCGACCTCTATTTTTGTTGGCCTAATATCGTACGTTGATAGGATAGTCTTTGTTGTCAATTGTGTATGATTGGTTGCTGTAATTTTTGTTATCGTAAGAAGGGTTTCGCCTTAAATAGGACGCTAACAAGAAAAGCGTCGCTTTTTTCTCGCAATCTACGCAGAATTACGCTTCGTTGAAGAATTTAAATTGGCTTTTTTCCACGGTCAGCGCCGAGTTACGTTTCGTTGAAGATTTATTCGCTTCTTGCGAGTTCCGTCGTTGATTTACGGCCAGTGTATTATTTATTTGAAGCTTCAACCAGCATCTAAAGTTTTTGTTCAATGTGTGTTTTGAAGAAGTTCCGTTTGCAAAGCCGGAAACCGAATTCGGGGCTAATTATTTTTCTACATTTGTTCGTGCATAATAATAAAAGGTGCTGCAAGGAGGGCGTTTGTCTGCGATTCCTAAGTTGGTTTTCGACGTGACTCAGATTGAAGTTGAGTTTTTTTGTGAACGTCCTTGTCTACCCGAAGAGAAGAAGCTGCGATTACCCGATGTCGTTAGTGTAAGGTGTCATTGGTGTTCATTTTTTTGTGAACTGTGTACGGATACCTTTTTATTGGATATTTCGATTCCCGGATAAGCAATGTAAGTAGTTAAGTCTATTTGCAGTTCAGCTGGGAGGTTAAGGTACTACCTATTAGAATTTAATAGGTTAACTGAGAGCAGAGTCGAATCTCTCCTCTGTATTGGGGGGAAGTTTTGTGCCGTGATCATAATAAAAGGGAAAGAGGTAGCTAGATTTTTGTTTTGGTGTTTTGTGTACGGTCTTTCTAGCCTACGGATCAGTGCACACAGCAATATATTTCCGGTGTATACTGCCATATGTAGTTCAAGTGGCTACACTGCTGAAGGATACAATAATCTGGGAAAGTTGAAAAGAACTTTGAAGAGAGAGTTCAAGAGTACGTGAACCCGTTCGGGGTATAACCTGAGAAACCTGAAAGATCGAAAGCAAAGATTCAGCGTCCGCTCCGTAGTTGCTGCGGCGACGACGTGCACTCCTTGGCCGGTAAGATGTCGCGACCCGTGAAGAGTCGCCGACGCGTAATGGGGTACGTTCGGGAAGCTCGGCTCGGCGGCCCCTCCAACCCGACGCGTCCTCGCTTACAGTTCGGCACGCCCGACGCGACATTCAAAAACAGAACGATGCGTTCGTTCGGCGCGGCGGTTACGCAGTTATTCATATCATAAAACCACAACTTGCCACCGTTTTCGGGGATAATACAAATATGTACCTACTGACATATTGTATAGAAAGCAAAATGACGCCTAACACCAGGAGAATAGGTGCAGTCTGGGACACATACGCGATGGCAGTCTTAAATCACAGACAAACGAGGTGACACTTTAGGGCGTCGAACTAGAGTGTGTGCAAAAACGCCTATATCAGAAGGGGTGAAATTTTTTATCAAACTCCAATAATTTACAAGACTTAATTAACTACCTCAGCGAGAAATTGGCTGAAGTGACCACTGGTTCTGCGTATCAACTGTTCGCCACAAAGGATAAGCAACCAACGAGAGACACATCAATTATGTCTCCAATCCAGCAAGAAGAAGCCAACACCAGAATGATGTTGCACTTACAACACACAGCTGAACATGCCAAAGCATACCTCATCACAGTAGACACCAGTGGCGTAGCTAGGCCTTTTTAAGGAGGGCTGTAGCCCCCCCCCCCCCAATTCTGTATCCAGCCCCCCCTTTATATATTTAAAAGTTTTTATTATAAGCGTCTTTTGGTGTGCTTAATGTTTTTAATGGTAAGTTGCTGACAATACGGCATACTTTGTGCGGCTGTATGCGTTGTTTTGCAGGGCTGCAAGGTCCTGTATCCTTCGTATATCGCTTTCGGTGTCGAGGACCGCGCCTTTCTTTTCCGTCTCTGCCTGCTGCTCCAATGATGCTACAAGTGGGAATAGCAATAAAACAGGTGAACTTGTTCAACTTGGTGCTAAAAATGGTAACGGAAACGGTGGCAATAGAGACATTGCGGTCGACGTCGTAAACTCTACAGCTTTGAAAAGGAAGAGGCAGCAATCGGAAGGTACGCTTCCAATTTTCCATACATTGTCCTTCATTATGACACGGAAAACAGTTAATAATGGCCTCTATAATTAAACTGTTGCTTGTAATTTTTGATTTTCGCTTTTCTGTGGAAAGTGTTGGGCGGTAATCCCATTACGGGATTACAATTTTCAAAAAATTGTAATAGGTAATGGGTAATTACTTTAGTTTTATTTTGGAAAGTAATGGAATAGGCTGTAAGCTGTAATCCCATTACAATGTTAAGGTAATCCCATTAATCTATTAATTTACCTATTACTTTTGAAGTTTAAAATTCGCAGGGATGCAGAAATGCGCTGTAGACAAGACTGTAGATAATAAAAAATGATAATTGTTGATTATTTTGCAATTTGCTACCTACTTGGTGGCGCTGCGTAAGCAAAACATATCAAATCGCACTATTCATTCATTCGTTTATGATGCAATCATGATTAATGCCGTTGCCATCTCCGCCTTGTCTGGTCGTTGCATTTTTTATTCGTATTCATATTCACCTTTCGCCCGTATCCGCTACCCCGTCTATCTTTTGAATTTGCCATTGTAACGCTACTAGAGCGTAACATAAAGGGTTGCCGACTGCTCCATAGACAATTCGGACATGGTGGTAATAGAGTTTAGTTGAAATTCTTTCTCTTCGCCGAAGTGCCATTCCTTACTGCGTAAGTTCGGAACTAGCTCCATCTTCTTTCAGAACTCTATCCCTAATATTAGGGTGTGAGGTAACGCTGGTACAATTAATAATTCAAAAATTTTCACTTTCCCTTGTAAGCAAATGGGAACAGATATAGACCCGATTACTGGACATTTATCCCCAGTGGCAACCGTACAATTACTCACGGAAGAATTTTGTATCGGCAATTGTAAGTGCAGTAAACAGTCCCACCCCTTTTTCCCCAATAGACTTTGCGAAGCACCTGAATCTAAGAGACCTAGTATTTCTTGACCGAATATCGATATTTGCAGATATGGCCGTTCGTCTTCTTCCAATTGCGCAAATAAAAAGTCCAGCATGATCCGAGATTTAGCAACCAAGGTTTCTTTGGAGTTGAGTGCAGTAGCTTGGTTTATTACTGACCTCTTCTTCCGTTTCCCTGTTGACCACAGACCGGACAGCTGCGTGTCGTAACGTTAGGTTGTCCACATGTAAAACAATGTCTTCGAAACGGCTTGGTACAGCGTGAAGCGAAATGACCGCTTTCCTGGCAGTTGAAACATTTAAGGTCTCTTCCAACTGAAGCGCACTGTTGTTGCTCTACGTTAACTTAACCTTGTTTATCGGTGTATACATACGCCAGGTCAGGTTCGAGAAGTTTAGTTGTTCCTCGGCGAGGTGGTGGTTTGAATTCCTCCAAGGCACTCTTCCTAGCTTCGAGTTGTCGTCCCAATTTCAATAGCTCGTCAATCGTGGACACTGTCGTTAGACTCAATTTGTCTTGGTAGAATGGTGCGATGTTCTTCATCAAAATGTTCACTCGGGTGGTTTGTGTGAGAGTGACATCTAATCCGCTGAACATGCTCTGCATAATCGCCATGTAAACCCCCAAAGATTCATCCGGACCCTGACTTCGTCGCTTCTAGCAACTTCTCGTTGTAGTCATGCGGCTGAAATTCGTCCCGCAACAAATTCGTCAGCCCATCCCAATCAAAGACAGTAAGCCCTAAACCATACCAATGCTTTTCCCTTGAATAAATCAATTGCTGAATCAAAAAGCATTTCTAGTAACACATTTCTGGCAATACGTAGTTCATTTAAAACAAGTAACTTTTGTGGCTTTCCAAATCCCGAATAAATCGGTAGGCTTGCAAGTTCCAAAACCCAATCTTACTAAGCCAAAAGGTGACTAATTAAAATAATCTTTAAACTGATTGAACCAAAAGTAATTAAGACATTGGTAAAGTCTAGTGCACCTTTCACAAAAGATAGCATTCAAGTGCCAAATTTCCTCTAAATTGTTAGACATCAAATTTTGTTCCAAATATTTGACCCCGTTTCCCATGACCTTTTCGAAATTTGAAGAATGGATAAACACATCTCCTGATTTCCTGCAACCCAAACAGCTGGTGAATAAAATTTTGAATTTTGAAAACTATCAACAACAAAAAATGTTACACCATTTATAAACATTTAATTACCTAATGTATTAATTGATCCATTTCTTATTTGGGATGTTTAAATACATTGATTTTTTTCCCTTGAATGATTAATATTAACTAACATTCACAAAGACTGGGATGAGAAACTGGAAACACGCAATCGCAAATTCTCGGGTCATCAACTTTCAGAATATCATAGAATTTCTGGCTCTAAATGGACCAGTCATACGGTCACCGAAAAAACTGGAACCATTGCGGAAATAGTTGCTAAAGCTAGCATAGAAGACGTTATGAAACGACGCCTCTATCTTAACCGTATAATTGAGGTGTTGCTTCTGACGGCTAGACAAACTATAGCTCAACGAGGACACGATGAATCCTCAGAAAGTGACAATAGAGGAAATTTTTTAGAAATCTTTGCTTGTATGGCTAAATTTGATGAGGTCGCTGCGGGTAAAAACATTCCCCTACAAAGAAATGCTTTGTACACGTCGCCGGAGATTCAGAATAAGCCGCTTCAAGTTAGTGCCCATAATTTGCGTTCGCAGATTTTGAGAGAAGTTGAGGAGAGTGGTTTCTATGCAATATTAGTGGATGATACAAGGGATATATCCAAAGTAGAGCAGATGAGTTTTTGCGTCAGATAGTTTCATGGTAGTAAATTGAAAGAATCAAACGAAAATTCATAACTTTCAAAAATGTGACTCAGGCGCTCAAGGTTTGAAAACTGAAATTTGCCAAATTCTTTCAAATTGTCAACTGAGCAATAAAGCTAGTAATGCGATTTGTGTTGCTCAAAGTTACGATGGGGCTAGCGTCATGAGTGGACATCTGAATGGAGTGCAGAAGTTATTTAAAGGAGATTTTCCATCGGCAATTTATGTACACTGCTATGCCCATCGATTAAATCTTGTCTTAGTTGGTACATGCACTGGTATTCAGGAAGCAGATGAGTTCTTCGAACTTTTAAATGGTATTCACTCTTACTTTTCAAGGTCCGGAATAGCTCACCGCAAATTTAAAGAATTGCAAGAAAATTTGGAGATTAAGAAAACTGAGCTTCAAGCTTTAAGCAACAGTCGGTGGTCTGCATCGGATTTATGCAAGGCACAAGGAATTTTCCATTTCGTCGATCTTGACACTGTTCATATTCTGTAATGGGTTGGAGTTTTTTAAAACCAAATTTACACGTTCTTTACGTCCTAGAAAAAATTTTTTGATTACAATGTAACTTAGATATAAAGTGCAAAGGACAGATTCTATTTTTAAAGTGCTTTTGTTTCATTTTTATATGAATGCGATTTATACGGTGCGAGGAGAATTTTTATGCGGAGTAAAAGTGCGGGGAGTCGGCGTTCAACCATCGAGTAGTAAAGGTGGTGATTAGTGTCTGAAAATTTGCAGTACGCGGTATACGCAGTTAGCGTACTACGATTTCAATACGCAACAAAATGT
Source organism: Photinus pyralis (assembly GCF_008802855.1). NCBI lineage: Eukaryota > Metazoa > Arthropoda > Insecta > Coleoptera > Lampyridae > Photinus > Photinus pyralis. Next base: position 35,049,720 of record NW_022170249.1, read on the forward strand.
CAAAAGTGGTAGTGTGACGTCGCCGAACGTTTTAAAATTGATATAGCGTAAATAAAGTTATCGAGATATTTTACGCCCACATCGTTATCTAAGGATGGAATTTGGGGTCTGCGTGCCAACGTAGTTTGTTTCCCAGCCTGGAAGAGGAGCCTATGCAGCGTTAGTTTTTCCCGCCGGCGTATTGTTTTCCGCCAGCGAGTATTTTTGGGTATTTCCACCTTGAGAAGATTAGATTTGGGAAATTTGGCAGTCCACCACCACCAGTTTGATTTCCTGTAACGACAAAACCGAACGCCTAGAATGCGAGGTCACCAACCTGTTCCCAGCGGATGTAAGGCGATTAGATAAGAAGCAACGCCATTACCGAGATGAATTAAGGTAGAATTTGCAGTTTTATATTTGATAAACTTGATTAAATCGTGAAGTTTGCGTATTTTTGATCGATCTGAACAATTTTATATTTGACTTTTGGGGCTTTATGTATTTTAGGGGATTGTATAACAGTTAAATTTGATTAAGGTACCAGTTAAAGGAAATGTCCGTTATTTTTGATTATTAAGCTTTACCGTTCTTTTAAGGGCGGAGATATTTATATGTTTTAAATCCATTGACTTTCAAATAAAGGTATTAAAGATAATTAATGTTAATTCTCTGTAATTTCTCAAGGAGGTCAAGAAGCTTGCGTATAAAGGAAACCCAAATTGTTGCATTTACATACCAATCTCGGAAGCATATGAGAGTAGTAACGTCAAAACAACATTCTTCCAAATTTTGGTTACGTTTCTATGATTAATGAATGTTATACCGTGAGCTAGAATAGAACGAATTATCTTCCTATTTGCACCCATGTTATTATCTGAGCTAGCGGGTTAAAGAGGTACAGAAGGTAAGTCCTAAGTATTTTGAAGAGAGAAAAAGAAGATTTTTCACACCGACACGAACCTGAAAAATTACTGTTATTTTGTAAAGGGAAACATCCACGGCAAAATGGCGTACCTACGTTCAGTTTGTTAGGAAACCTTTACCAAAATAACGATAAATTGCGAGCAAGTTAAGGAAACCGCCGCAAATGGCACCCAATCGGTGGGCTTCGAACCATCAACGCCTGTAAAGAAGAGTTTCATGCAAATTATACCAGCAGAGCAACGAAGAAACTTTTTAAGAAACAAGAAAAAAGAAAATCAAATATTACAATCATTTTATGGAATTACGGTCCGGGTTTAAGAAAGCTGATCGAGCAATACAGAAAAACAAAATGGAGGGCACACAAGCGAGTGAGGACATCGTTTTTAGTCAAGAAAGCCAAGAAATTTTAGAAGCAGCTCCAGTAGCCCATATACAAAACATGGATTTGTCAATCTTAATGAAAGCAATACAAGGAATGCAACAAGAAATGAAAACAGGACAAGCGCATCTAGAAAACAAAATGGAAACAGGACAAGCGCATCTAGAAAACAAAATGGAAACAGGACAAGCACATCTAGAAAACAAAATGGAAGCAGGACAAGAACAGATTATCAAAACTCAAGAAAAGAATATCGAACAGTTACGAAACGAAATAAGAGGTCAAAAACAAGAATGCGAACGAAGATTTACGATTCATGAAAAGAAAATTGAAGGCTTACATCAGCAGCACGTTGGTTTCACACAGCAAGTGGACTACGAGTTCAAGAAAGTAGAACACCAGATAGCAAAACAGGAAAAAATAACGGATCAGAAGATAACTGACCTCGACAACAAAGTGGAAAGAAACACAGAAGAAATTGAAGAGATAAAAGAAAAAATAAAAGAAGAGAAACCGATTAATACACAGAAGGCGAGTACGATCATTTACAAAACTGAGGGATTAACAACATTGAAACCAAAGAAGTTTGATGGAAGCTTCCGAAGTGTGCACCCGGTTAATTTTTTGAAATCCCTAGAGAATTATTGGATGAATATGCATCTCAAAGAACAGAAAATGAATATAATGGAAGATTATTTGGAGGGATGTGCTAAAGCGTGGACCGACCTACATCAAAGCGAATGGAGAAATTTTAAAGAATTCAAGAGAGAATTTTTGGAACAATTTTGGTCAACGGAGAAGCAAAATAAAATCCGGCATCAACTAAATACGCCCAGACTATATAATGCAAGGAATGGAAGTTACACGGACCATGTGTGGTACTGGGTATCGAAAACTGCACACCTGGAACCAAGAATAAAGGAAGATCAGCTAATAGAAGCACTAGTAGATCATTTCCCAAGAGACATCCAGATGGTACTATATGCGGCCCAAGCAAAAACGATCAAGAATTTGACAGAAATTTTAGAAAAAATTCAAGAAACTAATAGAGATTGGAGAAGAGATTCAAACAGGCCAGAAACAAGAGATCAAGATCAAAGACCTTATCAAAACCGAAACCGAGAAAATCAAGACAGAAGAGAAAATAGACAACAGTATGAAAGAAGAGATCAAGACCAAAGAAATTACCAAAACCGAAATAATTATCAACAAGACAATAGAAGAGAGGCCAACCCAGTGAATTATGGAAGGGGACGAGGAAATTATGGAGCATACAGCAGAAGTTATGATGACCGAAGGCAACATGAAGGAGCTGTAGATAATCAGCCAAGAAGAAACGACCAGGGAAACTAGATGCTACTGGACAAGGAGCTCCACTTGGCCAGCAGCAACAACAGCAGGAGCAGCAACAATTAGTTAATTTTATAAAAGTATATTATAACCAATGCAAAGCCAATACAACACCCAAAGAAAATCATTTACCAAATAATCAAGCAATTACGAGTGAAGATGACGATTCAGAAATAGAAGAAGTTATTGATAGAACGGAAGAAGAAAGCACATACAAACCAATGGTCTTAGGAAAGTTGGAGGGGGTGGAGAAGCGACCCGAAGAAAGCAAAATTTGGCAGAAAAGAGTAGAAGATTTAGAAGAAAAATTGGCTAAAGCACATGAAGATCTTTTCAAAGTACAACAGATAAATTTGGATCTCCAGATTGAATTAGCAGAAAGGAATCAACATCGTTCAGAACAAGAAGTGGAAAAGGACAAAGACCAACCTAAGTTGCAATGAAGAAGAAATAGTGGAGAAAGATTTCAAGATAGAAGGAATTGAAAAAGAATCAATGAAGAGCATCATGAGAGTAAACCAAAGAGATTGGAAAAAGAGAAAGAAACAGAGGAGTACATAATGTGGTAAATTTAAAGAAGTATAGGGTATCAGAACCACCCAGTAGTACCATAAACTTACCGGTAGCAACCTATACCATACCTAACCAAACCTAATACCTGAGATCCTTTGTTATCAATTTTGAAAATTCTATTTTCACTGTATATATATTTTGTAAATAAGTTTGATTTTTTATAGGAATGTTTTGCTTTTAACTCTTAGTATGTTGTTTTCGATTCAACAGACCAGTTGTATCAAAAACAAGGAGGGGGTACTGTAATGGGTTGGAGTTTTTTAAAAACCAAATTTACACATTCTTTACGTCCTAGAAAGAATTTTTTGATTACAATGTAACTTAGATATAAAGTGCAAAGGACAGATTCTATTTTTAAAGTGCTTTTGTTTCATTTTTATATGAATGCGATTTATACGGTGCGAGGGGAATTTTTATGCGGAGTAAAAGTGCGGAGAGTCGGCGTTCAACCATCGAGTAGTAAAGGTGGTGATTAGTGTCTGGAAATTTGCAGTACGCGGTATACGCAGTTAGCGTACTACGATTTCAATACGCAACAAAAAGTCAAAAGTGGTAGTGGGACGTCGCCGAACGTTTTAAAATTGATATAGCGTAAATAAAGTTATCGAGATATTTTACGCCCACATCGTTATCTAAGGGTGGAATTTGGGGTCTGCGTGCCAACGTAGTTTGTTTCCCAGCCTGGAAGAGGAGCCTATGCGGCGTATTGTTTTCCGCCAGCGAGTATTTTTGGGTATTTCCACCTTGAGAAGATTAGATTTGGGAAATTTGGCAGTCCACCACCACCAGTTTGAGTTCCTGTAACGACGGAACCGAACGCCTGGAATGCGAGGTCACCGGCCTGTTCCCAGCGGATGTAAGGCGATTAGATAAGAAGCAACGCCATTACCGAGATGAATTAAGGTAGAATTTGCAGTTTTATATTTGATAAACTTGATTAAATCGTGAAGTTTGCGTATTTTTGATCGATCTGAACAATTTTATATTTAATTTTTTGGGGTTTTATGTATTTTAGGGGATTGTATAACAGTTAAAATTGATTAAGGTACCAGTTAAAGGAAATGTCCGTTATTTTTGATTATTAAGCTTTACCGTTCTTTTAAGGGCGGAGATATTTATATGTTTTAAATCCATTGACTTTCAAATAAAGGTATAAAAGATAATTAATGTTAATTCTCTGTAATTTCTCAAGGAGGTCAAGAAGTTTGCGTATAAAGGAAACCCAAATTGTTGCATTTACATACTAATCTCGGAAGCATATGAGAGTAGTAACGTCAAAACAACATTCTTCCAAATTTTGGTTACGTTTTTATGATTAATGAATGTTATACCGTGAGCTAGAATAGAACGAATTATCTTCCTGTTTGCACCCATGTTATTATCTAAGCTAGCGGGTTAAAGAGGTACAGAAGGTAAGTCCTAAGTACTTTGAAGAGAGAAAAAGAAGATTTTTCACACCGACACGAACCTGAAAAATTACTGTTATTTTGTAAAGGGAAACATCCACGGCAAAATGGCGTACCTACGTTCAGTTTGTTAGGAAACCTTTACCAAAATAACGATAAATTGCGAGCAAGTTAAGAAAACCGCCGCAATTCTAAGTATTATCGATTACTGAAATCTTAAGTGATACACTTCAGTCACCCAATCTGGATGTGGCAGAAGCAATCGCTGGGGTAGCCGCTGTTGTCACAACTCTTCAACAACTGCGCGGTGAAAATACCTACGAAAGAATTTATTCCGATGCAAATAAGTTCGCAGAATCTCTGAATGTGAAGATTGACGAAGATTCTGCCCAAGAAAGTGTATGTCGTATGTACCCGACGTAACGAAACGTCAGAGACGTACGCCATCAACTCTGAATGACTTCTATGTTCATCTTCTGGACAAAGAAATAAAAAACCGCAAATTAGTGCAAAGAACCAGTACAAGGTGACCTTATTTTACCCTGTTATTGACAGACCTTTGAGGGAAATAAACGATCGCTTCAGCTCGAACAGAGACATTTTCAAAGGAATCAGCTCAATGTCTCCAAATTTAATTACGGAAGATTCAGATAAGTATTTATCCAAAGATAGTTTACGAGCATTTTGTGATCACTATGAAATAGATTTCCCACATAGGGAAAATCTTGGTCGCAAAAAATTATATAATGGGTTTGGAATCTAAGCGACCTGAATCGTTTTACCGAATCTACATAAAATGCTGCAAATAGCGATAACGATTCCAGTGTCCACAGCCTCGTGCGAAAGATCATTCAGTGTGTTATCCAGGACGAAAAACTATACGAGGAATAGTATGAGGCAGGACAAATTATCGTCCTTGGCAATTTTATCGATTGAGAAAGAAGATACAAGAAAATTGTGTATTGAGTGTATCATCGACGAGTTTGCGTCTCGAAAACAACGTCGACTAGAATTAACACATTCGTCTATGCGGCATCATCATACATGATAAATAAAAATAATTGCTGTTCGTATTTATTAAAATATTTTGAAGAGACATGGGTAAAAGAATAATTCATTGATCCTAGCATTCACTCCTTTTTTGATGTACTAAATGCACCCCCCCCCCCAATTTTCACCTGCGATAAATTCCCCCGCCCGGAAATACACCAACGCTAGAGGGCTCAGCCCTTCCAATGCTACAACCCTAGCTACACCACTGGTAGACACAGACGTGGATGCTTTGAATGGTGGAATATGTGAGAGTTATATGGATACGTTTTGGGTCGGGAAAGACCTTTAAAGAGATTTCAATCCATTACATCTGTCAACAGGTTGACCCTGAACTGTCCGAAGCCCTTCAGTTTCTCCATGCATTTATGGGTGTGTTGTAACATCCTCGATGTTTGGAATAGGGAAAATGACCGGCATATGGAAGGCATGGGCTGTTTGTCCTGACCACGTTCATTAACATCACAAATACACCGAATAGCGTCACATTGGAATCACAGCACATGTCTCTTATGGGGTTAGGAATGGAATAACAGAACCAAAGAATGCTATCCCATGCTATTTAATTGTTTCCGAAACCATAGAAGATACGACGAAGGTCAAATTCGAAACAAGATGTGCAATTGAAGAGTTATTATCATGCTTTAAAGAAAATTCCGATTACTTTAGAAGAAAACCCGAAATTTGCAGATTTCGTTTTTATTTTTATTATGATGTTATTTGAACAGATACAAAAAAATTTTAAAAAACACTTTCTCATTGCCACTTTTTGAGCACCATTGAGAGATTTTCGATTCAACGTTTCGTTTCGGAGAAATCATTAACTTTAATTTTTAATATGGACCGTAAAAAACGTACATACTGTATTCAGTAGCATTTTTTATTACGAATACAACAATATACGGCACACACAAAAGCAAAGACTGGAAACTGTTGGTGTCAACAGGATGGTGCACCCACGTACAACGACTTGTCGAGAGCTATGTATTCGGGAGATACCACACGCTGACATAAACAGTGATGGTGGAACTGCGAAATCGGTGACGACTGTCTTGTTCTTGGAGGTAACTGGGCAATACAGGAGGTATTGCCGAAAACATCCTCCTCCTTGTGGGAGATATCC